>NC_141760.1:81690475-82003203 GCF_982258835.1 Parasteatoda tepidariorum
GTGCTCGAATGGCAGGTTAGACAGGTTTAAAAAGTGGACTAACTGAAATTCAGGAAAAATTATCTGAAAGTCGGGAAATGTTTCCATATCTGATGTTGAGGACTGCGCAACAGCTAAAGATTACTAATTTTTTTTTTTTTTTTTTTTTTTGTACGCAGAACGAAGAGTAAAAAAAAAATTTTTTTTGTTGCTAATACATAATATTTTTCAGTCATTTATTTGAATAACGTGTAATAAAAGGGAAGAATTTGGGAACCATTAGCTAAATTGCTCGCATAACGGATATAGTGAACTCCCGGTTATAGTGAACCAAAATTTCGGTCCCTTGAAGGTTCACTATAGCGGGGTTTGACTATATATATTTACCAGATATTTAGTACTGCAAATTTTCTAATAACAAAAAGTTTTTATTTACTTTAAAAACTTCAACGCGTAGCCTGAAACTTCTACCCCGGAAAAACATATTTAGCTTGTGTAATTTGAACCACAGATTTACCATATATACAAAATTTTAATTTATCTGTTGAATTAAATCTGAAGATTTTCGATTGAAAATACATTGTTTATTATTGCTATGATAGGAAATGTGTCTTTATCAGATATTTTCAGCAATGTGGAATTTTTATTAAAAAAATATCATTTCTCTTACTGTAAATAATTTTGGTGTGCATAAGTTTCATGCTGAGGCAAACTAAAACTTTTTACAGTGCAGTCACTCCTTTTTTTATTTATTATATTTTTTATTTACATATTTTTAGTCACATATTTTTATTTACATATTTTTTATTTACATATTTTTATGTACACATTTTTTATTTACTTATTTTATTTATGCCAAATGTGCTTCTGAATCAATTTAATGGCCTAAATGCAAAAACGATTAGTTTAAAAATTGAGCACAGTTTTAGTGAAATATTAGCATAAATTTTTTTAGACAATTGTCATGTTGTCAATTTTATATAATTTGTTGTATTATTTTTGCAGGGGTCTGTCCAGACATTTTGTGAAAGGTCCGTTTTTGTATAATTTTGAAAAAATTACTCGTAATTTGTGAATATAAAATAAACGTTAAATCACATTCTTTCAACCAGGGTCCGCTTTTGTGAATTTGTGCAAACAGGGTCCGTTACTGCAAAAAAACTTTTTCAAAGAGTTTTTAAATTGTAAAGACATACAAGATTATGCTCAACACTGTAAAATTATAATTAAAAAAATTAAATTTTTAAAAATGAACAGCACTCGTAGCTACTAAATTAGCGATGCAACATACGAATATTTGATATTTAGCCTATACTGCTGAACGGTGAATATTCATTTCGGACGAATAAAGGAAGAAGCGACTGCCGAAGACAAAATTCAGTTTGTTTACATCTGTCTGTCTCCCCCCCCCCTCTTCCTAGGAAGGGTTTATTCGATTAACAAAACAATGTAGATAAACAAATTTGTGAAGGGTCAGATTAAAAGATAAATTATTTTGTGAAGTGTCCGTTTTTAAGTTAAAATATTTTGTGAAGGGTCCGTTTTTATGAAAAGATATTTTGCGAAGGGTCCGGACCCAAATTTCTTCTAAACAGACCCTGTTTTGCTACATAAAAATAAAATGTATTTAGTTTACCTCAAGACTGAAAATATTGGCACCTATATATACCAACATTATTTACAATGAACATGCTTCTGAAATCTTTAATTGTCGTTTTATACTTATTAACTTTTCATACTATCAAAAATATTGAAAAGGACCGTCGCTGCGAAATTTTCAAACACTGTACTTTTTGGCAAATTCCTTTTTCTAGAAAAATAGTCGCCACAAGAAGAATTTTTTCTGAATATTTAGAAATTTTTTTGAAAATAATCATTTAAAACGCATTATAAATAAGAAAGACAATGATTTTGAATTGCTGTTCGTTTAGCGAGATAAGATAGCGCAAACGTCATTAGAATTTTGTCCAAACAGAGTCTTTCATGCTCTAAGCCAATATAAGGAGTTAGCAGAATATAAATAAATTTTTTAATCTTCTTAATATATTTTTAAAAAATATATTATAAAATATTACTACTTAACTAAACATTTTAACTATAAAAATGGCATAGATATCTGTTTTAAGAAATTAAATGTAATTTCTGAAATTCCACTTTTGTTCTAAACAAATATACGTAGTATTGGTAATACGAGTATATATGGCACGTAATTTCTTATGGGGTTTTTAGTCTAAATAATTTAAATCTTTTTCTGTCAAGCTATGTAAGAATAAAAAATAAAAAACTTTATCTTCATACTTTTATTAATTTTAACTGTCATGATTCATATTTATCTATAAAGCAAAGAATGTAAATTTACATAATTATGATAGCTTGACAAATATGAATTTTAAACTAGAACATGAGATAAAAAAAAAACTATACTTTCTTCGTTTTCATAAAAAACATAATAAAATATAAAATTCTTTACTCAAAAATACTTCACATTTGTTAAGATCTACCAGAACTAATTAGAGACATTTAATGTTTAATGGCCTTGCCGTATGACATTTTTTTCTTTTCGCAAGAGAGTAATTAATTCTTTTTGTAGCATCCCAAAGGTCTAAATAACCTATGAGAGCGTTGATTCTAAAATATTACTTTCATTAACTCAACCATTTTTTTCCAAGTCAGATCAACTTATGTTTCCCTCTGAAAAGAGAAGTGAATTAAAAAAAAGGTGAAAGAAAATTGTTTTTATGTAAAACAAATCGAGTCGTAATAAATAAACAAGAGTGATTAGACTACCCAAGCTAAGACGTGCTGAATTGGTAACATAAGAAGTATTGTTTGCATTAATTATTATTTAATGAGAAGAAAATAAAATTATTTTTGATTCTTAATAAAGCAATATGTTTTTTTTTAATGATTTTGCTTTAAAAATGCCTTTTTTTGCTGTCACTTATTTTTGTAAGATTTTTTCCATGTGATTTATTCAGCTTGCCATTTTAAATTACAGTGCAAGTACTAAGTATGTTAGTTTCGAAGAAAAATCGAGTTTTAGAGTTTACATTCAATTGTTTAAAACGGTTATTTTTATTAATTAGAAACTATTATAATTTTTTATCGAATACCCACCAGCTTGACACTCGTCATTCAGCTACCATTATTCTAGATTTTATTTTATTTTATAACCGTCGTTGAACAGCCGACCCAATTTCATGGGTTTACGATTACTTACGTTCAACTCCGTAGCCTTGTAATTTTGAACCAATCCAGAAGACAAGGAAACTCCTGGATCAGTACCCCCAGAGGTATTGATTTGTTGTGGGAACATGGAGGACTTTGAGACTCGACAGATTTAGCGTGCATCAGTCACCATTTACTTCACGGGGAGTCTTCGGCCGGCGAGGATCGAACCCACGACCTCTTGGATATGGGCCCAGCGCCCTACCGGCCCATCAGGCTATCCCGGTCCATTATTCTAGATTTGTTCATTTCTATTTCTGGAGCACCATATTAGGTGGGTCTACGTTGGTCCCACAGTAAGGACAGATAGCACAGAGAATGAAATCCCATTGTCCGGGATTCGATCCCAGGACCCTTCTGAAGTCAGGTCAGCTTCCTGACCACTACGTCTGGTCGGCACTGTTGTAAAATTAAAGGTAGTATTTAAAATGATGAGATTTTTTGCATATGATAATAACAAAGTGAAGACATTATCTATCTTTTAAAAATATGTATTTTTTAAATTTTATTTCTGGAATCTAACTGACGTATGCATATGTTGCAGGCTAATTTAAAAATTCCACTTTTTGTAAGCAAAAAATCGTTATTATTGCAATGCGCCAAGCTGATTGGGAAATTCACTATTATTTTAAAATTAGTTTGTTAAAAGACGTGATGGCTCAGGGGATAAAGCGTTTGACTACCAATGAAGTAAATCGGGTACGAATCCCAGTGATGGCTGGGCGATACGAACCCGCGATCACAGTGGTGACGTAAAATATCCTCAGTGGTAGATGGATCATGGATTAGAGTCACCTTGCCATTAGGCTAACCGTGGGAGGTGTTCGTGGTTTTTTCTCTTCGTGTTACGCAAAGGCGGTTTAGTTCCATCAAAAAGTTCTCTACGAAAGTAAAATTCCTCCCAGCACTTGGTCCTGGAGTTCCCTTGTCTTCTGGATTGGGTTCAAAATTACAAGGCTACGGAGTCAAACATTAGTAGTCGTAAACCCAAAAATTAGGTCGGCTGTTCAACGACCGTTATAAAATAAAATAAAATTATTCTGCTACTTTTAGGCTACTAGGTTAATTAAAAATTAGAGGTAAAAACCAATATAGTGATTCAAAGAAGATACTTAGGGACTGTAGGATAGAATAATTGAGAACTGTGGACTGAAAACCAATGTAATGATTTAAGCATAATTGAGGATAGCAAGTTAGAATACTTGAAGATTAAGGGCTAAAAGCCAATATAATGATAGAGAATGCTTGAGAACTGTGAAATGGAATACTTGAGAACTGTGGTCTTAAAGCCAATATAACAATTGAAAGATACTTTAGGACTGTGGGACATAATACTTGAGGAATGCTGGATAAACAACAATATGATGATTTAAAGATACTTGAGGACTGTTGGCTAAAAGCTAATATAATGTTTTGAAGATACTTGAAAATTGTAGAATTGAATACTTGAGGACTGTGGGCTAAAAACCTAAATAATGATTCAAAAATACTTGAGGACTGTTGAATAGAATAAGAAAGAATGAAGGCACCAAGTACAAAGCTTCCCTAGCAACAAAATAACTTGGTCTCTCATTGAACCAATATTCATTAATCTTGACTCAATATGGATAAAATTTTCGGATATTAGCCCCATGTAGAATTGTTAGATTAACCTAATATTTTATATCCATTTTTCAGTCAATATCGGTCCTATATAGAATTATCCATTTCACCCGATATTTTACAATCAATATTGGCTCTACATAGAATTGCCCGATTCACCCGATATGTTATATCAGTTATTCAACCAACATAGGTCCTATATTAGCCGATATAGGTCCTATGTAAGCCATTGTGGGACCAATATTAAAAAAATCTAGACATTCCAATATTGGTCTCTCTTGTAGGACCCATATTGAGCCAATTTTGAGCCCAACTGGGGACAAGGTAAAATTATAGCTAGGTAATTATTTTTAATATTTTCCAGCAAGACAAAGTCAATACTGAAGTAATTTTAAAATTATTTTATTAAAATTAGTTTTTAAACAACAAGAAAAGGAGAAAAAGAACAAAAAAACTGAAAATACAAAAGCAACGCTTTGTATTTGGATAAAACTCGGTATAATTTAAAAAGTTATAAACTTTCTTTGCTTTTATTAGTTTCCATCGAACAGGTTCTCTTTTTAATTTCTTGTTTCAGACAAAAGATAAGCAAGATTGGTTTTAATCCCTACTTTCCTAGGTCACTACTCATGTTTCTCTTACGGAAATTACCATCAAGGGGTGGAACTAGAAACTATAAAATTTTTTGTTTTTAGGCAAAATACTTGTCTTTGAACTTTGAAATCTCTTGGAATGAAACTCGCAATATTCGATGATATTTAGTGCACATGGTACTCAAAGCACCTGTAATATTTATTTTTAGAATCATGTGATTTTGGCCAATAATTATTAAATTTAATCTAAACAAGGGATTAAAATAATCAACAATAGTTCTATTTGTCGGGTGGCAATAAAATGCACTCACTTCATGTCAAATTCCATCTTCTTCGTTTTATTAGTCGTAGGTTTTTATTAACTTGTTTTAAATTATTTATTTTTTATTCTAAACCTTCCTCTGATCAGATTGATTTCAAATTTAGCTTGACTTTAATAAAGTTTTAGTCAATTCCACTTTAACATTACTTTTAGATTTCATTAATTATTAAGAATCCACAAATGTGACGCTAATGCGGAACAAATTGTATAGAATCATACAATTGTTATAGAAATACAGGGTGTTCCAAAATTATCTTTACAACTTCAAAAATTCATAACTTCGAACATAAACAAGATATTTATATTCTGTCTTTTGCATGTATTACTGCAACTAATAAAGTTTTTTTTTCAATAGGCTGAAAAGTTTTTAAGTGAGGATGTGGACACCACAACAGAAAGCTCAATGCGTCTCATCGCCGTATTCGCTCCACATTTTCTGGACTTGTGCTGGGTCGTCCGGATCCACTTTTATGCAATACTGATCCGGTGCTCATGAAGCTTGTGTGCCATGCACGGATGGAGGGTCTGGATGGTGGGTCTCTTTGGAAATTTGTCCTGAAGTTCCGTTGAACCTGTGTATCTGATTTCGTCTCTATGAACCATGAGACGCATTGAGCTTTCTGTTGTGGTGTCCACATCCTCACTTATAACTTTTTAGCCTATTGAAAAAAAAACTTTATTAGTTGCAGTAATACATGCAAAAGACAGAATATAAATATCTTGTTTATGTTTGAAGTTAGGAATTTTTGAAGTTGTAAAGATAATTTTGGAACACCCTGTATAATAAGAAAAAATGTACACGCAGCAGAAATACTAATTTTTTTTAACTCTAATTGACGTAAGATAACGCCAACTTTCATTGAAGTTTGGCTAACGAAATGCTGATTTAACAATCCAAAAGATTATAAAGAATTCGAATTTCTTCTTCGTCAAAGATTGTTTTTTGTCAAAATTAGCTTAACTTATGCTTCACTATACTTTTAAAACCATAGTTAAGGGTCAGTTTTGTGAATCAGCTAATAATAAGGCTTATAGTGAATTAAAAACAACTCTAGAAATTGCAGTCTCAAAATTTTGATGGAAATTTCTTTGAAAAATAAATTGTGCAGTCAATTATAGAAACTAATTTAAAATTTTTTTTTAATTGTATGCTCACTCTTAATTGTCTAAAACCTTACTCAAAACATTAATCAAAATGTAAATTTGCCGTATACGATACTTTTTAATAAAGTAATAACTACTTTGAATTTATTAAACTATTTATACCAATTCAAATGCTTAATATTTTTAACACATTATATAAAATCTAATAATTTATTTATTTCGTCATTGTTAAGTTTTACTGCCAGAGAACTTTTTAAGACAGAGAAAACAAATCTCAGTAATTTGGGGTGGTTATTATTATTGTTATTTTTAAATGTTTGAAGTGCCCTTCTTTTATCGATTTTAAGAATTACAAAACAAAATGCATTTGACAAAATCTAGGCCATGACTATCCGGGACAAAGATGAAAATCACATTTTTCGTAATATTAAATAAAAAAATAAAGAAAAGTTTTTTCAACTAGATTGATTTAGCTTAAGAAAAGCTTCGTTTTAGCACAAAAACAATTTTTTCTGTAAGTTATGTTAAGGAAAACTTTCACAAAGTTTACTTTTTTCCAAACCAAAGGAAAAGAAATATTTTCGACCAAATTAAGAAAAATAATTCATTTTGAAAAATGCAAGTATCTAGAAATTTAACTTAGACTAGAGAGAAAGATTTTTTTTCCTTCCTTTTTTTTCAGATCTGAGAGTTTTTGAAGTATTTTTACTTAAGTTTAAAAAAAAGTTTTACTTAGAAATTTGTAGTTCGAAGATAGAATTTTTTTTTCTTTTGCTGATTTGAAACGAGTTACTTGCTACTTTTATTCTTAGTATCTTGAAAACTTATAGAAATCTCTGTTGTTGTTGTTTATTGGTATTTGTTCAATGAACTTTAAGGAGCGCGGTAGCTCAGGAGATAGAGAGTACCTCTCCTATAGAGATGACCCAGGTTCAAATCCCAGGGGTGACTGGTTGATACGAATTCTGCTCCCGGGTAATTCCGACCGCAATACTGACGTAAAACATCCTTAATGGTAGACAGATCATGGGTTAGAATCCCGTTGTCATCGGGCTAATCATGGAAGGTTTTCTTGTTCCTCCACTCCAAGTAAATCAAATGCGGTTTAGCTTTATCAAAAATCCTTCCACGAAGGCTAGTTTATCCCAGTGCACAGTGGGTTAGCATCCAAGGTTTAGTGGCCAAAATTAGTATTTCGATAAAATTTGTTTCAAAATTTGGGGGGTTTTATTTAGGGGTTTTTATGTGCAGGTGAATTGAATTCATAGTTAAAATTTTGAAATAGACTAAAAATACCCGAAAAAATAAAATGGCGGCTGAAATATGGCGAGCAAAAATTAAAAAAAATATTATAGTACGTTTAAATAATTAAATATAGTAATAAAAATATAATAATTTTCGTAATTTTATATTAAAAATGAAAAGCAAATTTTATTTTCGAAGTAATATTACAAAATAACGCGAAAACATGAAAAAAAGCATAATTTTTGTTTTTTGGTATATTTAGTCCACATTTGCAATACGGACAAAATGGGGTAAGTTTTTTCGAAGGAAGAAACATCAGAGAAGACAGCAAAAAAAAGTTTATCTAATTACCTCGTGGAACTTTTTGGAACTAAGTTTCGAAAATCATTCAAACATTGTAAAATATCAAATGATAAGATATAAACTATAAGTTTGTCAAGAGTGTTAACTAATCCAACAAACTGAAAAATTGTGCTATAATTTCAGATTAATTACTCTGATAAAAATGTAACAGAAAGGCGAAATTCCTATATATATTTCTGAAAATTTAAAAGTTGCATTTTAAAAAAAAAATTCTTAACGTATTTTTCATTACATTGTACTCTCGTCGGTCCAAAAAGTAAATTATAATGTTTGGAATGATTATGAATACTTAATTTGGGCTATATTAAAACTGCCTACACATATTTTAGTTGAAAATTTAATTTTAACTTTTAGCCAAAGATCTTGGTCTTCTGGCCCACAGTGCAGAGCTTGATTCAGACGTTTTCTTGTCATCTGGGTTGAGTTCAAAATGACAAGGCTACGGAGTTAAACATTGCTAGTCTTTAACTCAGTATTGGGTCAGCTGTTCAACGCCGTTTGTTAAATAAAATGAAATAAACTTTTAAGTTTTGTTTCAGTTTATAATAGAATTATAATATTATGTATTATTATTATTATGTATATATAAATATATTTATAATTTATAAGTTTTAAAACAATACTTCCGATACCACTTTAGCGTGATTTAGTACATATCCCTTAACGTAAACAATTTAAAGCCTGAACAATCGCAAAGCGAACTTAAATCATAAAATTTCTCAAACTATGAGGAAACAATTTTTAGTGTCTGACACAGCCAGTTTTCCAACAAACCAGCTACTATCGTAAAAATTTAACTCCTCCAAAATCATAACTGTTAAGGTCTTAAACGGCGTTTAACGAAGGGAAAGATTGGTAAATTTTTAACACCACCGCGACCTGCCCGGTACGATAAGAGAAGTTCAACACCCCCTAGTGATCCTCCAAACCAACCATGCACAATATCTTCCGCTTTTCTAAACACCTCTTCCACAGATACAGAACTTCTTCACTCTTTACTTCCGAAAACATTTCCATTTTGGGGAATTTTATACTTATCCTCATCTTGTTGAAACAATTTTAGTTATGTAGTTGACAGCTCGGCGTGAAATTATTATATTTTTAGGGAAAGAAAAATAATTCCGAAAAAGGATTCTTTTCGATCATTTTGATCCCCTGGATTTCATATTTTCTTTCTTCATTGTGGACTTTATGTTATTTTTCATTATTTCTCTGAAGTTTCTGTCCATGCTGTAGTCCCCATTTTAAAATATTTTCAGATAGTAATTTATTTATTTTTATAGTTATTTATTATTTTAGAAAAAGAAAACAATTCCGGAAAAGGATTCTATTTGACCATTTTTTATTCACTTGGATTTGCTGTTATTTCTCATTATTTCACTTCGAAATTTTCCTCTACACAGAATTAGCTATGTTAACATGTTTTCAGACAGTAACAGTGGTGACAAATATTTTTTTTTTCGGAAATAAAAATAATTCCCAGAAAACGATGCTTTTAAACCATTTTTATTCATTAGATTTTATCTACTGTCTTTATCATAGTGTATCTTTCTTATTGGATGCAATTATTTTTTGTTGAATTATTTTTCTTATTTGGATGCAAATTTTTCGCCCACCTTAAACTCACTACTCAAATTTTTTCTTCATATAATAGTAGAAGCATGGAATTTTCAATTTGTTAAGGAATGGCTGAATCGATAATCAACTCTACTATTGCAGTTCAGGCTTGCTAAAAATGTATTGTCACAAAAGTAATGTAGCTTCCCCAAGGCAAATGACGCACTCTTTGTCAACAACGGTTGAAGCTGTTTGCAAGAGCTTAGTTCTGATTTTGTGCTGTGAAAGTCAACTTATAGAAAATGAGAAATATATATATTAAACTTTGTAACTCACAAAAAAAAAATTTTTTTTTGCTGTTTCTTTAATAGATTTTGGCGATGTTGGGTTCACAAATAGGAATGGAATAGAAGACCTTTTCAACCGTCTCCAAACCATGCCAATAAAATCACTTCTCAATTTACTTCTCAATGGAGCTCGAAAATTCATGGTAGGAAATATATTTTCTTCCATTTGTTCCTAGAGTAATATGACTTGCAGTGAGAGACGTAACAGAAAGCCATTACTTGGTTTTCAATGATACTAATATCTAGTACATCGTTCATATAAACCATATAACACATGATATTTCAAGCATGCAGTAAAAACACCGCTTTTTAACCATTAAGCAGGCTTCTTAACATCTAAATTTCGTTAAGTTATCTGACGTAAACAATCTGTTTATTTTTACTAGCTCTTCTGGATCACTAGATTTTCGATATTCTGTCAGATTAAGTTTACGTAATCAACTAGCCTGTATATAAAACTGGCTTGCTTAGTTTTAGCCAGAGAAGTAAAATAATGCCAGAAAAAGAATTCATTTTTATCTGCCTGCTTTCAATCTTGTCTTTTGATTATTATAAATTTTATTTTTCTTACTATTTTAATGTTATTTTTTAATATAATTAATATTCTATTCCCTGCTGACCTCTACCTGCCAAAAAGTTTTGAGGTGGTAGAGACGAGAAACTATTGTCCAGTTCTATGATTTTGTTCTAACATTTTTATTTAGTGGATTTTATGTTCTCCTTTCATCATTGTGGATTTGATGTTATTTCTTAATATTTGGAAATAAATTTCTAATAAAAATAATAAATATTTAATGGTTTTAAAATAGTATGCATTTCGAATGTAAAATCAAAAATATTAAAAACCAATTTTTTAACTTATAAAAATTGGTCTACTATCTTTCTGTAAAAGTTTCTTAAGTATCTACAAGAAATCTAAGAATGTTCAACAAAACGGAGAGGTAAAAAGACTAATTATTTAACTAATTAAATTGCTGGTCTGCCATTTAAAGAAATTTCTGACATTTCTAAAGGGAATCAGACAGTAAATCTATGTATTAATTTCTTTTATGTAGTAGCATAAAATCGGGCATTTCTCTATCTATTGGCAGCATAGTTATTCAAACTAACAAACTAAGGTAGACAACGTTAAAGAGCACAAAAATATTATTAAAAGCAGACAGCTGTTTCGGATGCTCAAAGGGCAACCTTCATCAGTGCAACAGAAAACAATAAGAGAACAGAGTAAATATATATAGAAAGATGACGTCACAAGAGGGTTTAGACCAACGGCCAATAGGAAGGAAGGGTGAATGGAAGACGACGAATAGGAAGCCCACTTGTGTATTTATTTATTTTAGCATAGTTATTATTCATTTTGCTAGATTGTTTTAAATAATAATTCACATAGTGTTGAATAGTTAGTTACGCTAAGTACTTATTTAGAATAATTTTGTGTTTTTATAGAAATAAAAACTTAATTACGAAGTAATTATTTAGATTTATTGTTGATTCTTTCTAAAATGGCAGTAGAAATTTTAAAACTAATCTGTGCTATGGTGCCGCAATATTATCAAACCAATTATGGATGGCAAAGGTTGCTTTTTTCAATCAAAAGAGCACATATTACACTATACTCAGGTTATGGCTCGAGGGGTACGTGAGGAAGTAGTACGACGCGCAACGGAGCATTGAGATGAGTTATCTATCTGATCTCAGGGCAGAGATGGAAATAATTTTAATATCTCTGCTGACTACTTTGCCGAAATGTCCTGAACTCATACTGTTGTTGTTCTCATCCCCATGACCAACAGAGCTAGATCAGATCCATTAACTATTTCACTCTGAGAAAGTCAAGCACTAACAGGGGAGCTTGAACCAAGTCCTGCCTGGTAAGTCCCAGACAAGATAAAATGAGGTCAGGGGAGTACTGGGCAGCAGAACACCTAGTACAGATTTCGAAATGTTTATTACCATCGATATAAGTCATTGATGACAGATGTCCACTGAGGAAACGAGTAATGACAGTTTGTTCTTGTCTACTGCTGCACCGAGCCAAGTAGCCTCCTTTAGCACCTACTCTGATACCATGAGTGTACCGGCGGAACCGTCCAAATGGCCATATTATTTGCCTTACATTTAGGAAAATGCTCCAAGTAAGTAAGAGGAGCGACAGTCGTAGTGGCCTCTTCAGCACCTGCTTTGGCCAAACTGTCAGCAATCTCATTTCCAGCTATATCGACACGTGACGGAATCAACTGAAAGTGGATCCAGTGAGAAAGGGAAAGATGTTTTTTTGTTTTTTTTTGAAAACGTACTTATGGTGGTTTGTGTGATTTAATGGCTACCAGAAATTGCTACTAAAATTCAATACACAGGACACCTCTTGGAAATAATTGAAATTGAAATGCAAGTAATTAAACTCAAGAAAAGCTGCGGGCAGCAACTAGTCAGATTAAAATGTCGAAGATTTAAAAAAATGTACCATCGACTAGGTAGCAGTCCTACTTTTTAACCGATTCAGCGTTACATCTTCCTTTTAAAAATGAACTAAATGTTTTCCTTTTCCAAAAAAAAAGCGTCTCCTATCAAGCTTACAGGCAATAAAATGTCCAGATGTAATGCCTTTGTGCTGGATTATATGACTCGACATAATTTGTTCGTGACTCTGTATCAGTTAATTAACTGATATACTGGGCTTTCTTGAGATTTCTAAAGCTTTTAGAAATAAATAAATACAAAAGAAAAATATTTAAAAAGTAAATTTAACCTATTAAATACTAAATTTAGCATATAACGATATTATAAGTAAGTCAATAAATCAATAAATTTAAAATATTAAAATGCTTAGAACTTAGAATGCACTATCGATCAAACAGCAGACCATTTTTTAATCGATTAAAATCTGAATCTGTCACCCTTTTTAAGAAGTTTTTGGAATTTCTTAGAGTGAAATTGATTTAAAGAAAAAATATTTAATAGTTTTAAACAGAATCATTGAAGGAGTAGCAGACCATTTTTATTAATCAATGAAATTGGTTTTACATCATTTGCACTTTGTCTTCCACTAATTAAATTTTTTTTAAAAACGCTAACGTTTTAACCTACAAGGCATCACAGTCAGTAGAATCTAATACCGTAATAACTTTAAATTAATTGAACTAAAAATTTTAAAATAACTATTATTCCATAGCGTTAGCTCTAGACGGTTAGTAAATAAATTTTGGGAAACTATTTCATTGATTTATAACTCTAGAAAGAAAAAAAAACTTTTTTTTTAACGTGAAATTTCTACAGTTCTTCAGCAATGCCTGAGTGAAGAAATATTGCTTTGTCAAGCTATTTAATACCTAGCCAGAACATTTTTAGCAGCATGGCTCTTTCTATTAAAGTAACAATAGCTGATGTCCCCAACCCATAGATAAGACTAATATCTACTTGTCAAATCCGTCCCCACTTCCGGTGGGGGTTAATTTCCGGTTCTCCCGGAGAGAATCTACCACCAGGGAACATTACTGTTTCTAGAGATACTGAAAGATACGCACCTTAAAAATAAAAGTATCGTTGCTTTTATATATTACACAGACTTTGCTGTACATTTTTTTTATGAAAAACTCGAAACATTTTTCAGAATGTCAGTTTATGTAAAATGAACAAAAAAATTTGTTTTGATCAGCTGAATTTCAATAACAGCAAGTGTTTGACATTTGTTACAATTTTTAATAGCAACTTTAAAGGAATAATTATTCAATTAAACCATCATTTAGATTTTAAAGTTTAACACAATTGTTTTAAATGGCTTGACTATAAAATTTTATAGTGTAACTATTGAAAAACACGTACTTAAATCTAATGTATAAAAATAACGATTCATAATTTTTTTATAAACAAACGAATTGGGTTTTCCAGCGGTTTGGAAAAATGCATGGTTTTTGTAGAAGTTTACAAAAATATGTGGCAGAAGTTACTACTAAAAATATTCATCTTTCCATACATTATTTTACATAAACTTGTCAATTTCCTGTCAACTTTACTAAAACATTGGTTTAAAAAGACTTAATCACAAATGAATGTGCATAAATCAGCAGTTATTGTTTTAGTTGTTCTTTTCATTCGAATTTACGGTCTACCAGTTGTTCTGAAAAGAATCGAGGAATTAAAAAATCAATATAAGAAAAGAGAATTCAGTTAAAAATCTACTGTTTGCTGCATTCTGCATAGAAAGACCAGATGATAAATTCATTATGTTATAAATTTCAAAACTAGTTACAAAATAGGCCAACAGATAGCACTGCTGACTGACGAAAAATAAATAAAAAACAATAAAATTACCACTATTTAGTAGTAGTGAAATGGCGCAGTTTGAGGACAAAATTAAGAGACATGAAAAGGTTGAAAGTACGGCAGAAATTATTGTTTAGCTATTTTAGATCAGCAGCACCATCTGCCGACGAACTTCGCAGCTGTTTTAAAAATTTGGAGAAAATAATCTCTGGCTTTCTTTGCTATTTTTCTTTCGTTTATATTTCGTGTAGTCGGTCATTTTTAGGTTTCTCACTACTGTCTTTTTTTCAGAGAAATGTGGATAGTGCTCTAAGCGATAATGGACATAAACACTGAATACTTTTCAAAGCGAATTAATCTCCCGGAACAAAAATTTATCCAGATTTAGTTTTTATTAAGAAAAGAATCTGAAAAGCATTACTGTGTAACTTAAGCTTTACATTTAATTTTTCTTAACTTAAAGTTATTGTACGTTTTTAAACAAGTGTATAAAATTTTAGCGTGATTTTCATTGATTACTTCCAAAGATTCGATCTTCAAATTAATAAAACTTTTCTAAATGTAAAACTGAGAAAAATACATTTTCTCACAGAACAAAAATACGATAAAAAATTAGTCTAGAGATAGACTTCTTAAAGAGGGCGTAAATAATACTCTTCAATTTAACCTGATTTTTACAAATGATGCGTAATTATAGCTATAGTACACTTCATTTCTTCTAATTGCTTTCATGAAACAGGTCATTATTTGGAGATAAGGTGAAAAATTTATACTTTTAAATGCAAATTGAAGAACGAACCTATAATTTTAGTACTTTTCTTTTCTGACAAACGTGTATATTATTTTACGAAATATCTTTAGCTAAAATACTGAAGCATTTCGCTTATTTAATTTCTTTAGAAAAACAGCTAAATACCTTTTATTATAAATTTAATCTTCATTATTTTCCTATTAGTTTTCCAAAGTAACTATTTGTGTTTGCTTTTTAATTAATTTTTACATTTTTGAAGCTCCTTTAACACCCATTCATGGGTCCCTTATAACAATTAAATTGAAATATCTACTATCCAACTTAACCATTTATCATCGGTTATAAAACGAAATGAAATAAAATTCTATTTGTTCACTTAAAATTAAAATTCAGTCTGAAAAAAAATTTTTGTTTATGTATCAGTCTCATAAATAAGAAAAGAAGAGATAAAAACTAGTTTTTGCATTCTACCATTTTTAAATTAACTATGTACTTTGGATGCCTCAATTCTATGAGAAAAATATTTTACCTCTTACTTGTACTATTTTAGGCTATAAAACAAAAACTTAATATTGCTTTTAGTTTTTACTTCTAAGTTTAGTTTTAACCTTAATTCCCAACACTTAGTTTCTCATTTTGAGACTGGTAATATTCGATCAAAACTGCATAACGAGATGATTTTATGCGTACGTAAACTGAACTTCAACACAAATAATATAAATAAGTTTTATACTAATTACTCAACTATTTGTTCTAATATGTTCATTTTGCTTAAAAAGTTAAAAAAACAACTCTTCTTGTAAAATAAGATGTTAAACTATACATAGGAAATGAAGATTTTAATCCCTTTAATAGCAAATTTTAACTTAATTTTATTGCTGCAAGTTTTACATTGCTTTGAATGATAAACATTTCTTCTTAATTTAAAATTTAGCGTAATAATATAAAAATAGTTATATTTCTTACATTTTTAAATCATTGACGAAATTAGAACAAATTTGTTCGTTCAACAAAATTAATGTTTTTTCATTCCAATGAGTATAGATCTTAAATATTACTAAAACAAAATTCACTAGCAATGAACTATTGATCGAATTGGGAATTTTACTTTTCAAATTTATAGCACTTCACCATAGGCGCAAGCATGTTAAGCTATGCAACGAAAATAAATAAATCAAGATTTAAATTAATGATCCTATATTTCATTATTCATAATTAATTTTCATGTGCAATTTTTAGAGATCAATAAATTTTTTAAAAAAAATAAAAAGAAGCAATAAATTTACTAAAACCAGATTTAGAATTTTTCAAAAAGAACAAGGATGCATACCTTACTCAGAAAACCATTCATTTCTCTTTTCCAGTTACTTAACACATATTTTATCCATTATCCGAATTCAATCGCAACTCCTCTATTTCTCACGGCGCATTGAGTCTTCGAAAATCCTCAATTTTACGCTTAAATACCCCCTTCCATACTACAGTCAGATCAAAGGATGAACATTCAGTACTATTTTTCAGACAACCTATTTTTCTCGTAGCTTTTTTTTTAATTCCCAGTACATTTCCCTTTAGTTCGTAAAAAAATTAACGTTGAAAAATAAAATTAATGATTTAAACTAAGGAGAAGATTACGAACGAGCTTTCGTATAACTAAAAACTATTGGTAAATGGAGGGCATAGAATCAGGATGATTACGTACTCCAGCGATGGTAGTTATTGATTATGCTTAACCATTAATTCTTCCACGATAATCAAATAACTAAGTCGTCGTTAAGTCTGATAAATGCAACCCTTTAGCGTTATTGGTTTCTTAAATGCAATATCTTCATCAATCCTGATGTTGTAAAGAGGATAATATTTGGAGTAATATAATTATTGGAGAAGAAGTCAATAATGCAACTACGAGATATTATGAAGTTACAATTTATGCATATAATAGAAGACCAATATATGAAACTAATTCTTCATCTTTTTTATTTTTACTGTATTTTCACATATTTAAGACCAATACAACAACAAAAAAGTAATCAAAATTTTGACCGAGCACCTAGACATTAACAGACATAAATTTTGACCAAGCATCTAGACTACACATTAAGTTGACGCTTTATCGAATTATACGCTTTCTCAAATATATCAGATTAATAAATTGTATTACCTTAGGAAACTGAAACGGAATGTTATACTTGATAATGTACAAACATCAGCGCATCTTGATGATCTGGAATCTAGTTTCATTCATGTGAATGAAACCCTTCTTTACGATATGAGTTCCTCACCAGCCACCTCTCCATTTCGCCTGGAAATGCGCCCTAAGTTTGTGGCCAGTTTCAGATAAATTTTGGATGGTTTTCTGAGTTTGTTTTCTACCAGTTATTTGGTTTTCTGTTTCAAATCTGTTTTGTTTACTAATAATAGAATTTTAAATTTTTTATTCTATCGTACTCTTTGTACTTTTTTGTTCCAACGTTGCTAAATCTACTAAATTAATCTAAAAATTCTAAAATTTAATAAATTTTTAACATTCGTTGTTGAGTTGTTTATTCTGAAATATATCAAGATAAATTAAGGTAAAATCAAGACAAGATATGTAAAATTATATCCATCTCTTTCTTTGACAACAAATTCTTCGTCAGAAATAATACTTAAAATGTGCGTAATTTAAACTTTAATTTTAACATGTCACTGAGAGTATGAATACTTCAACATTTTTGAACTAAGTTCTTAATGTTGCAAATTAAGTTTGAAGAATTAAATCTCGCTTGCCATAATTAATATTTTGCGCATCAAATGATAATCAAATAATAAAATAAAAACTTCTATAATCTCGCTTATTCAAATACCACTTAATTCTTTTTGCCTTCTTCAACCATTATTTTGAAACATTCAGTAGGAAATATTTTAATCAAGAATTTTTATTTAATATTAAACAATGTATTTTTACGTATTTGTAAAATATCTTTTCATTTTTCCGTTAACAATTAATTTTTGTTTGTTGCTAAAGAAAAACTTCAATTGCGACAATGTTATGCTTCCAGCTTTAGTAACAATGTTTTCTGAATTATAACTTTGCATTTTTTAACGAGGTATATACCTGTATTTGCCTCTAAAATGAAGTTGATTTCAAGATTATTAATGCTTTGGCAAATGCAACTAAGAGGAGCGTCATAAAGGGGAAAATGCTGATTTTTCTACTCTGTAAACGAGACGAATTTCTGACACAAATATAGAGAGGGCAACCGAACTGTTTCTTTTTTTAAATAATATTCTACTTTGACACAAATGTCAATTTAAAGCTTGAAACATAGACAAAACTACAGTATAATAACACTGAAGTTTAAAATAAATACATTTACATTTGGTTAATGTTAAGGAATACAACAAAAAACTTACTCTCAATGTCAGTCCTGTGTTTCCGAAATGGTGAAAAAAAACATCAGTGTAAATTCGTGAAGTAAGCTCGTGAGACGAGCATGCTTGCAAAGTACAGTTGGGGTCATCGTACAGATGCAATGCGTATAACTATCCATATTGCTGATGTAACATCGTTTCAGTTAATTGAAAGCGTTACAATGCTACATTGCTATAAAGCAATAATAACCTATTTTTTAGCCAGATATTAAGGACAGAGATAATCAGATGCACTAATTTTGGTTTGAGCAGGATGACATGGCATGCCATACAGACCATCGAACAATCATTCTTTTGTGTACTGAATCCTACATTCATGTCATCAGCTTTTTTATTATGGTAATTAGCTTCGCTCATACCCAGCAGATCAATGTGATCGCCCACTGCTGTAATACTATGGACCAGGAAACGAATGTTGTCTGTGTTGATAATATTTGTTACATAAATCCATTCAAAGACCAGCCAACCAATATAATGCTCCGCTGAGTCAGTAGTCCAGCCAATAATTGCTTACGCTGCTGGCTAGATACTTCTATTTTATTATGTTGGCCACCTGCAGTGTGAGTAAATAAATAAATAAATTGGTATCGCGCATCTACGACTTGGCCCTTTTGGAACTTTTCATGTGCCAACCATGGAAGATCGATGTTATTCGGATAATTTATAATGATACATGCCATTAGACTCGGCATGGCTTATATATTACATTAAACCAGAAATCATCGAAAATGCACTAAAAACGACGCTACTAATGTAAAAAGCTAAACGATGCTACTATGTGAAAAGCTTAAGGTAGTCAATAGGAAGGCAACTCTAAAGCTTGCCACTTTAGCCTGCTGGCTAAAGTTTGTTGATAAAAGTTTTTAAAGCCTCCTTAATGATAAAATTTGCATTGAGAATAAATCAATACTATTTGAGAAATATTTATTTCTGTTTATTTTATTGAACTTTTAAAAACTAACCACTAAATGGTGCTTCCATATTATTGAGAAAAGGAAATATTTTATATCGACCAATAAATTTGTCAGTTATAGAGTTATTGGTTTCTATGTAGATGCTTCATATTTCTTTCTTTGTAAACAGACTTTATACACACGTGTCATTGAATAAATACATCTATAAATTTATTTATAAATGTATTTATTCGATACCATTTACACTTTATATAAAAATGTGTTATTACGAATTTTAAAAAATTGCTGTTTCATCCAAATAAGTTTATATCATAATGCTCAGGTTTTCCTATGCGTATAATACTATTCTATGTGCGTTATTCTTAAACTCCTATACGTATCATGTTATATTGTGCGTGCTATGTGCATTATCCGTCCATCTATTGAGATATTATTTTAAAAGCATATCTAGTAACCTAAATATATTCTTTCAGAAACTTTATCTTACAACTTAAAAGAAATTTGTCTGCACCTTTTCTTGAAAGGGCAGAAAACACTTTTTTTTCTTGTATCCAACATTCTTTTGAACACGATACATATTTCATGTCTCAAAGCTCCATTCTTCACCTGAGACTATCGATATCCACTAAAACACGTCCCCTCATCCTATAAGTCTCACTATATATAGGGCCCATATCCCAGTGCAACTCTGTCAACAAGACCCTCTTTTCCAACGGCTATTTGAAGAGATAAGGAGTTTCCCAGAGTTCTCTCTTCTTCCCGCCCTATCTGAAAATATCGTCTGCCAGAATAAAGAAGGCATCCGTCACCAAGGATCCACGAGAACGCGAAAAGTTCTTTTTTTTTTTCCTTCTTCTTCTCGTTGCGTGTATTATTTATTTATTTTTGCATCGAACAATATGTCCCGTTTTCTTTTCTTCTCTTTTTTTCCCTTTTATATCCCTTGCTCCTTATTCCCTAACCTTTATGCAGGACGTACTGACACGGAAAAAAGGAGAAAAGTTCTCGTGTTCTCTTTCTTTTGATTGATGGAGTTAAAGGTAGGCGTTCCCGGCATTTGTGGAAATGAGTTGGATCGAGTTGAGTTGTGGATTTTCCTTTTAGGGTGATAATGAAGTCCATCAGTTTGTGGGATTTTTCTTCACCCACAAGCCTTTTATATTTCGAGAGATGGCGATTTATTTTACATCATCCTTTCGATAGAGTTTCGCATGTTAAAATATCGATGTAAAATTTTGTTTTTATCTTTTATTTTCTTTAATACTATAGGCACTCATGTAAAGTCCAGAGGTACACAAAATCAAACTTTAATGCTATTAAAGTGAACATTTCAAATTATAAATATACATTTCAAATTTTTTCAATGCCATTATGATTATAGTAATTTTATTTTGTTTTTCAATTTATGAAAAATTATTGTCACGGATAATGTATTATACTATAACCGTCGTTATACATTCTTCCCATTTTTGAGGTTACGGCTATCAATGTAATATCACCGTAGCCTTGTAATTTTGATCCCAGCTCAAAAGACATGGGAACTCCTGGTTCAAACATTTTGGGTGAAATTAGCCTTCTTGGAAAAATGTTTGATGGGACCAACCCGCATTTGCGTTACATTGAGAGGAAAACCGAGAAATCTTACAATGATTATCCCCGCCGCATTGGAATTCTAACTTATGATTCGTCTACCAGAGTGGATATTTGAAGTCGGCTCTGTGGTCGATGCAAGTCGGGGGGAGAAATTGATTTAATAAACCATCGCTGGGATTCGAATCTGGATCAGGCTCATTAGGAGGTGAACGCTCTACACTTGAACTATCACAGCTCGTGAATAATATATTAGTAAAAAAAAAGAATGGTAGAGGAAATATTTGAAAGAACTATCAATGAATGTGATATATATATATATATATATATATATATATATATATATATATATATATATATATATATATATATATATATATATATATATATATATATATATATATATATATATATATATATATATATATATATATATATACAGTCGAACTCGTTTATAACGAGCACAAAGGGACCGTAACATGTACTCGTTAAATCCGAGTGCTCGTAATAAACGGGTTCTTAAGGCAGACGTGCAACCAGAAGAGAAGGGGGGGGCTTGGGAGGTCAAATTATTGAGTCAATTTAATTAATACTTACTTACTTTAATTACATTAATTAATTTAATTAAATACTTATCTTAATTTAGTGACAACTAACCCCACCCCAAGCCAGCAAAAAATTTCTAGTTGCGCTACAGTCTTAGAGGAAAGGAAACATAAACGGAAAGAAAAATAAAGGAAAAGATTCTTACCAAAACATTTATTTTTTTCATTAATCTACATATTTAAAATAGTTTGTCAGCTTACTTTCATTTGAATCTTACTTTCATTTGTTTGTCAGCATACTTTCATTACTATCATTTTGAAAAAAAGATGAGAAAAAAGATTGCAAGACAGAAAAATATTGCTCGCTAAAACCGGGTCTTGCTCGTTAAAAGCGACTTCTGTTCCATAGACTTAACATTGATCCAACCAAATATTCTCGTTTCCCTCGGTAAATCCGAGTTCTCGTTAAATCCGAGCTCGTTATAAACGAGTTCGACTGTATATATATATAGTTTGCATCGATTAAATAAATACAGATTTTCTTATTACTTTTTACCAATTGGGCAACTCGAGAAGTGAAATGATTATACTCAACGATTTGATTTAAATCAGATTTGATTGGATACCTGTAAGCAACGTCATGCGTGTGTGTCGGACCTGATTGGCTTCTGAATCGACAAACCACTATTTAATTACGATGACGATACTTTCAAGTATTTAATTCTAACTAAGAGTTACAGCAGTGAGAGAATTAAAGGATCATACCCTTGAAAAATCCTCACATAACTGATTTTTTTCTGCCAGTATTTATGGCTGATCTTCGTAAAAAAAAATTCCGCAAATTCCTTAAAACTCCTCTGACCCTTGCGTAAATTATTAAGCGTCATTAAAACTAAAATAAACTTTGAATTATTATGCAATATACGTAAATTAATAAACATAATTAAAACAAAATATAACAGTTTAACATTTCGCTTTTAATTTTTCATCTCTTACCAACTTATAACTCAGTTTGTTTCAGATCTTTGTTGCCAACGCGTGAAAAGAAATTTAATCGCTTTTGAGACCACGTATAAATCTTTTTATACAGACAGCTAGGAATTAACTCAGAATAAAAACACAACAAAGGTAATTTTTTTATAGGAATAGCTGCTGCAAATCCCCAAAAAATAATGGTATTCTAGTAAATATTTCATAAGTATTTCACATAAAGTATATTTTCAAGTTAATCTTAATTAAAATAAGATTCGTTTTGAATAACCAAGGTTTACATGTTTCATGAGTATAAATATAAATTTAATATTATTATTATTTTTTTTTTATCAAGATATTTTACTTTTTCTACTGAGCTCTAACTCTGTAAAATGCTACAATTACATCTAAATTCAGCTAATCTAACTACAACAGTACATGTTAAAATTAAACTTTCTCTTCAATGATTTTATCTTAAATCTTAATATATTTTTTTATAACTTAAATGTTAATTATAACTTTAAATGCGTTACGTTTATCTTCAGTAAGCAAAATTTGCTTTCTATTTTCAAGCAAAAGAAGTATGCTTTTTAATGTATAAAAAACTCTCCGTTTAATTATGAAGTAAGAAAAGATTTCATTGAATTTTTCAGGAGTTCTTCATTAACACTATCTATATTATAATAACGTTCGCTTTATATATTAAGGTTCTGAAGATAAGTTTTTTAGAAGCCTCGCCTTTTAATTAATTTTGTTTTTTGCATATTTATGTATTTCAAGGAAGGAAAATTCTTTTATTAAAATATTACTTCTCTAAAAACTAAAAAGCTTTGATGGTTATACTTACTAAATTTTAGATCCTAGTAGAAAAACATATTAAGTATATTTTAGTAAATTTGGGAGAATAAAATCAACTATAAAATCTATATAAGCATCAGAAGATTGTTCAAGTTCTATGTTATTTTCTTTTACAAATAAAATCACTTAAATACTTATATAATAAATTGTTCTTAAATCTAGACTTAAAATGTTCTTAAATTAAGCTTTTCTAAAGTTGCCGCTATCAAATTACAGCTATGCAAATTCATCCTAGTACGATTAGAAATCCCATCATTGTTGAATATGTATTATAATGTATTATAATGTATTATAATTGTTGAATATGTATTATAAACATAAGATATTCAAATTAATAAGTTTTCTTAGCAAAAATAAGTTTATCGTTAATTGGGATTATTTCGCCCATTTTTTAAAGAAAGGTTAGCAAACAGCAGCGACTCAAATGGTCGTTGAATATCAGCAACTAATCAGTTCTGTTGTGATGTTGGGTACACTATATTAAGGGAGAAACCTTTCATCCCAAATTCTGTTTCATCACCATTGGTTTATAAAAATTTGAAGATTATAGAAAAGTAATTTCGGGTGAACCTAGTCTAACTGATGTAATTTCAAATGCTTAAAAAATAATGCTTTCAAATTATCAAAATGCAAACAAATTATTGAAGAAAAACTTTCCCACAGCGCAATCTTCTAATAATTCGTCTGCATTTTGATGTTTCGAATTTTTTTTTTCAGCATTTGAAATTTCATGGCTTACTTAGATTTATCTAAACTTGCTTTTTCTAAGCTTTAAATTTTAAATAACTTGTGGAAATGAACGAAAACCGATTACACCGCTTGTGGCGAGTTTGGGAGTCGTAAGTTTGATCCCAGTAACCAACTAAACAATTGGCGTGTATAAATTAGCAAGTTACAGGTTGAATATGCTGTGTCTGAAAGTCTTCTCGTTAGTTGTAGTGTGAAAGTAAGAGCTCAGTCACTGTTCACGCCTTCTGTGTCAAAATTACTTGGCATTCCTACCATGGCTTTAAAAAAGAACATATCCCGGAAAAAATGTCTAAGTGCTTGGATGTGTTCACGTGAATTTTTTTCTCGGGTGATAGTTTACTAGCAGGGCTAAAGAGAATAGAAGGGCTAGTTCACTCCGCTCTTAGAGCTGAAGCAACGATTTCCCTCCTCATGACGTCACTGTGTCCACAGATGTCGGAGATCGCAAGCAAAGATATGATAACTTTGCATCTTTCTCTTTGTAAAAATAAGTTTAGACTTTTTCTGGTTATTAGCTTTCAAACTTTACGTAATTAACACAGTATTTCCGTTCATAAACATAGTTCAAAAAAACTTTCTTGGTTATTATATTAAAAAAAATACCATTTTAAACTTATAAAAATGTTTTACTAGTTGGCGAAAATGACACTATCAATACTTTATTTTAAAAAGTTCAATTTTAACTTTAATTATTAAGAAAAATGAACGCATATATCGACACTTTTTTTTATCTACATATTCTTTTATAACGATAAGTTGAGTTAAATTTAGAATCCCCTATTTTAAAATATGTCGTTAATAGCAATTTGTTCATGCTTAATCATTAGGAAACTTCAATCTTAAATGCTAATTACTGAAACAAAATAATAATTTAGGTTCATAAGGACATTAGAAATTATACAATTGTTTATAGATATTTAAATTAACGATGATATAATTTTATAGATATTTAAATTGAAGAGAATATAATTTTTTTTTAAAAAAAACCTAAATATTTCGAATAACTACATTAAAAAATATGTTATGAAATTAGGAGAATTTCAACTATATACTATATATTTTATTTATACTTTTTATTTACATTTTAATTTTCCTTGACTTTATCCATTTTTAATTCTTTTCACCTGCCTTTCTTTTTGAAGTAACGAGGAGGTTTCTATTTAGATAATGAATTTTTATGAAAGTTCTTAACGACAGAATAAACGTATTGCTGTTTTATATTAACTGTGTCATTTCAGAATCAATTCTTTACATAGTTGTTTATTTACTTTAGGGAACAAGCGGAAGATCATATTTTTTCCTTTTGTTTTTGTATCAGAATATTTGCAAGTTGCAATCGCGCAAACTGGCATTTCGATAATAGTTTCAAATTCTTGTAAATTCACTGTAAAAATTGAGGAAAGTCATTATAGAAAATAACAAATGTCTTAGAATATCTCGCAAAAAGAAATGATCCAATATTAGTTAGAGCTAGTAAGGTTGAACGCTCCGTTCTCGAAGTAAAAGTGCGAGCTTTGAGCCAAAGTGACGTCACTAGAGAAAATAGGAGGATTGGCGCGGCGAGAGTTACTTCAAAGGAGAGAACCAGCCCTCCTATTCTCTTCAGCCCTGGTTTACTAGTGTGAAACTCATTTAAATTGTTTGCAAACAAACAATTTCAGAACTTGAGCTGCTTTGCTCCTCTCGTAATTGTTTTTAATATTTCTACTTGTATTGCACATAAGGGAGGGACGTGATAGTAAACTTTTTATCCCTTAATTTTCATGCCATGGTTCAGTGTTATTTTAAGATCCATAGGAAAATTGATATTACCTATCTCTTTAACTGTCACAGAATGTCAAAACTGCTATTGTACAATAGAAATTCGAGCAGTGACAAAGATGCTGACTTGTTTATTCGTGACTCATCCAGTTCTGATGCGAAAAAAAAACGATGGAAATGGAGCAAATATCTGAATTGATGAGATATCGCTAAAATTTCCAGTAGAAGATAGTAAGTTTATCTTTGAAGTATTGCTTGACAATAATTTTAAACATTTGTGTTCTATCTGAGAACAAAAGACAATGGAAAGTCATTGACGTTATTTTTTTTTTCTTTTTAAAGAAGGAATATATTCCAACATTCATCTGACCACATCATTGTTTTCAAAATTCCCTCTTCAAGGTACCACCAAAAACGACGCAAATTCTTTTGGAAGATTTCTCAAAGCTTTTGATCGTTAATAGTTACATTATGTGCTTTCATAATTGTTCTCTTTTTATAGAATTTCTGTTATAATTATCCACTAAACCTTTAACGAAAATCTAACAATTTAACAAACTCCTTGCATAAGTATAATTTGCAAAAAAATATTAAAAAGTAAATTTTTCCAACCGTTTTTAACTGTGATTCATTTCCTACCAGAGTTTCGGTAACATTTCCAAGAACATTACGGTAATACGAGGGTTGCTATTTATATTTCTGGCCTAATAATGAAAAAACAAATATGTAGGATCGGAATTGGTTTTATTGTTTTTCAAAATATTCTCCATGATGATCAATACACTTTTGCATGCGTTTGAACCAATTTTCAAAGCACTTTTTTCTGTCCGATTGAGGTAATTCCAAAACATGCGTTTTGAATGCATCAACCGCTTCTTCGGGGGTCGAAAATCGTTGTCCACTTAATTTATTTTTGATGTGTGGGAATAAGAAGAAGTCATTGGTTGCCAAATCAGGGCTGTACGGCGGATGACCCATCAGTTCGATCTTTCGCTCTGTCAGAAATGCCTTTGTTTGAGTCGATGTGTGATAGCTCACATTGTCATGATGAAGAATGATTCGCCTGTTCTTCTGCTTTTTTCGAATTTCTCCTATGACTTCTGGCAAACAAATGGTCGTGTACCATTCAGAATTGACCGTCCTGCGTTGCTCTAACGCCACTGTTGCCACATGACCGTCAATGCCGAAGAAGCAGGCAATCATTTGTTTCGATGTGCTTCTTCCTCGAACAACTTTTGTTGGTTTTGCCTCGTCTTGGAAGACCCATACAGTTGATTGCTGTTTTGTTTAACGCTCATATGCATGGATCCATGATTCGTCACCTGTGTAGATGTTATAGACAGTCTTTGATGTATCTTGAACGTATTTTTCCAACATTTCCTTGCACCAATCAACACGAGCCTTTTTTTGAGCGTTTGTCAGATTATGCGGGATCCAACGCGAACAAAAATTTTTTTACTCTCAAATGTTCATGCAATATTTTATTGATGCTAGTCATACTAATGTCCAAAGACGCCTCTATCTCACGGTATGTCACATGATGATCTTGCTTTATCAGTTCACGCACAGCATCGATCTTTTCTGGCACAACAACTGATTTTGGACGACCTGAAACGGGATTCGTCCTGGATCGAACATCAACCACGATTAAATTCGTTATACCAATTTTTTACAGTGCTGTAGGATGGCGCTCTATCGCTGAATAAAGAATTAAGTTCATTGAAGCACTCTTGTCTTGACAATCCACGTCGAAAGTTATGAAAAATAATGGCACGAAAATGTTCACGATTGAATTCCATTTTTTGAAAGGGAAGAACTTTTCAACTTACTGTCAACAACACAAATGAAGCTATAATGGTAAATCGTCTGCTGAATTTATGTTTAGAAATATCAAACTTTCGATTAAAATCGTCTGCGGTCGCCTAGCAACATTTACTGTTGCCAAGGCCAGAAATATAAATAGCAACCCTCGTACATCTAAACGACAGTTACCCTTGTTGTTTGGGTAACTTTCCTCCAACAGAGTTTTGAATTTTTTCCGAAATTTAAAGCAATAATAATATATTTAAGTTCCATGAGCAACAATGTGAGCTATTTCCCTAGTTTGGAAATTATTTTCCTATCTCCCGCTGATAGTTAAGTCGATGTATTTTTAATAAAATTTTAAAATTGGGTAGCGCAATTAATAACTGTTATTTTATTAATTAACATGTAGGGTCTGTTCCAAATAAATATAATTTGCCCTCCAGATAAAAGAATTATTTTAAACAATGACAAACAACATTCGGTTTCGTCCAGTTTGAAAATGAGGGGAGCCGATATAGTACAATAAACTAATGTGGCCAGTGTTAGGAAATTGTTTCAAAACTTTAAAATAAATTTTGTTTTTAAAAAAAATTGGTGGTCAGAAGTTTGACATTCTGAATGCCAGCGACTTTTTATTATTCTTTTACGCAAAGGGAGATTAAGAACGTAAGATTTATAGCAACAGCGCATGCTCGTGTTTTATTTTTTTTTAATTTTTTTAATAGATATTTTATGTTTTGATGACGTGGCTTTACAAAGTTACAAGCCCTCTGTTCATATGGTTGTTGAATGTTGTTTTCTGCTTATTCCTACCTTCAAATTAAGAACATGGACATGTTGCAGCGATCAAGAAACCGATTTCACATTGGTTAATGTAATTAAAAAAATCAATTTTATAAATTTTAATTTAAAATTTTGTTTAAGCTCCATAAGAAAGTAAATACTTTTTTTGTTATTCAAATTTATAGAATATACTTATTTTAATTGTGCAATTTATTTGGAAAAAGTTTTACTTCCATAATATCCACGTCTATTTGAAATGTTTGTTTTGATTTTAAGGTCGAAATTAATTTCACTATATTAGCGTTTTCGACTTACATGCGAAATCTCTTATTTTTATTCATGTTGTTGTTGTTACTTTACGTCGCACTAGAGCTGCACAATGGGCTATTGGCGACGGTCTGGGAAACATCCCGGAGGATGATCCGAAGACATCCCATCACAATTTTTTTCCTCTGCGGAAGGGATGGCACCCCCGCTTCGGTAGCTCGACGACCTTGTCGCGAAGTCGAGCACTTTACGGTAGCACAGTTTAACGAGGACCAATACCGCACACCCTCGGTTCCTACAAAGACTGATCCAAGTGGTCACCCACCCGCACACTGACCGTAGCCAGTGATGCTTGACTTCGGTGATCTGCTGGGAACCGTGTCTTAACGATCAGTCCACTGCGGGACTCATTCATGTAGGTTTGATATTTTTTCAATGAGCGCATACGCATTTTACCAGAATTGACGCATGCGCGCTAGAAGTGCGTATGCGCAATTACTTCAAATTTTACAAATGAGAGCGTACTAGTATACGGAATGTAACCTCTCCGTTTTGTTTGATGACTTAAAATTGTTTTTAAACTTGTGGCTTATTATCTCGCATGATGTTGTTTAACGTAATGAGCCATAATTTGTTTAGATTTGGGGCTTATTATTATTCATATTTTTGTGACTTATAACTGCTTATACTTCTGGCGCATTATCATTTAATGTTATAATCATTTAATGTTATGGGTTATTATCATTAAAATTTGTGGTATCATTATTTACGGTTTTTGGTGATATACTGAGGTTCTGTACTGAGATATACTGAGGTTATATACTTTGTGGTTATATGCTGAGGGTTATAATTACAGAACAAACTGTTTGTATTGCATATAAAACAATAAAAGAGAATAAATCTGAATAAACTAACTCAGGAGTCGGAATGATGGAGCCACTTTCAACAACTAACATTAATATAAGGAACTCTGACATAATTTTGTTTAATTCATTTACAGAAAAAATATCTTCCCATTTTCAACATCGTTTCCTATGATATTTTAGCTAAATTAACTGAATATTCTAAATCAATGATATCCTTCATTTGCTTTGACATACACTTGACACCGTATATAATTACTGAACTAAGAGTATCATCCGGATAGAATAGGGGGTGGGTGGAAATTAATTTAACATCCCCACAGTCATGTAATTCTATGACGAACTATAAATTACTCCATTGCCACACTCCATTCCTCCCTCAAGGGCTATTACGCTTCATTGGTATTAATCTTGCTATGATTAAGCTTGATTGGCTACCGCCTGTCTTCAAATCAGAACAGACGAATTAACTCGTCAGGGAGGAATTTCTAGGTATGTATATATGTGACTACTTTGATGCATTTCAGTGTCTGCAGATATATATTTAGATATCATGTGTTTGTTACAAAATTTGATTATCACTACTAACTAAAATACTGAGCAGTTAATTACCGCGTCTGCTTTTATTTAGTTTCGAATAGAAAAATGTATTGATTCGTGATAAGTTTCTTTTTGGTATTAGAAGCAGCATGTACAATTTCTGATTAATTTAAATATATTTTAAAATTTGTACGATACAAGGGAATAATTACCCCTAATTTATGGTCCAACTTAGCACTTTTTTGTAACAGATGTGCCCGAAATTATTTATTCAGCTTTTATTCAGTTTCTAATAGAAAAATGCATTGAATCGGGATAAGTTTCCATTCGGAATTAAAAGCAGCTTAAATGTACAATTTCTGATTAATTTAAATAGATTTTAAAATTTGTACAAAACAAAAGAATAATTACTACTAATTTATGGTCCAACTTAGCACTTTTTTGTAACAGATGTGCCCGAAATTATTTATTCAGCTTTTATTCAGTTTCTAATAGAAAAATGCATTGAATCGGGATAAGTTTCCATTCGGAATTAAAAGCAGCTTAAATATACAATTTCTGATTAATTTAAATAGATTTTAAAATTTGTACAAAACAAAAGAATAATTACTACTAATTTATGGTCCAACTTAGCACTTTGTTGCAACAAATGTGTTCGAAATTATTTATTCAGCTTTTATTCAGTTTCTAATAGAAAAATGCATTGAATCGGGATAAGTTTCTATTCGGAATTAAAAGCAGCTTAAATGTACAATTTCTGATTAATTTAAATAGATTTTAAAATTTGTACAAAACAAAAGAATAATTACTACTAATTTATGGTCCAACTTAGCACTTTGTTGCAACAAATGTGTTCGAAATTATTTATTCAGCTTTTATTCAGTTTCTAATAGAAAAATGTATTGAATCGGGATAAGTTTCTATTCGGAATTAAAAGCAGCTTAAATGTACAATACAATTTCTAGTTAATTTAAATAGATTTTAAAATTTGTACGAAACAAAAGAATAATTACTACTAATTTATGGTCCAACTTAGCACTTTTTTGTAACAGATGTGCCCGAAATTATTTATTCAGCTTTTATTCAGTTTCTAATAGAAAAATGCATTGAATCGGGATAAGTTTCTATTCGGAATTAAAAGCAGCTTAAATGTACAATACAATTTCTAATTAATTTAAATAGATTTTAAAATTTGTACGAAACAAAAGAATAATTACCAATAATTTATGGTCCAACTTAGCACTTTGTTGTAACAGATGTGCCCGAAATTATTTATTCAGCTTTTATTCAGTTTCTAATAGAAAAATGCATTGAATCGGGATAAGTTTCCATTCGGAATTAAAAGCAGCTTAAATATACAATTTCTGATTAATTTAAATAGATTTTAAAATTTGTACAAAACAAAAGAATAATTACTACTAATTTATGGTCCAACTTAGCACTTTGTTGCAACAAATGTGTTCGAAATTATTTATTCAGCTTTTATTCAGTTTCTAATAGAAAAATGCATTGAATCGGGATAAGTTTCTATTCGGAATTAAAAGCAGCTTAAATGTACAATTTCTGATTAATTTAAATAGATTTTAAAATTTGTACAAAACAAAAGAATAATTACTACTAATTTATGGTCCAACTTAGCACTTTGTTGCAACAAATGTGTTCGAAATTATTTATTCAGCTTTTATTCAGTTTCTAATAGAAAAATGTATTGAATCGGGATAAGTTTCTATTCGGAATTAAAAGCAGCTTAAATGTACAATACAATTTCTAGTTAATTTAAATAGATTTTAAAATTTGTACGAAACAAAAGAATAATTACTACTAATTTATGGTCCAACTTAGCACTTTTTTGTAACAGATGTGCCCGAAATTATTTATTCAGCTTTTATTCAGTTTCTAATAGAAAAATGCATTGAATCGGGATAAGTTTCTATTCGGAATTAAAAGCAGCTTAAATGTACAATACAATTTCTAATTAATTTAAATAGATTTTAAAATTTGTACGAAACAAAAGAATAATTACCAATAATTTATGGTCCAACTTAGCACTTTGTTGTAACAGATGTGCCCGAAATTATGATTTAGCTCAAATTATATTATGATTTAACTTCATTTTATGATTTAACTTCATATTATGATTTAACTTCATTATAAAGATAATAGGTACAAGAGCGTCTGTGAATTTGCTTTTAACCCTTTGAAGCAGATGGGACATCAATGTCCCTTTTATATATATTTTTTCTGACTCTCTAATTACAAGCAAAAATATATAAATTTTTTTTAATTATGAAAAACAGTCCTAAAGTTGCTAAAAAGTTGCTCCGTTACAAAATCAACTACCAGAATTATATTAGTTACAACTATCGGAACCATATTAGTACTGAAGTATAAAATCTAAATAAAGTATTTTAAAAATTTTAATTTATTAATTATTGATACATTTTTCATTCGTATTCAAAAATTGATCAGTAATTGATTTTGTAAATTAGAGAAAATTTCAGTAATGAATAGCTGTTTCTCTTCTTAAATCTAACTAAATGCAAATTTGAAGAATTATTTTTTGGAAGTGAGCCGTGTCCGGAAGATTTTACTTTTACGCAAAAATAGACTCTGGTGTTTCATGCTATGTTTCATAACCATAAATTATTAAAATGCCCAGTATAATATTTTTTATTTATTTTGTTCTGAAGTAAATACTAAATTATGAAGAAAAAAAGTATTAGAAATAATGGTTATTAGAAGTTCTGCTTCAAAGTGTTAAATATGTTTCAATTTTTTATTTGAGTATAAATGAAGAATTTCATTTTTCAGAAATTGTATATTATTGTGGTTGAAATTTGAAGTAAAGAGTTTTTGCTTTTGTTTGTCTTGCGATATGCAAAAGAACTCTATGTCACATTGCGTGTTGTATATTATCTTGTTAAGGTTAGCTTAACGTTTTAGCGTATAAGTTTAGCGTAACAGTAGCGTTACAGTAAGCCACGTTCCCTCCAGATGAAAATACGCCTATTATCTGGATGAACAGAAAAACGGGACTTGTCAAATAAAAGAATATTGGGCCATTCATTTCCCCGCCTGTTTACATACTCTGTTGCCAACTCCTGCGAGGGCGACGGTGCCTTGCTGTTAACGCGGCACATACCATTGGTCGGCGAGTATACAGACCTACAGCGTGAAGGCGTTTTCGGACAGTTTGTGTCGAAACCGTGGTGCCAGAAGCCGAGCGAAGGTAGTGTTGAAGTAGAGTGGCATTCGTATTTCTGTGTCTCCTAGCCGTTAGCTCTAAATAACGGTCTTCATTGGTCGTTGTTACACGTCTACGTCCTTGCCCTGATCTTCAGCTTGCATTTCCGGTATTCAAAAAATGTTTCTAGATCCTGGAAATCACACTTTGTGAAAGTCCAATGGCTTCTGCTACTTCGGCTTGTGTTTGGCCCCTTTTTAACCGACCAACGACTCTCCAAGCTTCTAATTTGGTTAGATGACTTCGTTGTGACATTATACTCATCGAAACATCGCGCTTACTGAACGTCGATCATTCTTTTTCGCTTTGTCTTACATTAAGTTGAAGTCCAAATCCAATTCGCTGCCGCTAAACCGTCGTCTTCGACGTCAAACTCTAAATTTGCATATTGCGAAATTTGAAAATAAGAAAAATTTACATTTGTGACTACCTTCTTCCATTTTGTGCACACAAAATATTTGCCCATACCGTTATTTTATACAAAACATACAATACCTTTTAATTGTTTTAAGCAGTGTATAATAAAGGAACAACCCGTTTAGTTGAGAGCCTAATTTCGAATAATCAGAATTGAAAAAGTAATAATAGTAGAGATCATTCATTTAAGGGTATTTATCAGTAATATATATTACTGGTAAATACCGTTGAATACGGTATAAATAAATTATTTCTAGATAAATAGATTTTTTTTTGTAGCAGTCTAAGGTATTAGCCCATTTTTTGGTTTAATAATGATTATATCATGTGATTTTTCGGCTCAATGAGAATGCTTGAAACTGGAAAACAAAAATTATATTTTAATTTAATTATAAGAGCCATGGTGGCTCAGGGAATCGAGCGTTTGTCTCCCATTTATGTAACCCAGGTTCGAATCAAAGCGGTGACTGTTTCATACGAATTCTGTTCTCGGCTCGCGCAGTACTGTAAAATATCTTTATTCGCAGATTTGTTTTGAGTAAAAATTTCCTTGTCATGGGAAGTTTTCGAGAATTTCCATCTTTCTTTAACGAAAATGCAGGTAAGTTTCATCAAATAAAGGCAGTTTGTACCAATGCTTGATCCAGGAGTTCCCTTGTCTTGTGGGTTTTGTTCAAAATTACAAGGCTATAGAGTTGGAAATTGGTAGTTGTAAACTCAGAATCAAGTCAGCTGTTTAACACCGGTAGTAAAATATAATTATCTACGAAAGAGCAAAAAGAAAAATATTTAATCAAAAATTAAAATTTCTGATATCCGATTTTATAAATACAAACTCATCAATTCTGAGAAACCGATACGTAACTTTCACAAACTCATATCTATATATTTTATAAATCCTTAATAATAATTCCGCTGAATTTCACACAGTTCTCGTTTAGTAATAAGAATAATAGTAGTACTAGTTAAATTAGACAAACCTAATTCAACACAAAATAACCAAAGCAGTATAAACTAGTTTAACTACAACATGCAATGGAAACTGAGGATATTCAACTCGTAAAAAAAGAGAAATACAGAAGCGTTCATGAGGAAACTTCCTCGACTATTTCACGAGAAATACTCCCAGAAGAATTTTCCCTTCAAGACGCATAAAAATCTCCAGTTTACACTTGAGATGATTCAAAGTCATTAAAGATATGACCCCCATGACTTTAACCCGTTACACACAGGATAGCCAGTTGCATACTTGACTGGTGATTAAAATGTGGAAAAGACTTTTCCCTAACGTTCCCTCGCCGGAAGAGTTTTCCCCTATAATTTTTGAAACATGCCAACTCAGGATAAATAATGCTGTTCACGCGAATCTTATAAATTTTGGAAGTTTGGTGAAAATGTGCTACACATACAAATTTGAATGAGACTCTAGAATACATTGGTAGTTACATACATAGGTATATTCATATGCACATGTAAACGTAAAATATTTGTTTTTTAACTCTTAAAATTTACACGATTTGAATATTTCCCTGATAATTGCTTTCTTTTTCTTTAAAGTTTTAGTGGCAAATTTGCGAAAATGAAAATTCGTCGCAAATATGACCACATTAGTAGTTTGTTTTAAGTGTGTAAAACTACAAAGATTTGATTCTTATACTTATTAAATTTTGGAGCTAAGTAGAAAAACATATTTAATGAAATTTTCGTGAGTTTGGATGAACAATATCAACTATAGAATCTACATAAGCATCGGAAAATGATTCAAGCTCTATATTATTTTTCTTTATAAATCAGATCATTTGACTTACATATTGAATTGTTCTGAAATTTAAACTTAACATGTTTTAATACTAAGCTTTTCAATTGTTGCTGCTGCCAAATTAGAATTATACGAATTCATCCTTGTGCGATTAGAAACCCCATCATTATTGAATACGAACTACTCATTATCGATATAAGATATTCAATTTTAGTTTGCTTCAGATACATAGGTATATGCATGTGTGCATCTAAATTTAAAATACTTGCTGTTTAAATGGTTAAGAATTACATAATATGAATATTTCTCTGATAACTGTTTTCTTTTTCTCTTTAGTGGCAAATTTGCGACACAAATGAAAATTCGTCGCAAATATGATTTTGCTTAAAGTGTGTAAGTAAGCGTATAAAGTGCGTTTTCCTTCGGCAATCTAAATTTTTGAAGTTATACTTCTTATGCGACTTCCAACAAGGTTGCGTTAAACGTTTAACGCTACATTTTTATTATCCGGGAAATCACGTGGTAGATCCAGTTTTCCCTCATTCATTTCCATATTGTTTTGGTTCTCACTAGCATAAAAATAATAAAAGTATTGTTTTTCTATAAATATTTTTTAGTTTGTTTTGATACACATATAGTTTAATAGAGTAGTATTTTTTATTTTCAAATTTAGTGGATAACAATTGTAAAAAATGAGTGAAAAAAATCTCACGGACAATGCGACGGATTTAAGGTTATGTCAAGGTGCGACTCTTGTGAATATCAATTGATTGTTAGGTTTACTCTTTTGAAATTACATTATGACGCATTCACATACATTATTAATGCAAATATATTTTCCATGGCGAGACGATGAGGCAACCACAAGCACTTCCACTGGTTCAAGAGGTCCACGAGGAAAAAATGCACAATATTACCGTGATTACAGAGCACGGAAGCGAGCGGAGCAGGAAAAAGAGTCGTTGAATAGAACTAGTGATCCTTCTACGACTGCTGATTCTTCTACAATTAACGTCGCAGGTTGCGAAGTTTAACTTCTTCCACGCAGAGGGACTCCACGCACTATTTTTTTTTTTTTTTTGTATTCAGTTTCAATTTTTTCAGTTTTAATTCGTAATATATTGATAGATGATAGCGTCTTCGTTTTCTCCTGGAGTAAATATTAATTTGCGATCCATATAGATCATGCATTTTTGATCCTATGAATCCTTTCGATCCCACCGGAACACTATCGATCGGCCTGTGTAGGGGCCAGGGAACTGGCCTTGCACCAGAAAGGTTCTTGGTTCAAATCCCGCGCAAGGCATAGATCTTCTTTTATTCTCTGTACTATCTGTCCATACTGAGGTAGCAACGTTGGCTCACCTAATATGGTGTCCCTGGAAAAGTGACCAACAAATCTGTTCTTCAGATGCCTGTACGAGGTAAGTCATTCGCCAGGCATACGTTGGAGAGAAAAAATCCCACCGAAACATGTATCTCTCACAGACAGGAACACCACTGGGACATACGTGTCCCAATACAGTGGGATACGTATGTCCCGACACCCCAATTGCTCAAATAATTATTTTCTTTAATTCTATTTACCTTGTTTGATCTATTAAAGTCGTAATTTATCTTTTTATTGGAAAAGGAAACACTGGTCGTGAAAGGGTTAAAAGATATATTACGTATGGTCAAAATGCACATTTATATATACATTTTATTCTCGTAAATTCTGTTTTGTAAATATTCTTTCGATTAGATTCGTTTCAGGAAGCTAAAGCTACATAGAGCTCGCAAATTTAAAGGAAACACTGGTCGTGAAAGGGTTAAAAGATATATTACGTATGGTCAAAATGCACATTTATATATACATTTTATTCTCGTAAATTCTGTTTTTGTAAATATTCTTTCCATTAGATCCGTTTCAGGAAGCTGAAGTTACATAGAGCTCGCAAATTTAAAGGAAACACTGGTCGTGAAAGGGTTAAAAGATATATTACGTATGGTCAAAATGCACATTTATATATACATTTTATTCTCGTAAATTTTGTTTTTGTAAATATTCTTTCCATTAGATCCGTTTCAGGAAGTTAAAGCTACATAGAGCTCGCAAATTTAATGGCACAATTTATAGAACTTTTTATTAAAACTCTATATGTTATTTTCCCACAAGTTATTTCAGTTGATCAACCATACTGCCAACTCTTCACTCGTACATCTTAACTATGTCTAAAACAAAAAGATTAAAGAGGGATTTAAACCATATCACCCTGGGGCAGCTACCGTAGCTTGCAAAAGAAGATATCCGATTATTTGCTAAAGTTTTCTTACCGAACAATAGAATATATTTACTAGCCTCCACAACAAACAAAAAAGGGATCAAAAATACATTTGGAAAAGCAGAGAGATTAACCAGAAAATTCAATTTTCTTAGACAAGCCCATGGAAAAGCAAACGGAAAAACCAAGAAGAAATGAAATCCTATTGTGTTCCTGCCATAAATGCTTTCCATCTAGAAGTTCCTCTCTTCCGGAGAACTGGAAAAGAAAACTGAAATAAAAAAATTTTTTCTACCAAGTTGGCCTCCTTCCGACCAAACAGAAATGGCTTTACAAAAAAAAATTGATTTAGTGAGAGGCCAGAGAAATAGATAAAGTAATATATATTTGCTTTTATTTTTTTAATCTGTGGTCGTTTTTGTTTCAGTTCCTGTTACCCTAAATGTGCTTTGACTTTGATATGTCTTATTCTTAAGTATGATTTATGGGAGCACTGTATCGTAAAAAGATGTTCAATATTGAGCTACTCTAACTCAGCGTGTTCTAAACATTATTTAATAACTTTAAAAAAACAATGTTGTTAGCATATATGCTTACGTATTTAATTATAGAAGCGAATATGCGCAACGCGCATATGTTAATATGTTTGTTCATGTTTACCTATAATGTCTAATGATGATTAATTCTGCAATACATGATAAATTAACTGCACTATTAAAATAAAGCACTTGAGATTAATTAACTGAAACTTAATTAGAGAGAATGAAAATTTTACTTTTAAAAATTTTACTTTTTGAAAATTATACTCCAAATTTTTAAGCAATTTTTTTAATGTTCAGTTTATTTTTGTCTATAACGCTAAGATAAATCTAAATGCAACAGAATTAATTCTGTTACATTCAGATTTAATTCCAGCAAGTAGATGAAGTATTATACATTCATTTTCGTTTTTTTTTTAACTGTGGCAGTTTCTGTCTTAGTTACTGTTATTCTAGTTAAGTTTTAACCGTGATCTGGCTTACTTTTGTCTGAAATGCCAAAATAAATATGCAGCTTCTTCAGTCGTGCTGCTTTATCTTTGTTACCGGACAAACAGACAAAGTTATATATGCTTATTTATTTATTTTTTTAAAGTAATGGAAGTTTCTGTCTCAGTTACTGTTACTCTAAATAAATTTTGACTATAATGTGGCTTACTTATGTCTACAAGGTCAAAACAAATCTGCAGTGCCCGCTATCGTGCTGCTTTAGCTTTGCCACTGGGCAAATAGACAAAGTAATATACGTTTAATTTGTTTTTATTTTTTAAAAAAATAATGGAAGTTTCTGGCTTAGTTACTGTTACCCTAAATAAGTTTTGATTTCGGTGTGGCTTACTTTTGCCTGCAAGTCCAAAATAAATCTGCAACTCCCGCTTTAGCTTTGACTACAAGGCAAGTATATGAAATAATATGCGTTTAATTTCGTCTATTTTTGAAGAAAAAAAGCAATGAAAGTTTATGACTTAGTTACTGTTACTCTAAATAAGTTTTGACTATGGCTTACTTTAGTCTGCAAGGTCAAAATAAATCTGCAGCGCCAGCTGTCGTGCTGCTTTGTTACCGGACAAAAGACAAAAATCTCATATTTTTTTTAAAAGAAGTTTCTGGTTTAGCTACTGATAGCCTAAATAAGTTTTTTTACTTTGTCACATTCTGATATATGGGTTATCCATGATAAGTTATAGTGATTTATGAAATATCTATGCATAAAAAGATGCCCAATATTAAGTTACCCTATTTTCATGCATTCTGAAATATAAACGGCAAATTTGTTCAAATAAAATACTCTTTCTAGACTCAATAAGTTTCTGGATAAAAAATAACATCATACGCAAAAGAATCTTTCAAAACTCGAGACGCGACAGAAAAACATAGATATAGCAAATAATGTTTGCTATAGCAATATTCTTCTAACAAAAGTCTTTTCATTTTTTTTTTTCGATTCTAGAATCACCTTAAAATCCTGAGGCTAGTCTGCTCCTGATCTTGTTCGAACTTCTCAATTTCTTTTTTCTATCCAGAGAAGGACTAGGACCACTTCTTATTATTTACTTATCCGTTGCCTCCGACTTCTTCGTTTTTCTTTTTAGTTTATTTATCCTCCTTTCAATCCTATAGGCGGACCATTTTATTTATTTTTTTCGTTTACGTCCATCTCAATCGATAGGATTTGGCTTTGCTTTTGGATTCGACAAGTGAAGTCCTCTTTACCCCGAAAAAATGGAAAAATCGAAAGAAAGAGGGGAAATCTATTATTTTAGTCAAAGACAATAATCCAATTTAGAGAACCAATCGAGTGCGCTTATCTCAAAGTATTATAAATCTGATTATATTTTTTTTATAGAGATTTTTTCTTTCGCTCACAGAGGTTTAATGCCGATAAGAAAAACGCACAAAAATTCTCTGAATGGTATAAAAAGAAACTGATGGACTTCCAGTGGACATGTTTTTTTCATGTCTTAGAAAAATTTATGAACTGGAACTATGTATTTGGCACGTATATTTTACTTGTCCACGAATGTGATTCCGTTAAAAAAAAATTTAATATTCTTTTGTTGTTGTTGTTGTATGCCATTAAGGAAAGAGTGCAATTGTCCTTGTTTTCCAGTGGCGCCATCTTTGGCCGATAATTCACTTTCTGCTTTACCCGATCATTAGGTGGTCCCATTCATTCAGTCATCCACAGATCGTAATTTTGCCCAGAACCAGAGTACGATCAATTTCCAATTCAGTACTCCCAGGACTATAATTTGTTATGGGAACACGTTGGACCTGACAGATTTAACAAGTACCAGTCACCATTTACTACACGGAGAGTCTTCGGTCGCCTAGATTCGAACTTCCGTTCTCACGAATGGAAGTCCAGCGCCTTGCCACCCAAGCTATCCCGGCCTTAACATTCTTTTAAAAACAATAAATTGCCGGTATATTTATTGAAAAACAGACACTTAAAAACGTTTGTAGATAGGATCTTTTAATACTAATAACTAAACAATAGCCGACTTATATCAGTTTTGTGAAGTCAGGATGTTGCAAAAGCACTTTAACCACTTCAAAGATTTCAAACGTTGAATTTGATTAAGAAACAGAAGAACAGACACGTAAAAAGTTTGTAGATAAGATCTTTTAATACTAGTTAACTAAACAATAGCATACTTATATCAGTTTTGCGAAGTCAGGATATTACAAAACTTTGACCACTTCAAAGATTTCAAACGTTGAATTTGATTAAGAAACAGAAGAACAGACACGTAAAAACGTTTGTAGATAAGACCTTTTAATACTAGTTAACTAAACAATAGCATATTTATATCAGTTTTGTGAAGTCAGGATATTACATAAGCACTTTAACCACTTCAAAGATTTCAAACGTTGAGTTTGATTAAGAAACAAGAAAAACAGATACGTCGAAACGTTTGTAGTTAAGACGTTTTAATACTAGTTAACTAAATAATAGCCGACTTATATCAGTTTTGGGAAGTCAGGACGCTATCAAAGCACTTTAACCACTTCAAAGGTTTCAAACGTTCAGTTTTATCACTTGTCAATATATAAATAAAATGTCAGAGTATTTCTCTGTAACTACGCTAATTTGTTTCACATATATAAATGTGAAATGAAAAATAACCACGCTTTTAGTATGTAATCAATGATTCAAATAATTGCATATTTACACTGATTTACGATTTTAAACAGGCAGCTGAGTTGGTTGTGTAAAATCGTAAAATTTACGAAATAAATCTGTAGCTTTAGCGGATTTTTACCCTACAAGTACAAGTTTTTTCCGTAAAATTACGAAGAAAATCCGTAATCAGACTGGATTTTTACGTAACAAAACAAGTTTTTACTACAAAACTTAATAAAAATAAATATGTCCAAGCCGACTTTTACCACATGGGAAGTTTTCTCTGTGAAAGTTACAAAGTAAATCTGTTCTCGCACCGTACGTGAATATTTCACGTGCGTCTGCAGTATCGACCAGCCATCGCTGGGATTCGAACATGGGTCACTTAAAAGAGGGGAGCGCACTCTTTTCCCTTGGTCACTGCGGCTCAAGCGTTTTACTATGAAGATATTGTGACAGTGAGAATTTCGCTTAATTATTGCATCATTTTGACATATGGAGTCCAATCGCAGTTCTATTTATTCGATGTTCAAACCCATAAAGTAATTCCGAGAGAAGTCAGAGAAAATAATCGTAAAATGATTGGAAAAAAGGTAAATTCTTATTTACGGAACGCAAAACTGCACGGCAAAAACTAGAATTTCAACTGACGGTTTCAATCCATTTGTGATAAGGGTGAAAAATCATTTGCCAACAAAGCGGCTTTAAAACGTTAAATATACGAAGAAATTTCGAAAAAAAACAATGGTTTATTTTTTACAGTGTAGAGTTGACTAACCTTCATTTAAACAAATAGTCGCTACAACTGAGCCAATCTAAAATCCAGTTGCTTCGACTGCAATTAATAGACAAAAGTACATCTTAACATCATGACTCCAAATCCGAATGTGTCCCTCAGTGGACTGATCGTAAAGACATGGTTCCCAGTAAAACAAAAAGTCAAGCATCACTGGCTGCTGTCAGTATGCGGGTGGGTGACCACTCTGTGTAGGGAGCAAGAGAGTGCGGTATCGGTTCTCGGTAAACTATTCTACTATAAAGTACTCGACTTCTCGCGCAGGTCGTCGGGCTTTCAAAGCAGGGGAGGCATTACCTCTGCAGAGGATCAAAATTACAATGGCATGTATTCGGCTCATCCTCAGGGATGTTTCCCAGACCGTCGCCAATAGCCCATTGTGAAGCTCTAGTCCGACGTAAATAATGTACCTATCTACCTATCAAATCCGACTGTATTACGTCCCGCAGTGGACTGATAGTTAAGAAACGGTTCCCAGCAGGTAACCGAAGTCAAGCATCACTGGCTGCTGAGTGACCACTTGGATCAGTCTGAGTAGGATCCGAGGGTGTGCGGTATTGGTCCTCGTTAAACTGTTCTACCGTAAAGTACTCGACTTCGCACGCCGGTTGTCAGGTTACCAAAGCGGGAAGCCATCCCATCCCCTCTGCAGAGGATCAAAATTACAATGGCATGTCTTCAGATCATCGTCAGGGATGTTTCACAGATCGTCGCCAATAGCCCATTGTGCAGCTCTAGTGCGACGTAAATGAACTACAACAACGAATGTATTACTTGAATTGAATTACATGTGGTGTCTAATGGCGCAAGACGTGGTGTTGTCTATACTACTCCAAATTGATGCGTACATCGTATTAAATATTGTACTGAATTGAGTAATGAGTAAAATAATAAGTAATGTAAAAAGGAAAGGATGAACAACAAGATATTATATAATATAATATTATAAAAATATGTACTGAACTTTCCGAAACTATAATAACTGATCTTATCACTAAGCCTTACTTCAGTTTTGTAATTCGAACAAACTATCATTCAAAATACGTTGGTGTACTTTTAATGTCGCAATAAAGACTTTAAAAACTATATACTTAAGGCGAAACTAGTTAATACAGAGTTTGTTAAGAAATATAAAGTGATTTTTTTCCCGTTGACTGACTATGTTCTATTTCTTGAAGCGACGAAAATTGGATTTACTTTTGGCGCCCAGAAGGAAAACGAAAATTTCTAAGACTTGAATTGGGTTATTGAAATTCTTTCTTTTCTTCTCTTGACGCTTTTCATACTTTCTTAGTCGAAAATCTAGAGACTTATTTTAGAGATTGAAAAACGAGAGTAAAAATATCATTAAGTCTGGCTATGCTTCTCTCTCTTTTTTTCAATACAGAACTATTCTTTTTTTCATCAAAGAGAAGTCTTAATAAAATTTTTAGCTATCAGTCTAAAACGGAATTTTTTTTTCCATTGAGTTTAGAATTTGAAGTTTTATAAGGGAACTAAACAAGCTATAATTTAATTGGAGAAATAGAGCGAAGAAGAATCTACAAAGTTATCCGCATACTTAAATTTAAGTTTTAAAATATAAATGACTTTAATTTTTATTTTTATTTCATTAATTATTACCGTGAAAGGACTTCAAGATAATGCGATGAAGAATTCCACTATTATAACCGATTAATGCCTACTATCTGTGGATAATGTTTCTAATAGATGGTACCCTGCGCAGTGTTGTGTTTATTACATGATCAGCCCTTATAAAGTAAACATCATTTTGTTATTAAATGTATTCTATGTTATAGAGCGTGTTTGTAATATCTTTATACAACTTATTCGAATGAAGATTCACTCATCTAAAATGGATAAGAGGAATACGTATTCACGAAAGAAACGAATGAAAATGCCCGGAGATAATTGTACTTCACAGATAATTGTGTCCTCTTTTAGGGACGGTACTAAAATGTATCATTAATTCACGAAAATTGTTTTTAGGGCAAGCTCTTTAGGACATTACTGCGATTTTAATTATTCTTTTAAGTATTTTGTTAAAGTTTTGAATTTTTCAAATAATTGCATATAATTTATATGGGAACTCTTTCGTGCAAGGAAAACTACTAAGTTTCTCCAGAGAGTTCGTAATTTAAGGGCAAAATCGTCTTAGTTTAAGGGCATATGAACAAATCTGAAAGTATCAGTGGAAGCAAATAATTCAAGGTAACATTATTCGGTAAAACAATTTCCTTATTAGAAAAAAGAAAAATACCAAAATTCTGAGCCACATGTTTCGATTATGTAGGAGTATGTTTGTGTGAACTGCTATTTCCATTAATTGTTTTTTCTTATTGGGCTGAAATCTACAAAAATTTCGGTAATTTGCAAATTACTCTTCTTGAAACAATACTAAGAAACAGAGTGATGTTAGCATATCACCTTTTGAAAGGGTGGAACTCTTCAGAGAAATTGTCTAAAGCCCTTCAAATGAGCAATAAAGCTTAGAAGTAGCAAATCAAAAAGTTCTTCGCCAAGTCGACTAAAGTGTTTAGACCTCGGTTGGGATGTTCAACTCCATCCAATATATTTACAAGGCTTCGTGCTCGCAGATTTACAGCTACATAGATCATCGAAAACTTCCTGTAATGGAAGAAAAAACTTCGAATGTTTGGTTCAAATAAAAACACGCGAAGAAACTTGAAAGTTACATGGAAAAGAGAATTTTCAATTACCTATCTATAGTTAGATTTCAAGTTACATGTTTTCTATAAAGCCGCACGGATATTTCGAACTACTCCATAATGTACGTTGGTTTAAAATTTGAATTAAATCTACTGAAATTCGTGATTGTGAGTATGAAATGTACTGTTGTGAAAAAAACTCCAATTAAAATCTACAGAGACCAATTTTGCAAATACGCGCGTCAGTGCGAAAAGCTCCGAATGTTTTGATTTGATTCAACAAGAAATATGTTGTTTCCGATCTAATTCTAAAGTAAAAAGATTATACACTTTTTTTTCGGGCAAAGCAAGAAAAAATGGCCGGAAACACTTTTCGATCAAATTTAACAGCGCCTTGCTGCGGTAATATGCTTAACTACTTATTTGCGATTCTTTCATGTCATACAAAATAAATGTTGAGCCCGTTTATATCATTTTAGGGTCTCAGAATAATGTTACTTTTAGATTATTGGTTTTACTTATCATGAATTCATTCAATCTTATCTGATATTTTTGTATTGAAGTGAGGCATTGAAAAAGATCTAATCTTTAGAACTATAAACATAATCATAGAAATCGAAAATATACATCAGTTAGCAAAAACACGACAGAGACGCTAAATTATAAACTGCAGAATCCATACCTTGATCGTTTCTTCCTAGTGTCGCAAGAGGGCTCCACTGTCAGTAGAGCAAAAATAAACTTGAAATGCGTTGCAATGACGTCATAGTGAATCGTCAATAATTACTATTTATTTATGGCTACAACTTATATTGTTTAAGAAATGTTCTGAAACAAGCATGATGTCGAAATTTGTAAAAATAAAAAATTTTTAAATTTGGCAATGTTAGTAAATTAAATAAAGGAGGGGAATTTAACGAAGTGAGTAAGTTTAAAAATGAATCCTTTTGATATTTTAAACTTTCCTTTGTATCAAAGGTTTTATTTTCTGTATCAACTCTTATTTGCTCTCATTTTGTTATGTTTCTCCAACGTAACTTAATGAAGTAGTTTTCTTTTAGACAATGCATTTCTTTTCTTTACTTAGCAAAACCTAATAAGCCAAATAAATTTTCTACCAAAACTGGAGATAATTTCTTCCTTTTCGTGTTTTCCTCGCGAAACATTAAACAGCAAAAGAAAGCCAAACAAAAGAAGCTGATGAAAAGACATTAGAATGAAAGCATGTCAGAAAGAATAAAGTTTATTGGGAGAGTAAATTTTGGTGCCTAGCATAATGATGAGAACAACACACCTGTTTGTCTTGAGGAAGACCCCCCCCCCTAAAAATCAATAATGCATTCACACAAACAGTCAAAGATGGCTTTACATCCTGTATGCTATGGCTTTACATCCTGTATGCCATCGATCGGAAAAAGATTCTGAAAACATTGCCTTTTTACGAATACTTTAAAATAAAATTTGTATAACATCAATTTAAGTTCTTTGTTTCCTGGTTAATCATTATTTAGTCAGAATTTACCTATAGTAAATCCATTATTTCCATCCTAAATTTATCTATGAGAAAATCCATTGCTTTCTTTTTTTTTTTTTTATCTTTTCAGAATTTACCTATAATGAATCCAAAATGCATCAGTGATTCCAGAGTTTACATAAAATAAATATAGGTCTTATGAGAATTTATCTATAATGAGTCCATTCTTTATGTTCAGAATTTACTTTGAATGAATCCATACTTCGTAACTGGAATTTTTTACCTATTATTAAAAGGAATTTTATAAAAGGAATAACTGGAATTTATCTATAATTTTAATAAATAAATACATTGTTTATATTTAGAATTTACTTTAAATTAATCCAATTCGTATCTTTAATTTACCTATAATGAATCTATTCTTTATATTAGGAATTTACTTTAAATGAATCCATGCTTCATAACTGGAATTTATCTATAAAAGGAATATCTAGATTTCGTCCTTTATTTTGATGAATAAATCCATTGTTTATGTTTAGAATTTACTTTAAATAAATCTATAACCTGTATCTGGAATTTACCTATAATGAATCCATTATTTATATCGAGAGTTTACTCACAATAAACCCATATTTTGGATTTAAAATTTACTTATTATAGATCCATTGCGTATGTCCAAAATTTTCTATCAACATATAGTGTTGATAATAGTAGTTAATTTATGCAGTTCATCGTGTTCGCGTTCATCAAACATTTTTTGCCAATTATCCAAAAACCTCTTCTGATTCTTATGGTTTACACCAGGGATGGACAAACTACGGCCCGCGGGTTAACTGTGGCCCGCCGTAAGATTTTATCCGGCCCGCGGATAGAATTTTAACTAGCCGATCTGTGACGAATATAAACAATAACATCCATTTTCTTGTCTACTTTGTTTAAAGCTATTTTTGTTCCTTCTGTTTTAACAAAGTATTTAAGACCTTTTTACTTTCGCTATTTTTGTTCTACAAAACATAAATTGATGGAAATATGCAGCTTAAATTGGTAAATTGTTGAAAGCAAAAGTTCTTTATAGAATAGCCTGCCGTAGATTGGCGCCATTTGAAACAGTTGTTAGAGTTTTACAAATCATTACGAAAAGCCAGTTTCCCAAATTTAATATTCATGCCCAGAAAATCAGTGCTATGTTTACTTCATCTTACATATGTGAACAAGTGTTTTCAATTATAAACCTTTGAAAAAATCATTTCAAAACTAGACTAACAGACAAACATTTGCTTTGAGCATTAAAATAAGTACATCTCACTTGGAACCTCAATATAAACTTCTTTTAAAAATGAAATCGCAATTTCATTCATCTCATTAAATATTTAAATTAAAACTTGCAAATCGCTATTCCATCTTTGAAGTTTTTACTTGGCCCACCAAACTTATTTTCTTCGTTTTTTTGCCCTCGACCAAAAAAGTTTGTACATCCCTGGTTTACACATTCGTAGAAGTCAAGACAAATACTCCGTTACAGCTACCCTAATGGGCGATATGGAACGATCTTGGTATCATCCTTAATGAGGTTCGAGATATAATACGGACGCAAGGATGTCTTACTCTACTACAATATAAATAAAAGGATAAATGGTAGTTTTAATAACCCGTTCCCCGCACCACGCTCATTACTCTAACCACCCGAAAGTTCTTGAGCATTTCCAGCTCTGAAAACGGTACAGTAGATTGAATTCTAAGTCATTAAAACACGATCAGAGATACAAATAGCCTTTAGTACGGGAAATCGAATCCCGGTAAAAACAATAGTTGACATAAACTCAATCCACCACACCGGCTAGGTGACTCTAACCACATAAACTACGTAGGGTATGTTATATAACAGGGCTGTCCAACTGGCGGCCCGCCAACACATATTGTGCGGCCCACCAACTTCTTATTCAGGCTGATCGGCCTCTGTTTCCCCATTAAAATGTAAGCATATTGTTTTATAAACCTTCTGTTCCATTGTTTTATAATTAATTATTCAACTATTAATTGTTATTGTATAAGAGGTTATTGGTCAACTTTTTCAAACTGCGGCCCGCCAGGTGATCAGTGACCGGAATTCTGGCCCGTGGGATCTTTGCAGTTGGACAGCCCTGTTATATAATAAGTTGAGTCGGGTGGCACATGACTATGCCAATCTTCATGAATTCATAGTAAGTAATTTTAATTAGACTTCAGTAGTCTTGATTTTTAATGATAAGAATGTGAACTTTTCGAATAAAAATTACTATGATTTCAATGTAATTATGCAATATTTCATATCTACTCATTTGAATTACGTTCTTTCCTGCAGACGATTTTATTATTTCAACTATTTCTTTAAAAAAAAGAAGAAGGAAGAAAACGATAAAAATGAGCCGAAAAAAAAAGCATGAGAGAACATTTTTGCAAACTTTTGGCGTTGAAATGATTGGTAAAGAATTTTAGGAAGGAAAAAAAAGACAAATCTCAAACCCAATTTTCGGTTTTCCGGCAAGAAAATCTGAAAGTGGTTATTTTATTGAAGGGAATCACGGTAAAGAATTCCATCAAAATAATGGAGCGAGGCTATTTTCACCCCGACGTTTTAAAACTGTTAAGAACGAAATGGGGGTGGGAGGAAAAGCAGAAGTTATTTCTCCTCCTAACGAAGAATACTCTCTAAGAACTTATGTTAAAAAAAAAAAAAAAAAAAAAAAAAAAAAAAAAAGTGGTGGAAAGCAATTTTTAAGCTTTTTTTTTATTTTTATTTTATTTCTTTCGTTTTTCTCATAAAGAAGATCAAAAGAAAGATGACCGAGGAGGAAATTTTTTAATGGTGTGAATATCGTAAAGAACATATTGAACATTAAATGAATATTAATATTTTTATTTTTCAAAATTAAAATTTGTCCGTCAATATTTTTACTTAAATAAAATTGAAAATTGCTAAAGCCCAATTTTGTTAAATTAAAGCCGAGTTCAGGCCTTGAGAAGAAAAAATAGAAATTAATGACTTTTAATCTAATCGGAATTTCTCGCACTAAAATGTGCTTATAAATTGGCGCAGATATTTTAAGCACAAAATAAGACACAAAAACGTGACGTGTTTGAATTTTTAACCCACGAAATAAGGGAAGTGGCTATCTGGAAAATTTGAGCCCTTTTAAAAGAAATCACCACTGAGAGTTTCTTAAAAAGAGGTTTCTTTGTTAAAGTAAGTAATTGAATATTACAATAAAAAAAATCGCCTATCTTTTTTAAAAAACTATTAAGCTTGTTTAAAATTAAATTTCAAAATACATTTAATTAAATTAATAAATTAAACTAAATGAACCAATAGTCCAAAAATCTGACGATTTATTAACTTCCTTGATTATTATCCGATTTAATTAAAAAATTGAACAGCTTTTAATATTTTTTAATAATATTGTTTCATATTGTACAAAAACTTTCCATAATTCGTGGTTTAACGTTTATATAATCAAGAGCTATAATAACCTCCGGCGTGTTACGAAAACTTCAATAATTTTACAAAAAAAATTAATGCAATAAAAAAATTTAAATAAAAATTTTTAAATCCAATTATTATACAACCCCCCCCCCCTATGCAATAGGCCAATAAGGTATGATTATTTGATAAATGATCAAATACAGAACGGGCATAAAAAATCTTTTCAATTTTAATTTTATTAATTGTTATTATTTTATTTATTTACTTATTTTTTGCCTTGCACTGTGTATTTTTAAAAATATTTTATTTAACATTTATTCTAAATCGTATTAGTGATCAAATTAAAAAAAAATTTAAAAAAAATTACTCACACAATCATTATAGTGAAAGGGACATTTTTAATTAGTGTCCTCATTTTGCACTAAGCTTATACACCAAGAATCTTCTATTCGAATAGTTAATTATTCAGCTAATTTCTAATGAACACAGAAAATTTGTATAAAGAAGATAAAAAAAAAGTTTGTTTTTAATGTCCACTGTTTAGCTTTAATTGCTTTTGGTAAGTTTTTGAACAACACAGTTTTTTAATGATTGTGAAATAAAGTCTTATTTTGTGGATTATTTAACTGCACTATTATTTGTGATACAATAAAGGCACCTACAAGTTTTTATTTTTTATTTATTTATTATTTTTTTTAAGGAAACTTGTAGCTGCATTGACCTTATCAAAAAACTTCTCCGGCACTATATCATAAAAAATACTTAAAACTTTCCCACTTATTATATTAACGTTACAATTTGGATAATCTCAACGGGAAAAAAAATTTAGATGTTCAAAAATAATTTTCAAGTTTGTTATCGCTATATTTCATTGTTGGATCGCCTTTAGCCTAACATGCCTATGCAAAAAATAAATAAAAATAATAAAAAACTTTTTCTTGTCCATTTGTTTTGCTGCATCATCCCATCCAATTACCGGGAACTGTAATCCTTCTCTCGAATCGAATGTTCACAATACAACCCCAGTAATTTTCTGCAGCGCAAAAGAACTTTCACTGATACGAAAGCGAAACTGTGCTCAATCGAAATAACTACCTTCAAAAAGTAAACCGAAACAAACGAAAGGATTTGTTGTTGCTTTTTTACTGAATTGAGTAGAAACTTATTTTTATTTTACTCATTTTATCCACTCTCACAAAATTGTACATAAAAGTCAATCCAATCGCTTGGAAGATGCCAAATTGGATGTTGTTCTTATTCCATCTCTCCACGTCAGATGGCGTTGTACTCGAATTCGATATCACGTGATTCGCATCATGGAATTAAACGAAGGTGGCCAGATCCCGTGTCCCCAAAAATATCTCCTGATGCAGACGATGCGAGTCGGAATTGGAAGATGCGGTTGAAAAAACAAAAAAAAAGAATGTTTTAAGATCGGTTTCACTTTTCAAATGAAAGCATTTATGCTTACCTGATCATTGTTTTTGTTTACTTAAACTGCAAATGTTTATTTTTATTCACAAAATAGCAAATAGCAGTTGGTTGAGAAAGGTGGGACAAGAGAAGATGATTCTAAAACGTGGTCGAAGATAAGGAAAAGAATAAATTTATTGAATGAATGTCTTCATTTTATTCGAAGGTGAGTTCCTTGTTGAACGTAATTAAATTTCCAATTTATTAAAAATGCATTTGCTCTGCTAAGTTCTTTTTAATTTCGTTTAAAAAAATCATCTCGTTTGATTGTCGAATTATTTTTAATTGAGATCGCAAAATATATTTAAGCAAAACTAAATTAAATGGCATTTTGTTTCTTCAAAAAAAATCAATCTAAATAATTTCTAAAGGAATTAAAAAAAATAATATAAATCACAGTTTGTCTTAAGGTAAATGCATGTGTTTTTTTTTTTTTTTTTTTTTTTTTTTTGTTTTTTTTAAAGCGAGTTTCAGCTATTTTACTTATATTGCTAAATTTATTTATTTATGTATTCCTTAATTAATATTTAATTAGACTTCCTTTCGAACTATCGTCATCTTTTGAAGCTTGTCAAAATATGTCAAAAACAATGTTTGAAATTCTGCGTTTCAATTATATTTAAACAATGTATGTGCATGTATCACATAGATTACAAAAATTTATGTTCTATTAAACATCTGCATATCAAATATAACAATGTAGCACTTTAAATCTACTACTTTTGAATTTTCAAAAAACCGACTTTAATGAATTTTCCGGTAAACTTGGGTTTCACAATATCGAGCGAAATACCCCTAATTTTTTTTTCTTTTCTTTTTGTCACACGCAATTTTTAGCATATTTAATATTACCTTTCAGTATGTAATACTCATTGCATTTAGCACATCTCCCATTTTATCCGTTATCATTGAACTGTACCTTCAATGTGTCAGACACAGTTTGTCACACCGTTTCGTTGCATAATTTTGAGTCTATTTGACGTAATATAGCCACCTCCAGCACTTATGACATTAATGTCTGCCTTCTATTTCTTTAATCAACCTAATACCGATAAATACCTTTGTTGTTATAAGTATCTTAAAATAAAAATTTTAAGGTACTTGTCGACTATAGCGACCATATATATATATATATATATAGATATTATTATTTATTATTATTATTATTAAATTAAATAATTGAATAAATTTTAAAGTTCAATTAAAAACCTTTACATACTGAATCCTTTAAATTCGAATACTAACTGGAACAAAATCAAAATACTGAAACTGATATAAGTTATTTATTATAGATCAATGTAATTTTGTCAAGTTTAGTCAAATGTTAGATTGACTTTGACTATAATAAAATATTCCTTTAAAGTATAATAAATCTATTTGTTCAGGTCAGGAATATTAAACTCGATTCTCTAAGTGGAAAATAAATATTTTATTACTATTACTTTCATAACAATTGCAAATTTTACTATTAAACTACCGTAGTCACTTACATAGCCTTGCAAGCAATTTTTCGGCATCTGTCATATTTTTATATGGGTATTTTAAGAAGCAAAACTTAACGTTAAATCTGTAGAGTATCAATCTTTATAGGAAGAATTAACTAACATTTTCTTTAATAAACTTAAAATAAGAATCCATTCAAAATTTTAAATAAAAAACGGCATTTTTATTTTGTACTAAGATATTTCAGGTATAAATACAAATTTAAAAATATTTTTTGACCTATACATATATATTTTAATTGCATGCATCAAAAATGCAGGGCAAAACCATGAAATCTCTCCAATTATTTTTATCATTATTATCAAAATTTTTTATTCATCTTCATGCTTTTGTCACATTACAAAAACTTAAATAAATCTTCTAGTCTTCTATTTTAAATATAACTTAATTGTTCGATGATTTGATATATTATTAGGCTTCCGTTAACTGCAAACTGTGCTTGTAAGCTCTAAACAAAGATATGCGAGTGAAAATAAAAAATTTAAAATTAATTTTATATAGTTTATACGTACTTTTGATTATTGATTTTCACCTAATAATAAAGTTTTACTTTACATATTGTTATTTAACACGTTCACTACCAGCCGAGTGCAGGTAGTTATACTATATCTATTATTGAAGTATGATGATCTATAAAGATATAATCAAAGTTAAATTTTCTTATTTTAGCACACATTTTAGTTTTTAAATTTTACAAAAAGTTTATTTTATTGAACAATTATGTTATTTCCATGAGAAAACATGTTTTCTGCAAAAATAGCTGGATAATATTTATTTTATTTTATTCCCGGCGTTGACAAGCTGACCCAATTATGAGTTTACAACTATCAATGTTCAATATCGTAGCCTTAATTGTAATTTTGTACCCCACCCAAAAGACAAGGGAACTCTTGGATCAGGCATTGCGACAAACTGGCTTTCATGGAGACCTTTTCGATGGGACAAACCCTCATTTACGTTACTGGGAAAAGCAAACCACGAAAACCTCCCGCTGTTGGCCCTACAGCAAGGGGATTCTAACGCATGATCCGTCTACCACATAGGATATTTTACGTCAGCACTGTGAACGGTGCGAGTCGGGGGCAGAATTCGTATCAACCTGCCACCGCTTTGATACGAACCTGTGTCAACTCATCAGGAGGCATCATCCCTGAGCCACTACGGCTCTTGGATGATAATATGCATCTTTTAACCATGATACCTCTTTATCCGTTTTATTGGCAGAAACTGTTTAGAAGAATTTCATCACTCTCTATTGCGTGATCAGCAACGAAAGTGTTAAACCTTTGCTTGATTTTCTCTTTAAATTAGTTATAGGTTGCACAGTAAATGTTTAATTTGGGATATACATTTCTTTCTAAATATTTTAATTATTTCTTGAAACTACCATTCACAACGTTGCTAAAATATACGATACGAATAGTTAGGCAATAGGTAAGTCACAAAGATAATAAAATATTTCTAAACCCCATCAAAATCATTTGGCGTTTTGTAATTGATCAAATTTTTTGTCAATCAACCTATAATGAATGAGTACAGCGAGAAGTGTCATCAACTTAGTTGAGGAATTATTAACATATGCCGATTTGAATGAGATATTTTATTCATGTGCCAAGGTAAGCTTCAAAATTAACCTTTCTAACTAAGATTTAAGTTCCTCTGTCAAAATTTAGTTTGATTTTAAAAAATTAAACTATAAAAATGTGAAATTATACTTTATAACTTTCAATATTACTCAGGGCTTGTTGATTATCATAATATACCGAGAAAAATTCTTAGTTCTAAATTTGAGTTTGGAATAAGTTGATAAAATGTATATGCTTTTCTTTTAAGTGCGGAATTTTGCCTTTTAATTGTAAAATCTACGTCGAAAACGAAATAATAGCATTTTAAGTAGGTAGTGATGAAAGACAGTTTTCTTTTTCATTTTAAGTGTAAGTTCAATTAGGTTTTAATTAGAAAATTTAACTTTAAATTTTTTGTCATTTGCTTCTTAATACTTTTAATCGAAATTAAAAGTTGAACTGTATTTTTTAATTTCCTATAAATTAAAACCTTTATCTCGAAACAATGATAAGCCACGAAATGTATGTAAAATAAAGTTTTGAAAAATGAATGTTTTAGTTATTTTACTGGTTTAGAATGAAATTTAATTTTGAAACTTTCCATTAACTTTTAACTCTCAAACCCAAGATATAAATTTCATGCGAAATATTTATTTAAAAAATAAAATTATATTCTTTTTTCTCCCGAAAGATTATATGACAATGAGAGTGTAAACTGATCCGAAGTAAGACATTCATATGATATACTACTATCTCGCTACTATTATTATACTGTTATCGACATATGAAGACTTCAGTTCCGGCTATGATTTTATTAGCGATACTTATTTCTGATTCTTTTTAATTAGTAATATGTTAGGTCTAAAACTATACAAACCTAACTGACTATTTCTATTATTCTTCTATTATTTTCTATTATTTTTACAATAATTTTTAGGTAGATAATGAAATACCTTTTCCAGAATTTCGATTTATTCTATCTTTTGGATAAAAAAAAATTCCCTAAACGAGGTTTAATTTTTTATGCTTTTATAATGGCCTAATCTTGCGTAGAATTTGTTCAGAGGAAGTAAATTGAAGAAACCTTGTACCTGTACCGGAAGAAACCTTGTACTGAACTGTAGATAACAATGAATGATCTAACTCAGTGTTTCCCAATTTTTTCGGCTTTGGAACCCGAATGATGAACCCTATTTTTTGTGGAACCCGAGGCTTGATAAATTTAAAACTTAATGAAAATCTTTTACGATTGAAATTTTATTAATTTTTTCAAAAATATTTAATAAGTTAATAAATAAATGAGTTTTGTCATTAAGTCAATTGGATTCAATTATTCTTGTTTTCTAGCTGCGCCATCTATGGCCAAGAATTCGTCTTGTGTCACACCCATACGTCACACTTGTTTATAGGGCTGACTCATTCATGGATCGATAGATCGTAATTTTGACTTGAACCAGAGAACAATCAATCTCCAATCCAGTACCCCCAGAGATATAATATATATATATATATATATATATATATATATATATATATATATATATATATATATATATATATATATATATATATATATATATATATATATATATATATAAAATATGGGAACGAGGAGGACTTTGTGACCCGATATATTTAACGTGCACCAGTCACTATTTAGTACACGGTAAGTCTTTCGGCCTTCTGGATTCGAGTCCAGCACCCTACCAAGCAGCCTATCTCGGCCCCTCATTTAGTTTTCTAATATGATTTTGGCGTATGTATAAACTGAATGTACATAAGCTAAAATGCGATTTTTATTGAAAAAAAATGAAAAATTGCTGAAATGAACGATGAAAATTATTAGAGAGGTATATTTCCTCATTGTTGATTTTAGTTATTTTTATTCTATATGCCAAATAACTAATGCAATTTTTCAAAAATTTGCCCTTTTCATTTTTTATTCAATATATTGTTATTAAATTCTTTTTAACTTTGCTTTTCTTTCTTCACAATCATTTTAAATAAATGATTTCATAAAAGTAACGAAAATATTAAATAATGGGTAATTAATCGAATATAAATTTAATAACGCGTTTCGAAAATCATGACTGATTTTAAAAAATAAAAAAGGCCAAACTTTCGGAACCCCTTCCACGGAAATTAGTTTCCACGGGACACCATTTGGGAATCGCTGCTCTAACCCTTTAATTGCTTTAATATAGTCCAAACAATAAAGTTCAATGAAAATAAACTAAGCATGTTGAGTTTTTTTTATTTACATTACGATCAATAAATTTACTTAGAAAAATAAATCCACCGTTTCACTCCCAAATAATTGTTCATATTTAAAATGAATGATTGACTGCTATTAATCAGCTTTACTAATTAAACATTATAAATGTACCTAAACAGTTACGAATAAACTAATTACATCAAAAATAAAATTGTAAAACACGGATCTTTACTTTGTAAGAAAAGTAAGAGATCAGAAAAACTCCATTTAAATTCTTCTTCAAATGCTTTCATTAAAGAACTTTAACTCCGTTTTATTCTCCAACTTCAGGCCTGTTAGTGTATAAATATAAACATTAGAAAAGATAAGGGACGCAAAGGCCAAAGCTGTCAAAAGAAAAGGTCTCCATTTATCAGAAGAGAGGAGAGAATTTATTTATTTTTTGCTTTCTTTTCTAGCAGTAACTTCCGAGTAAAAATATGGTGGCTTTTAATGAATGTAATAGTTTTAAATAAATTACTGCCACGTATAATTGTTTTTTACAGCCTTTGGAAGAAACTTATAAAAAGAGTTAGTTTATTTTTTCAGTAAGGACTTTTTCACATGAAAGTAAAACGGTTTTTATGCGTCTAGGAAATTCTATAAAACAGGAAAATAGATGCTTCTATTAACAAGCATTATTTATTACTCCATTAGCTTATAATTAGTTGCAATACCAGGGGTCTGTTTAGAAGAAATTTGGGTCTATATCTTTTCATAAAAATATCAATTTTCATTCAAATATCTTTTTACAAAATATCTTTTCATAAAAACGGACCTTTCACAAAATAATTTATCTTTTAATCGGACCCTTCACATACTTGTTTATCTTCATTATTGTTTTGTTAATCGAATAAACCCTTCCTGGGGGGAGGGGAGAAAGACTGTTCGAGACAAATTAAGTTTCAAGTTACTTTTACAAACATCGTGTGCGCATTCTTATTTTATTAAATCATAATTTTTTTTTGTGAATAAATAATTGATCAATTTTTATTTATTCATAAAATTCATTAATAGAATATTATATGAATAAAAATTAAATTTCAATTTCTGGCCATTTTTTAAATAAAATATTATAAATTTAAGAATTGTTTAAATTTATTTAATGCGTGTAAAATATCAAAAGTGATACATTACTAAGTTCTGTTTTTTAAATTATATCAATTGAAATTAATAAAAATGTGAGTGAATTTGTTTCCATTATTCGTCCGAAATGAATATTCCGTGTTGAACAGTATAGGCTAAATACCAAATATTTGTATGTTGCATATCTAATTTAGTAGCAGCAATTGTTGAGCAGAATCTTGTATCTATTTACAATTTGAAAACTTGAAAAGTTTTTTAGAAATTTTTGCAATAACAGGACCCTATTTGCACAAATTCACAAAAGCTGGACCCTGTTTGAAAGAATGTGACTTAACGATTATTTTATATTCACGAACTATGAATAGTTTTTTCGCAATGTTACAAAAACAGGACCTTTCACAAAATGTCTGGACAGACCCCAGAATACATATCGGTATCGAACGTATGATCCATATTAGATTTGTAACAATTACTGTTCAATAAGATGTGCTCAGTTCAATTTCAAATTCTTCACTACTTTATAATTGATAATAATTCATATCGGGACTACACTTACGATTCATATCGGTTTTTCATCTGCTACCATGATTAGCAAGCATTTTTACATCTTGTTTTTATTTGTGCCGACTGGCTTTCATGGTGGTCAGGGAGCTGACTTAATGTCAGAAAGGTACTGGGTTCGACTCCCACATCGGGCATGGATGTAATTTCTCTTTCTCTTTGCTCTGCCTTTCTTATGTTGTTGGGGTGTTGATCTACCTATATGGTACTAATGAAAAAAAGATCGACAATACCTCCCGTTACGCACACCGATGGCATATAGTTGCCAAATGTGGTAGAAATTGGAAATAAAAAAAAATTATTTGTTTCTAATTCTTACAGGCATTCAAGGTACAATTCATAACAGATTTGTAACTATCATTATCTAATGAAATGCTATGATTAGTAACGTGACTAAATCACAATTGAAAGTATAGGAATGAACATATTATAGCTTCAATTCTGTAATGTTGAAACACCAAATTAGTGTTTTGACTCTGAGGAAAGTTCTTGTTTATAGAACCAAAACTATTGTTTGTTAATTTCTACAATTTTAGTTGTGCTATATCTACGATATTTTTTCCTCGTAGCACAATGTATACCCTAACATTTTTAGATACCAATTTAGGAAATGAAAAAATTTAATATCCAATGTCTAAAGTCTTTTAACTGCATGTTTCAAGGACTTTACATTCACATTTAAAGATTTTTAAATTTGATACAAACTCGGAAGACAAAAGAATCTATTACAATTTAAATATTTAGGGTAAGGTAGAAAAAGAATTGAATTAGAAATCCAAGCAACTCGACTAATTTAACCCTCAACGAAAAGCCATGTTGTTAACGTTGGAACGAACAAAATAAGAGTCTGGCAACAAATGATAGAAAACTTACTTGCAAACTTACTAAAAGCATTTCAATAAGTTGTTACAACTCTTTCTTTTTTTTCATCATTAAGGATTCAACGTTCTGAGATAGAAGTAAAATACAAAAGGGAAACATTTTATTGATATGTTTTGGAGAAAACTATCACAACAAACAATATATTTTTTTACGACTCACTTTGGCATGCTGCCACAGGATTTAAGTTTGCTTCAATGCATAAGAAATATCTTGAACTATTTCCAATGTAGTGTTTATAGATACAATCGTTCATTTAAAAGAACGGTTCTCTTATCTTGAATTACTAGCTTAGGATATTCTTGATTATTTTCATGAATTATAGATAAATCATAAAACAAGTATGATAAATTACACATATCTTTCTTTCTTACAAAACAATTATAGTTGTAACGGATAGGTGAAAAACATAAGAATATATATTAAATGACATTTTGAAGGGACTAAATTTTTCGCATTCTATTTTGTGGTTATTATTTAAATGTAAAAAAATAAATAAATGGAACGATTTTAATGGAACAAAAAAGTTTGGCAGCAGTTATTTTTATCCACTGAGTAGTCTCTCTATAATGATACCCCCTCACTATCTCGTTTGGAAGTTTTGGTGGCTCAGGTGATAAAGCGCTCGCCTCCCAATGAGATGACCCAGATTCGAATCCCAGCGTTTGCTGGTCGATACGAAGCTTACTCTGCTACATTGCTAACGCAAAATATCCTCAAGTTAGACAGATCGTGGCTTAGAATCCCCTTGCTATCGGCCAAATCATGGGAAGTTTTCGTGATTTTTTCTCACCATGTAACGCGAATGTGGTTTGTTCCATCAAAAAGTGCTCCATGATGGCCAGTATGTCCCAATGTTTGATCCAGAAGTCCCCTTGTCTCCTGGGCTCGGTTCAAAATTACAAGGCTACGGAATGGAACACTGACAGTTATAAACTCAAAATTACTGTTCAGCGGTTATAAAATAAAATATGACGTTTGGACACGACATTCTTTTTAATGAAGCCTGATTCTTCTTTTCCTGAGATGTTTATAGATCGTTTGTGACACGTTCATGTCTATCTACAATGATGAGATCCTGGATGATTGTGGATCTCTAGAGTAACATACAGAATTATGCCAATTGCATCCAACTAATGATCAGGGAATCGTGGGGGGCCAACGCAACAGAGTGAAATTTCCATAATGATAAAATCAATCCTTTAAATTATCAAAATTATGGACGGACGCATCACCTTGTAGAATTTTAACCCACGCCATTGGGATTAGTCATCAATATTACAGGTTGTATTCGGTCAACAGTTTTGTTTATCTATGATATTTAATCCAGACTTCTATACGCACGGGTCCTTACAACAGCTTTCTAGTTGCAATACTGTGACGCGAAATGCTATCTGTTTTAAATATCTAAACTATAATAATACGTGTAATTTATTAATAAATTTAATAGCTAGCTTTTACATCCTTGACTTTGGCACCATCGGACAAATTAGATGTCTTATAAATTTTAGACTTAAAGAACACAATAAGTATGTCCGTTATCGAGAATACGAGAAATTATCGATTGCTGCGCGTTGTTGGACTCTTGGGCATGAATTTATTTTCGACACTGTCAAAATTATTTCAATTCCACTCACATCAGGTCATCTTGATGCTTTGGAATCTTTTTTAATTCATAAGAATGCTGAGTCCCTTGTAAACGACTTTAGTTTCGTACGACCATAACGCGTAATGTGCTGGCATCTAATCCTGGTTTGCCTGTCTTTGCCACTATGGTTTTTACTTGTTCTCATATTTATCTTTTTTCTCTCTCAACAACTGAGAATTTTTTAAATTTGTTTCTCGCCTTAATTTTTTCATTTTTCGTGGACAACTGTGTGTTTTATACCTCAAATCACTTTTGTTTCTTCTCGTTCACGTCTAGCAAGTCTTGAAAATGGGCGCTTGTTTTTCAACGCTTGAAACACTTTGACTGCTATTTCCTATTTCTATGTTTTTGACACGAATTAAGTTTCTAATCCAGTAATAGCTAACTTTCATATTTAAACTTTGAAGAATAGTGACAAATCTGTATTATATAGACGAGCCATTCTCTTAACATAAATTCTAGATTTCTCCTAACTTTTTGTTGCAGGCTTTCTCGCATCAAAAAGAAAAAAGCAATTCACGTCTTATATTCAATAACAAACTAGTGAGAAAGGAAATTTTAGTAGAATTTCGTCAAGGAGCACTAATTTTAGTAGGTTCTAAATTTTGTTAAATTTTGAATTGAATCAAAACAAAAAATTTAATTTTAGGATTCATGTTTTGTGACTCATTAAATTACAAAAAAATGAATAAGAAATAGCAAAACAATATTTACACACATTTAAAAACTAAAATGTACAGTTGAGACACTAATATTATGCTTTTTAAATTAGTCTTAGTTCATTGCATGTATTATAAATAGCCGAGTTTTCAAATCTGTACTAAACCCTGTAACAATCTGTTGACAGCAATGATACATTTATGCAGTTAATTTTCACTAACTTACTACGAACAAACGCAACTCATATTCCAAAACTTTATACAAAAGGTTTGACTTCAAACGTCTAGATTTAAAACTATCTTTCCAAATATGACTTTGTAATACTTGAATTAAATAGAGATAGCAAAGTTCATTTAAAATAAACCTTCCAACTTTGACATCGTATAATACTTGAATTAAATATGATATGCTGAGTTTGCTTCTACTTGTCTCAGTTGCTGATTTGATAATAATGCATATTATGTTATTATCATTATCTGTTATCATTATTATATGTTCCAGTCATATTCTGTTGTTATCATTACATAATTTTCTAATCATAAAATGTTACACGTTCTTTGATGTTATACTTTGTATAAAATATCGAAATGAAAGGACACCCCACATTTATGCAAAATTTTCAACTATCATCTTTTCTCCCCACTGAAATGCGTACGAGAGAGACCTACCTATATTTGAGTACCTGCTAACTTTTAATCCCTTCTATTATGATTTTTCCCGGTGGTATTAAAATGGAATTAAAATTTCAACTTTAAATAAAAAAACGTTGTATTTGAAAAAGCTTAAAGCTGACAACTATGATAGTAACACATATTAATTCTTAATATTTTTAAGAATAGTGGTGATCATAATCATTTAAAAATTATGTTTATAAAAGAAAAAAATTGTATATATTTACTATCACTTTATATATGAAAATAAAATTTTACGCCAAATACGTAGAAGTTGGCAGATATGTATTTGTGTTTCTATACCTAAACGACAGAAATTCTTCATAACAAATATTGTACAGGAATATGTTTTTAATATTTCCTCCTTTTTTTTAAATCTTTTTTTTTTTGCATAGTTAAAAAATATAAAAATAAATAAATATGAAAATAAATAAATAAAAAACTCGTTGCTTAGATATTACCAACCAATATAACTCATCTGCCCAATTTATTTAATATGCTATTGCGCATCAAACTTGGCAAAATAATTTGTGACTCTTACAGCACGCTTAATTCGGGTCCCACCAACATAAAAAAAATCCAGTTTTCTTTCTCCATTGTTTTATGAGAATTAGTTCATAATATCGTTTGATTTCATTGTATCCTATATGTAATATACATATTTTATGTCAGGTGCAATATAACCTGTCCCATTTTGTGGGCCTTTAAAATCTGAATTGAATTCAATCGCGATTTAAAGGTTCGTAAAGAGTTTTTTTTCCCTCCCTTTTCGAGTTTTCAGGTCTAGTTAGGTCTAAGGTTAGGTTTTCTTGTCAAAGGTTAGTTTAATGGAGGGCGATGGTGGATAGTTTCAAATCCAACGGCAGGTCAACGATCATGTATGAAAAGTTTAACCATATAAAATTTGCGATAAATAGCCTAATAGGAATATAGGAGCCATGGTGGCTCGAGAGATAGAGCGTTCGCCTTTCAATACTACGAACCGGGTTCGAATCCCAGAGATGGCTGGTCGATACGATTCCCGCATCCGGCTTGCACGGATCATCAGAGTGTTGTAAAAATATCTTTAGTGGTAATCGGATCATGCCCTTTGCCATCAGGCTAACCATGAAAGTTTTCGTGGTCTTTGTCTCTATGTAACGCATCAAAAAGTCCACCAAGAAGGTAAACATCTCCCGATCCTTGATCCAGGAGTTCAATTGTCTTCTGGAATAGGTTCAAAATTACAAGGCTACGGAGTTGAACGTTAGAATCATAAACCCAAAAAAATTGGGTCAGCTTTTCAACTACGGTTATAAAATAAATAGAAATATGGGAAAGGAGAAATGGGCACTTTATAAACTTTTTGAGTTCACTTATCTTCTGAGTTGCGTTTAACAGTACAGAAACATAGAGCTGGATATTTACTGCTGAAAATCTTTTGCTTACATAGAGTATTCATTTTAGTTTCTTAACATCAAAATTTACAACTGCATTTTTTTTAATCTTTTTTAAATTCGATTTTTGCCCGTGATACGTTAACTGCTGGAAGAATTTTACTGTACGCTTTGTTGGGATACGCAATAAGGGAATCAGGCACTTAGCTGGATAACAATATTTGAAGGAGGGAGGGGGGTTGTTCACGTGTAATATTTTTGAAGAATTCCTGACTATATATACACCGAAGAGCCATTACATTATGACCACCCTGCTAGGACCGTCTTTAGCCCTCAAAACTGCTAGCACCCGCCGTGGCATTGATTCCACAAGGCGCTGATAGGTAGTCTGAGGTATCTGGTACCAAGCTCTCACCAACTGGTCCTACAATTACCTCACATTGCGAGGGGGTAGCGTGCAGCACGAATTTGGTTTTCCAAGTAGGACCACAAATGCTCTCTTGGATTAAGGTCAGGTGAATTTGGGGGCCAAGACATGACTTGAAAGTCACTGGAATGCTTCTCGAACCAATCCATGACGAATCGACCCTTATGACATGGTGCATTATCCTGTTGGTAAACACCATCCCCCGCAGGAAAAACTGTTGCCATGAATGGGTGAACCTGGTCTGCAACTATGGTCAAGTAGCTTACAGATGTCAGGGATTGTTCTACGAGGATTCTGGGTCCTAATGTGCCCCATGAAAACATTGTACCTGGGCGAGAAACCATGAAAACCTGGGCAAGCCCATTGTTATAGATGGAGGGTGGTCATAATGTAATGGCTCTTTGGTGTTTATTATATATATATATATATATATATATATATATATATATATATATATATATATATATATATATATATATATATATAAACAAAATAAGTATATACAAGAAAATACGAAGAAAGTTAAGAAAAACAATAAGTTTCATTTATGGCACATGAGCTGCTAGTAAACAGAACTCATTAGATAAGTTCAAAATGAATCTTTTATTTTCCGATTTTTTTTAAAAAATTTCATCCTTTTTTCTTTTTTTTTAATTCAATTGTTTGTTATTTTTTTCATTATTATTCCCCCCCTTTTTACATATGTCTGTAACTTTCCTTTGTCTTATCTTCATTTTGAATATATATATATATATATATATATATATATATATATATATATATATCCCCTCAGCTACGTCCCTGCTGAGAATTGAAACAAATCCAACTAACAGAGCCGATATTCGAATGAAATAACTTATAATCACGAGGCTTTAAAATGATACGTTTAATATCGTTAATTTTATATAACTCGTAAATGTTTATTGAAAAAGTTGAACCAGCTTTATATTAAACTTCAAAAAAAAAAAACTGAATTTTAAACAATGATTTGGACGAAACAATATCTTTCCAAAAACGTAGAATATCGATAGTAACTTTTAAAATAATATCACGTTGAGCTTGCGAAACTGTTTCTAAAATTAATCTGTTGCCGAAAGAAAGCTGTCACAGCCCGATGACAGTTCGAATTCGAACAATACATTCTTTAACGGTACATTTTCACCATTGTCAAAATCCGAAAACATTTTCAACCAAAAAATAAAATTAAAAAAAAAAGAAGCGAAGCTAACGATGAAAGAATTTTAATTAACTGCTAACCGGGAACAATTTCTCTTGCTTTCCCTTTCGAGCGTAAAGCAACTTTGAAAATAATGAACAAGTAAATGAACGAGGTTAAAAAAAAACTTTTTTTTTCACTTTTGAGTTTTAACATTTCGTTACAATTAATAAAACGTTATCTCTTTTAATTTTTCTAGTTCGTGTCTATAGCGCTGTTTTAATATTTATAACCGACAGTGATAAAAAAAAAATATTTTTAAGCTCACATTCGCTGGCTGCTAAGGCGTGTGAATTTTAATTAGGAATGGTAAAACTTATTTATCTTTTTATGACGTTATCATTTTAAAAATGAATAGTCACTGAAAAAAAAATTTTTTTTTCATGCAAAGAAAAGTTATTTTAATCGAACAAAAAATTAAAAAAAAAAAAACTTGTATTCTTTTCCACTGGTTTTACTTTTATGTTAGGGGTTCATTGTCAGAATAAGGTGTATCTATATATTTTTTCTCGGAATTTTCAGAGAAAACAACAAAGAAGACGTAATTAATTTGTAAAAATATATTTTTGACATTTCCTTGTGATATTTTCTTTAATACAAATTGTTTTTCTCCTAAATTATTTTAAATTAAATTACGCATGCTCTAAATCGAAATCGAGAAGTATGTAATTCTTGAAAATAATATAATTTTAAAAAATTAGCTGTGTCCATACGGGTTATAAACAAAGTAAATGATCAATAAAGTAGCATACAGAAGCAATTAATTGAAGTCAATTCAATTTTTTTTCTTATTTGTTGCCCTTCTCAATAGCTTTATATTATTAGATTAAGCAGAACATGTTTTTTGAAATTCACTCCATCAAAATAAAACTAAATTATATTCGATATCATCATAATGCTATTGTTCGATTTCAGTTCCTAATTAGCCAAAATTATTATAAATATTTTTCCACGGTACTTGTACTTTATAAGTTGAGTATATAAAAACAATTTTGAATGCATTAACCAATAAAAGACTGTTTTATGTTAAAACTATTTAGGGATTTTTTTTCATAGTTTTTTCAGTAATAATTTGAATTAGGTTTTATGTCCGAAAGTTGAATTCCAAATTTTAAATTTTTGGTGTATGTATAGTGCGCAAAAAAACGGAATCACCCTAAATAACTTTGTGAAAGGGGGTGAGCTCAAATATACTAATTAATAAATACAAACGATATTTTAAGTTACGAAATCAATCACAAAAAAACGTACCTTCTCTGAATAAACTTATTAATCTTTTTTAAAAAAGGATTCGGATTTCTGTCCCTACAAATATAAATGGTAGCCGCAATCTGGAAATCTCAGTAGTTTAATCCGGGGAACGGAGATAGCACCACTTAATTTTAAAATTTTTAAGTGAATTGAGAAATTTCTGCTCAGAATTATGAAATTTATTTATCCATAGATAATACTATGCAAAAAATAAATTTTATTAAATAATTTTTATTTTTTATTATTTTATTTGTGAATTGTCGAAAATTTTTTTGCTTGTGAAGCATGCAATTTTTTACGTCATTTTAATGAATCTATTTTACATGGCAAAATACGAAGTTAGAGCGAAATCGGTTGAAAATTTCTTAATAGATAAAGTTTTAAAAAAGTCTTATTTGTTTTTTGCTCTCTGTACATGAGCTGAAAATTAAACATACAAGCCGAATTATGTTTTTCGTTGAAATGAAAGTGTGAATTGTTATAAGTGTCAAGAATTGTTACTGGGGAAATACATTTTTTATAAACAAATTTAGTTATTTTGATTTTAAAAACACGATAGGAAATATTAATGCAATTTTTTCCTAAATGATCGCCTTTGTTGCTGACGTATGCCTGTTTAGGCAGAGGGGGTGCGATTGTTCTTGTTTTCCAGTGTCGCCATCTATGTCCAAGAATTCGACTTCTGCCACACCATACGTCGCACCCGTTTATAGGGCAGACCCATTCATACATCAATTCATTCATCCACATATTATAAGGACTTTTGCGACTCGACAGATTTAACGTGCATCAGTCACTTTACTACACGGGGAGTCTTTGGCCGGCGGGGTTCGAACCCACGAACTCTCGGGCATGGGCCCAGTGCCCTACCGACCAGGCTATCCCGGCCAATGATCCCCTTTATCATAATTTATACAACATGTTATCATTAGAAAAATTATTTCTAAAAAAATGCTGTATCTTCTTTACTGATATTTTAATAATTTCATAAACACAATCCAAATATAAAATTACTAATAAATCATTGACTGAATATAAATATAAATACACGTTTCAAAATTCATTATTGGTGTTAAAAAAAATCCTAACTTTCGTAATCATTTTTATCCTTACATGGAGCAGAAGGTTCCACGAAACACCATTTGAGAACCGCTGTTCTAGAACAGTGCCATCAGGTCCTTTTGAAGGAAAAGGCTGCTAACCATAACCGTAAAGGCCCGTATAACTCAAAATCATTTTACAGAAAATGTATTCTAACCAATAGACAGAAAATAATTCACAAAAGTCTTAAATTATGTAACATTCCCTCCAAATATCATAACTAACCTAACTATACACTTCATTATATCCTCACTGAATAGTTTAGCAAATTGAATAACTTCCCGCGCCGCTCTATAAAAGCTATAAGATGGAAATTTAAACACTCCCATTTTAGGCCATCTACGAATTTCAGCAACATAAAAGGAGAAATATGTTAATATATGCTGGGGGATCTTTAAAGTGAAAATGCATTTTATACATATCTGTGACAGTTCTCTGGCCGTTCTCATTGTATCCACTAATCTTCTTGGAAGAGCTTAGAATTTGCCGTGGAACGATTGTTGGCGCCATGGCTGTAGGAATTTCAAAAGGATGCTGCAATATTTCTGAAGTTATGTTTCCATCTTGGGAGTTTTAGAATCATTCAGGTTTATTTTGTATGGAAAACGGTTCCTTTAAAACCATTAATTGAACGAGAACGCTCATGCCAAAATTGATGCATTACATTTTATTAATGAGTGGTCTGTAATGAGCCGTTTCGTAATTAATTCCTAATGATTTGTAAATTATTCGAAATTAGCTTCAAAATTACATTAATTCCAGCTTGGAGAACATTTCATTTCTGAGATTATAACTTAAAAATTTATATATATGTATAGAAATTATAATTTTGTTGTTGTTGTTGTTAAGATAATGGTGAAATATCAATTTTGTGGGATAAAATGAAGTTAACATGTGTTGGCAATCTTTAAAGTGGAAATGCATTAGTTTCGTACCACTTTTGAGTACTAATAAGTAGTAATTAGTTTGTACACATAATTATTATCAATTTAATATTATCAGTAAGTTTCCCTCTTCGTAATGCTTGCTAAATATGCTTCACTCTGACTCTTAAATAGCATAAATTATAATATTTAATAATTTTAATATATAATTCATTAAAAATTTTATATGCTTAAACATGTTATTAAAAATATCTATGTAAAGGGTATGCATTACAGGAATTTGTAGTTGAATACCATGGAATTAGTTGAAATCGAACTAAATCTTAGTTAAATTGAACTGAATGCTAAAAGGGCCATGTTTTTAAATTTTGAAGTTTTTTTTTTCGAAATTTCAATTTTTTTAAAAGTTATTGAAATTTTAAGAACTTTTTTGCAAATGCTTTCTAATTTTATCCTTAACATTTTATCTTTAAACATTTGAGATTCGATGTTTCGTTCGAGAATGTGTTCAACTATGGATTATTTTTAAAAAAAAATGTTGTCCGATCTACTGCCCGCTGAAATAAAACTAGAGAATTGAAGTTTGACTTGCTGAAAGGATCATTTTACCAAAAGTGCTTTTTTTCGTGAATTTTCCCCCCTTAATAATGATTATTTATGTATTGTTGTAGAACATTTGCTCTTGAAATTTTCGTTGTATGACCTCAAGCTAGACTTGATGCCAAAAGTAACAACAAAAAATAAATAAATGAAATAAAATAAACAAAATTAAAAAAGAAAAAAAAGAAAGCGTTGAAAGATAGTGCTTGATCATAACATTTATATCGAAATTTTTACGAAATCCTCAAGAGTAATATTTAGAAATAAACAGTTTCCAGTTTGAATTATTCTACAATATAAGGATATAGTTACAAATTGTTAACCACTGGATAAATTGTTAACCACTATAATTTAATTGGATTGCTGATCCAATGCCTCAAGCTTGAAGCTGACGTTGCACAGTGGGCCAGCATCCAAGGTTTCGGGGCCAAAATTAGTATTTCGGTAAAATTTGTTTCAAAATTTGGGGTTTTTATGTAAGGTTTTCATGTACAGGTAAATTGAATTCATAGTTGAAATTTTGAAATGCGCTAAAAATAACGAAAAAAAACAAGATGGCGGCTGAAATATAGCGAGCAAAAAATATATATGTATATGTACATTTAAATAATTAAATATAGCAATGAAAATATAATAATTTTCGTAATTTTATATTAAAAATGAAAAGCAAATTGTATTTCCGAAATAATATTACAAAATAACGCGAATTAATTACAAAATAACGCGAAAACATAAAAAGAAAACGTAATTTTTGCTTTTCGGTATATTTAGTCCACCTTTGCAATACGGGCAAAATGGGGCAGGTTTTTTCGAAAGAAGAAACATCAAAGAAGACAACAAAAAAAGTTTAGCTAATTACCTCTTGGAACTTTTTGGAGATTTGTTTCGAAAGTGATTCAAACGTTGTAAAATGTCAATTGATAAGATATAAACTATAAGTTTGTCAAGAGTATTAACTAATCCAACAAATTGGAAAATTGGACTATAAATTCAAACTAATTTCTCTGATCTAAATGTAACAGAAAGGTGAAATTCCTATATATATTTCTGAAATATAAATTAAAAAGTTACATTAAAAAAAAAAATAACTGATTTTTCACTACATTGTACCCTTGTCGGTCCAAAAAGTAAATTATAATGTCTGGAATGATTATGAGTACTTAATTTGGGCGATATTAAAGCTGCCTAAACTTATTTTAGTTGAAATTTAATTTTTGACTTTTGGCCAAAGATCATGGTCTTCTGGTCCACTGTGCGTTGGCGAGAAACGGGAGTCTATTGAAGCATAGGGTATCCAGAATTCTAGCATTATCTCTCTTTCATTGGCACAATAATTTTTACCCTTTAATCACCCGCTATTTGAGTGCATGATGTTGTGTTGTTAGATACTTTATTAGCATACATGGAAATGCTTTTTTTCAAAAGCTAAATAAAATATAGTAAAAAGTGAACTGTAAAAAATTTATATAAAGTAAAACATAAAGAAAGAGTATACAATAAAAATTAAATCGAAAGTAAATTAAGCAAGGCCAGTAATCATAAAGTAAATGAAGTGTAAATAAAAGTAATGTGTAAAGCATAAACTCAAGTGAAACATAACGTAAAAAATAAAATAGAAAGTAAAACTTAAAGTAAAGCATAAAATAGAAAGTAAAAGTGTGTCAAGTAAAAAGCAAAGTAAACTGTAATAAATTGCAATTTAAGGCATAAAGTATAAATAAAGTAAAGTATAACTGAAAGTAAAGTAAAACATAAAATATGAGGTAAAATATAAAGTAATAATTAAACGGTAAATAAAAGTAAAGTTTAATGTAAAGCATGACATAAAGCAAATCAAAATATAAAGTAAATAAATAAATATTTACTTTTACAAAGAGAGAAAGAAATATTTTTTCAATCCAATCCAAGAATTTTTTTTAATCTCATCATATCCCAGTAGAGGCGGAGAATGTTTCTCTTGTTCACCTCATCATCCTTGGCAGGAACAATAAAAAGAAAAGTAGCAAAATTTATTTTGTATAATAATAAATAAAAAATCAACCATGATTTTTTATCACAGTTTAAAATTTCGGAAACTTCGTAAAAAGATAAACTTAAAAAAAAACAAATATTTTTTAATTAAGAAGCTATGTTAATTTTAACATTATTAAAGAGTGCAATCACGCCCATTGATATTAATGCTAAACGTAAGAACTAAGCCTAACCTTCGAGCGAGTTAGTGAATTCGGCGGTTTCCACGGTTTATGTTGTCCTGTATCAGCAATCCAGTAAGCAACATAGATCAGTGTTGCCTGCAAATAAAACTACTTCTCATCGTGTCAAGCATTCTATGCTCCTAAATTTAAATATATATTCAGTTGATTATTGTTTTCTTTTTTAATCGAAGTAATCATTCATTTTATTATTATAAACATATCAACAAAATATTCTTACATAAAATTATAACAATTAAATACTTTATAAAGCAAGTTATAACTTTCTTCTTTTGTAAAATAACGCTGACTGTTAAGGGGAAAAAAAAATAACAAAGGGAAATGATAGGCCATCGCAAAGGTTGGAGCCTCCTAGTTAAAAGAAAAAGAAATATCGATGTTTCTTTTAACTACTGTGCGTATCGCTGTTATTGTTTCAATAAATTAGGACAAATAAGTTTGCTTGTGAAAGACAGTATAAATGCCAGATAGTTTGTAGACTACTATACACAAAACATGAACCGCGATGGCTCAGGGGATAGAGCGTTCGCCTTCCTATGCTGCGAACCGGGCTCGAATCCCAGTCGATACGATTTTTTCATTCGACTTGCACCGACCAGTCCCCTTGCCGTCAGGCTAACCGTGGGAAGTTCTCGCGGTCTTCCTCTCCATGTAACGCAAATGTGGGTTAGCTCCATCAAAAAGTCCTCCACGAAGACAAATTTCTCCCAATACTTGATCCAGGAGTTCCCATGTCTTCTGGACTGGGTTCAAAATTACAAGGTTACGGAGTTGAACATTAGTAGTCGTAAACCCAAAAATTTGGGTCGGGTGCTCAACGACGGTTGTACTATACCCAAAATATGCAAAAGTGATGGATACATCTTAATATCGAGTACTCTACGCAGTGCAGCAACTCGACACGGCCTGAACTCAACAAGTAATTTTAAGTCTCTTGCAGGAATATTCAGTCATGCAGCCTCAGTAGATGCCATAATTGCAAAGGAGTTTTGTGCGGGAACTGATCTCTCGATTATATCCCATAAATGCTCGATGGGATTTATGTCTGGCGATCTAAGTGGCTAAATCATTCGCAGAAGTCGTCCATAATGTTCTTCAAAACAGTCATGAACAATCAAGACCTGGTAACATGGCGCATTGTCATCAATAAAATCTCCATCGTTGTTTGGGTACATGAAGTCCATGAATGAATACAAATGGTCTCTTATAGTTTGTCTACGATAAGAACTACCCCCGCCAGAAAGTCTGACGACGTCTGCTGCTATGGAAAAAAGAATAGTGCATTTCAGGGAGGGTAGCTTCTCTTCACTATAGGTCTAACACAATAGATCGAAGAAAAAGATTCCCTTTCTTTCGCAACCTGAGCCAAAACCTGTCCTAAACAAATAACTTACACCCTTACTTGAAATAGTTGTACCTCATTACCATAGTCACTGAATGGGTCCAGACGAATGGCTAGGGGAGTTTTTACTATATACAAACTATAAGTACGCGATATTTGCATATCGCCACCCGTATATTTGCATATTGTTATATGCAAAGATACTAGGAAGAAATTGCTAGCAGGTGCCTGTAGACTCTTAATAGCTTTATAATTTTGTTTTGTATTGTATTCGACAGTTAATCAACCACTGTACTGTAAAGATTTACTTAAATTAATATTTAAAAACGTCAAGTCCTGCTTGTGCATTATAAAAATGTGTTGATATAGTGTAACAAGCAAAATCAAAGGTTGCATGTTAAAGATCCCAGCCACCATTAGTTTAGTTTTTACAAGTTTCAAGGAAATTTTATAAAAAAAATAATTCTTTAATTATTTCAGTTATTTTAACGAAAATTTAAATAGTCTTTTAGCAAAATTTTTTATAATTCTTCTGATGAGGATTCAAAATATCTAAGGTGTATTCACCCTCCTGATAATTTGTCACTCCCTTTCTGAATGATTAATTAATATACGTCCAATTAAACTCTCACAAGCCACAAGATATCTTGTGAAGTGTATTCTTCTGTGCTAATTACAGCAGACGAAAGGGGATGAAATTTTGATCAGCAGTTTTATCCCTCCCCTTTGCAGAACAAATATGCATAATTAGGGTCTCAATTTCTCTTCACTCTTTCCATCTTGAAAGTATTTATTTATTAGACGATGAGTAAGAGACATTAGCCAAATTGAGAACTCAACCGGGCGTTAAACACCTAGACTTAAAAATATGCTGGATTAAGTTTATTTATGTTTCTAAAAGTCTCTTTATAAAAAAGATTGAGGTAAAGGAATTTTTTGAAGAAATAATCAACTGTTTCCTTTTTATCAAATATTTTTCTTAAGTAGTTGTTGTCTTGTCTATATCAGTGCTAAATATTTGAGAAAGTTTATTTTATAACTGGCTTTGAACAACGGACCCAATTCTGAGTTTACGTCTATCAATGTTAAACTCCGCAGCCTTGTAATTTCGAGTCCAACCCAGGTGAAAAGGCTACTCCTGAGTCAAGCATTGGGATATACTAGCTTTCGTGGAGGACTTTTTAATATCCGCATTTGAGTTGCATGGAGTTGAAAACCATCCCACTGTCAGCCTGTCGGCAAAGGGGCTCTAACCCGTGACCCGTCTTGTACCACTGACCATATTTCTCGCTAGCCGTGTACGAACCGGAAGCAGATTCGAACCAACCAGCCATCGCTGGGATTCGTACCTGAGTTACGTCATTTGGAGGCGAATGCTCTAGCTACCGCGTCAATTCGAAAGTTTGGAGGATGAGCTTTCTGAGTTCCGGCGTCTGAGGACCTTGTGTTATATTTTTTTGGATTTTGGCCGAGTTTAAATAGGGCAGCTGGAATGGTCTGACAGTTGAAAAGGTGTTTGGGCGTTTATTTCGTTCAGGGAGAATGATATGATAATCCTAAATTGTGGCTTAATAAAATAACTAACATTATAATCAGCTTAAAACAACCTTACGTAATTATTAAATTATGCAGGATGATTGTCAGAGTGACAATTAGAATTCATCATTTTACGAGGGGGCCCAGTCCAGTTGCTTCGTTCATCAACACCCCTACAATTTAAATAATATTTGATTTTTTTTTTTTTTTTTTGCAATAAACTGACTGTCGTAGCATCTAAATTAAAATCTATTAATTGAGAGAGCCCAAGAATGTTATATTGTATGACACAAATTTGGTTTTACAGAATTAGTTTCCGGTTCTACTGGAATAAAATTTAAATCTAATTATTTTGTTCGTTTACTATTTCAACTTCATTTATTATTTTGCATTTTAAATTACTATTTAGTTGTTATGTATTTGTTTGAGTCTTAAAATTTCGTCCCAATCATCCCGATAAAAAAAAAAAATTTCGAAGCACAAATTATTCGAATAATACTTTAAACGTAACAAGTCCAATTTTATATTTTCAAGCCTCCATTTTTTAAGGTTGGCGTTAGGATAATGTCTGTATCGCCTGCTGCATTGGAAATAAAAATAAAAAAGAATTTTAAGATTATATTTCTCTTAAAATTATTTCGTTCTGAAAAATACATATAATATGATGTCCTTTAAATCCTAAAAAATAGTTCGTTGTAATGGGAATTTCAGCTGTTGTTGAATAAGTATTCTATGGCATTTAAGGTGTCCCATTGAAGAAAAAAAATCAACAATCGTGACCTACACGACCGGAACTCCGTCTTAATATTCTTTTTAATCCCTTATTTTTCGCAACATGAATACAGTTCTTGGAAAAGTATTTTTCTCCAGCGACATTTTAGGCTGAATTTTTGGATGAATGGCCTGTCAATATGTAGTAAATAACTTACAAAAACCCTAAATGTTTTTTTTATCGATCAACGGGAATTTTAATGCCAGAACAGATTCTGAAATAGTTAAGTTATTTTTGTACTTTTTTCTGAATTATATATTAATGTCGTTTGACATTTTTTACGTTCGATGTTTATAAATGCATCGTGTATTTTTTTTTTCTATTTTGAAAAATTTCCATTTATCGTTTGCAAAATCAATATTCGTGTTTTTAGTTGTGAAAGATAAAGAATCATTTCTAATTTATTTTGTTAAAAAATTAAGGTGTGAATATTTTTTTAAATATTATTTTATAATTTTTTTATATTTAAGTTTTTTATATGAAATGTTAAGATATTTTTATTCGAAAAATCAATCAATGTTTCGAAATGATTCAAGCATACTTCTAATATAGATATAAAAGGCATATAGCAAAATAGTGGGAACGTGTTAAATCCATTTTCACACAGTTTCTTCTCATTGCTATTAAATTATTAGCCTGACAAGTTACAAAGCTCTTTTGCGAAGGGAAAAACGAGACAAACAACTTGAATATTTTTAAAAAAAGCATTAAACTTTTTTTTTTTTTAATGTCGGAAGTGGCGTATCTTTCCTACCTAGAAGAAAGCTGTTAGCGCAGTGTTTTGAAGCTCTTTCGTCTAAGAAAATAAAAAAAAGCAGTCTTGCACCTGAAACAAATCTGTAATTTTAAATTATGTATGTCATTTTGCCGCGAAGAATTATCTGTGCTTTAGGACATACCCAATGACTCAGATATTTTTTAAAGTTATTAAACTTTTTAAAAAATCACCGATTTAGCGATTTTTTTCCACCTAAAATAAAATTATCAAAATTACTGCTTTGTTCTCATTCTTTTGCACATCTTTAGGAGCTTAGATTATACAGAATCGGAGTAAATTTTTAAATATTAAAAACTTAGACCGCAACAGCTTTTCATTTTCTCAAAATTGTGGTTTTTCTCCCCCATATGGCCGTTTTGCACCATTTTCAGTATACGCATAGAGGACGATAGCTAGGTTTAACTTGACGTAACAGTAATGAGTAACTGTTGCAAACTCACAACAGTTACGAAAATAGCATATTATTCACAAAAAGACGTCATTATATGCGACGACGCAGCCTAAAAACAGTCTTAAAAACAAAATTTCTCTGTTTCAGCTAATTTCATAAGCTCTGCCAAGACAACTTAGTTGTTACTTTTCAAACATAAAGAAGTTAGATTACAAATGGCTACTAAAATGTAACTTTCTTCATATTGATGTTTTCCATCTGTTTCTTAATTAGCATAGAGGGCGATGGCTAAAGATATGTAAAACTTAACCTAACTATCATGAATAACTGATAGAAATTAGTCATAAAGATGTCTCAGCTGACGTTACTTGGCTTACCTGTCCGCTGGCAATCTATCAACAGGGGTCTGTTTAGAAGAAATTTGGGTCCGTTAACGGACCCTTCACAAAATATCTTTTCATAAAAACGGACCCTTCACAAAATATTTTAACTTAAAAACGGACCCTTCACAAAATGATTTTTCTTTTAATCGGACCCTTCACAAATTTGTTCATCTTCATTATTATTTTGTTAATCAAACTAAATTTTTTCTTCCGCAGACGCTTCTTCCTTTATTCGTCCTAAAAGAATATTCTACGTTCAGCAGTATAGGCTAAATATCAAATATTTATATGTTGCATCGCTAATTTAATAGCTACAATTGCTCTTTATTTTTTAAAATTTAATTTTTTTAATTATAGTTTTACAGTGTTGAGCATAATCTTGTATGCCTTTACAATTTAAAAACTCCTTGAAAAAGTTTTTCTTTTTGCAATAACGGACCCTATTTGCACAAATTCACAAAAGCGGACCCTGGTTGAAAGAATGTGACTTAACGCTTATTTTATATTCACAAAAATACGAGTAATTTTTTTCACAATTTTACAGAAACGGACCTTTCACAAAATGTCTGGACAGACCCCTGATCAATGATCAATCCGTTAGATAGCAACCAGTAAGATAGGAATGTGATTATGAATCGTCCAATAGGAATAGTGCAAACAGCTATTTGCCATACAGAACCAGAAAACTACGACACTTGATTTATTCCACTCAAGGATGTAGTTCAGCCTTTGGCTCTAAGACATCTCTTCATTTCTTGTGCGACAGAGCCTTCGGAAAACTGCCTGACGTCATTGTGTCACTAAGTCGTAGAGTGTGGTCTACGAAAAATGAGTGACGCCACGGAGAGTGTGGCTTTATTTATTTAACAAATTTTTACTTTTTAAAAAATAAGTCATTTCTAAGCTAAAATTCTCTAATTTTTCTTTAACTCTTTTCTGTTCGAAGATGTATTTCAGTAGTTTCTGCTATAAAGGGCAAGTGCAAGATATCAGGATCGCAAAAAAATGCAGGATATCAGGATCGCGGATAACGTCTTCTATGGCTATAGTTGAACCAGGAAGCACGGTGAAGCGTTTCTCTATCCTAATTCATTTTCAACAGAGAAAACATTAGTTTTCCCGGTATTTTAACACATTCTATAGAGCTTTTTATAATAAGTTTAGCTAATTGAATCACTTATAGCAGGTTAATCATGTTTGACCATAGCCGGATATTAACTTAAAACAATTAATACTGTCATACGCTGATTTAAAAGCTATAAATATGCTGCAATTCCAAACAATCTTTTTTCTTCTCCGAACTTTGTCTTATTGTCAAATTAAAAAATCTGCACTGCCGTTGACTTTAACTTTGGAACAATACTAATCTTCTAGGATTCCTTAAATAAAAGGAGATAATTTCTGAAATTAGACTAAGGCTAATTTTGTAATTTCTCTTCAACTTCAGCATAACAACTGGCTGCCTTTTCTATGCATTCAGTAGATAACTTTTAAGTTTCCAATCAAGGATACGATTTAGTCATTCAGTATTGTATAAATAATATACGTTTGTTAAGTTCGTTAACCCTTTATGTTTCAAAAGTTCTACGTGTGTTTGGTCAGGTTCTACTTTTACATTCTTTAGCTTCTTTATCCAGCGAGCATCTCTATAAGGTTTGGAAATGTGATTGATTTAATAGAGTTGATATAATGTTTTTCATATTTAATTTTTTTAGAAAATTTTCTTTTCAAATTTAATTTTCCAATGAAATTTTTTTTATTTGATTTTTCCAAATACCGCGAAAAATTGCATCAATGCTTTTTTCGGTTTAGAATATGTAAGTCTCTTATCTATACTATTTAATAACCCAATAACTATTTTATCTAATATATTAAATAAAAATATAATAGTTAAAAAATACCTATATAGTACTTATTTCCGCTTTTAGACTATTCGAATGCTTTTACGATTACTTAATAGTTAACATTAAACTAATAAATCTTCACGATGCAAACGCAATTTTATTCATTTCCTTCATGCGCGTCCCAGACTGCTTTAAAAGCTTTTATAATTTCATCGATCGTTGTATAATTTTCATTTTTCGTATAACTTGTTAGCTTCTTCAAATATTTATCTAGGAACATGAAAATTTAGTTCTTACCATCTTTATTCAAAGAATTAAAGGTAGTAAGATTGGATTACATTGTTTGATTAACTAAATAAACAAGCTATTTGTTATTAAAAAATGATTGCAGGGAAAGTTTAAAATAAACTACAATTATTATAATAATATAGGTAAATGCGTAGTTTTTTTTTATTGAAAAGTTTAAAAAAAAACTATAAAATGTAATCAAGAAGTAACATTAAAGAATATAAATTAAATACAGATTAGAAAAATGTATTCATTTTATTTTATTTCATTTTTTTTCTCTTTACGAATAATAAAGTTTTACTTTAAATGAAAACACGTGCATTCAATGTTTCACGAGCAATTGTCAATATTTTTTTTATATTCATTTTAATTATAAATACATTTTTAAGTACTTCCAAATAAAAGGATATTAAGTCTTAATACTATTAGACATAAGTTTGGTTTATTTTATTGATAAATGTAATAACTGACATCTACGTTTGGCCGTACCATAGATGATTTATTAAAACTGACAAATAACTTTTCACCTATTTATAAGTTTTTGCTATTTTATAAATGATTGTAAAAATTGACGTCTACGTTTTCACCAAATTGTAGATAACTGGAGACATAAATAAATTAAACTATTTAACTCTGAAAATAGAAAAAACAATTGTTTCAAGTTTCTGTTTACTTAAAAAATTTAATATAATTATCTTAGAAAACAAAATTCGATTAAAAACTATTTTTTATTGGCATAAATATACAGATTTTTAGTTTTTTTTTTCAATAATAATTTGCTCTTGAATGTAAAAAATGTAGATCGATAAAATAACATTTTAATAAAAACCTATTGATGATAAAAGAAAAATATGAGGCACCAATCTCTGTGGGAATGCGCAATTTATGACTGACCCCTCCAATGTACCTAGAACTATTAATTTAACGAACTAAACTTTCTCTGATTTTTATTATAACGATTTAGATTATAATTACTGCTTTCCCAGTTAAAAACACTCATCTCCGAACGAAGAAAAAAAAGAAAGATGTATCCTCTATGACGCATCTGTAGCTATCGGACGATTGCGGAAAAGAAAACCACCCCAGTCAAGGTCCTTTCGGTCAGCAGACATCGCGCTATAAGGAAATATGATTGTATAATTAGACATACAATGTGTCTTCCTGAAAGATAACTAAAAACAATCCTTGCAAAGGGATGTTACAAAGTAACTAACTTGTTGAACATTCATATTTTTTGTCATTGTCTTTTTCCCCTTAGAAGTTAAAACAGCATGTTCTTAAAATTCTATAAATGTATTAATTGATGAGTGTATTAAATTTTAATGTTAATTTGATTTAAAATAATACTGCCTTATTTCCAACACTTTCAGGATGCAATTACTAGCACTATTTATTCAAAAATAATAGAATATGACTGTTAAGTCCGGGTTTTTAATTCAATATTAAAAAAAATAATTTTTTAAGAATCTTGTCAACCAAATTGTTATAATATTTGATTACCTTATTCTCCAATAAATTTCAATGTCTCTTGATACCTTAAGTAGCTCCAAAAATAACGAAAGAAAAGTGATGTATTGAAAGTTGAAACTCAACTTTTACATGTCATTGATTATGGCGTTAACCCTTTGAAGCAGAATTTTTATTAAACACATTTTTCATGCTCATTATTTTCATGCTCATTATTTTTGTATTAATTTAGGTCAAAATAAGTTTTAAAAGTTATATTTAGCTTTTTAATAGTTCATGGTTATGTATTGCATAAAGCACCTGTGTCTTTTTTCGCATTAAATGTTAAATCTTCCAAAAAAAGGCTCACTTCCATACAATACTTTTTTCACGCTTATTTGCAGTTATTTAAATCTAAGAGAAACAGTTATTCATCATTGAATTTTTTTTAAATTTACAATTTCAATTATCGATGAATTTTTGTATTCGTATCGTATTTTGTATATTTTGCATCGATTAATTTTTGGGAATTAAAAAAGAAATTTTCAACCTATTTTTTGATGAATTTCATATTTTAGCACAAATACAATTCTGATGATCTATACCACATTTCTAGTGACTATTAAATTGTTTTTGTAATCAGGTGTTTTCATTCCACGCCTTGAGTTCTAGAAAGTGTGAGGGGAAAAAACATAAACTTCTCGTCATCTTTAATAACTTTCGGCTCTCTCTCTAACATTTTTGAAGTAAATTTATTTTGTTCTTGCACCTTAATTGTACACTCAGTTTTTGTGATAATACTCCTCAAAATCAACAAAAATATGTAGAATGAATTCTAAAAAGAGATGAGGCAATTTGCATCAGTTGGAGTGTTTTACATTAATTAATTGCCAACTTTATTTTATATATTGTTAAATAAAGCTGCTTGAAAGGCATAAAAGATTTATGTGTCAGTTGAATAGCTTACTTTTATTTTAGTTTGTCTATGCAAATTTTAAGTAAGAAAAAACAAAAATCCCTCATTAACACTTTGATGTAGATAGAACACCGCTGCATGAAAAACTGCTTGAAAGACATAAAAGATTTATGTGTCGGTTGAATAGCTGACTTTTATTTTATTTGTCTATGCAAATTTTAAGTATGGTTGAGAGAAACAAAAATCCATCATTAACACTTTGATGTAGATGGGACACCGCTGCATGAAAAACTGCTTGAAAGACATAAAAGATTTATGTGTCAGTTGAATAGCTGACTTTTATTTTATTTGTCTATGCAAATTTTAAGTATGGTTGAGAGAAACAAAAATCCCTCATTAACACTTTGATGTAGATGGGACACCGCTGCATGAAAAACTGCTTGAAAGACATAAAAGATTTATGTGTCGATTGAATAGCTGACTTTTATTTTATTTGTCTATGCAAATTTTAAGTATGGTTGAGAGAAACAAAAATCCATCATTAACACTTTGATGTAGATGGGACACCGCTGCATGAAAAACTGCTTGAAAGACATAAAAGATTTATGTGTCAGTTGAATAGCTGACTTTTATTTTATTTGTCTATTCAAATTTTAAGTATGGTTGAGAGAAACAAAAATCCATCATTAACACTTTGATATAGATGGAACACCGCTGCATGAAAAACTGCTTGAAAGACATAAAAGATTTATGTGTCGGTTGAATAGCTGACTTTTATTTTATTTGTCTATGCAAATTTTAAGTATGGTTGAGAGAAACAAAAATCCATCATTAACACTTTGATGTAGATGGGACACCGCTGCATGAAAAACTGCTTGAAAGACATAAAAGATTTATGTGTCAGTTGAATAGCTGACTTTTATTTTATTTGTCTATTCAAATTTTAAGTATGGTTGAGAGAAACAAAAATCCATCATTAACACTTTGATATAGATGGAACACCGCTGCATGAAAAACTGCTTGAAAGACATAAAAGATTTATGTGTCGGTTGAATAGCTGACTTTTATTTTATTTGTCTATGCAAATTTTAAGTATGGTTGAGAGAAACAAAAATCCATCATTAACACTTTGATGTAGATGGGACACCGCTGCATGAAAAACTGCTTGAAAGACATAAAAGATTTATGTGTCAGTTGAATAGCTGACTTTTATTTTATTTGTCTATGCAAATTTTAAGTATGGTTGAGAAAAACAAAAATCCCTCATTCACGCTTTAATGTAGATGGGACACCGCTGTCCTTTTTTTATATAATTTTTTTGGCACACTAATTACAAATAAAGATATATTTTGTCATTGTTTTAATTATAAAAAAACAGTCTAATAGCTACTAAATATCTGCTAGATTATCAGAATTCTATTTGCACTCATATAAAATGCAAAAAAAGTTGTTTAAAAATTTATATCTTTCATTCGTATTCAAAATTTATCCATCTTTACGTACAATAAAGAACTTACCAAGATGAATAAACTGTTTCTCATAGTTCTAAATAGCTGCAAATTTGAAAAATTACTATTTTTCGAATTTGCAATTAATTATTATTTGAAAAAGACGCCGTTTCCGGCTGTACTATTTCATAATCAGAAATTATTAAAATGCTAAATATAATATTCGTCTCTTATTTTGACCTTTTATTAATAGAAAATAATGAAAAAAAGCATAAAAAATATATTTAATAACAATACTGTGCCTAAGGGTAAAGTATTTTTAGGTGTTTATCTTCTTTCCTGATGGAGTGTATGAGGTTGAATCATTCGAAGTATTTAAACATAAACAGTATCTTTTTTTGTAAATGGTTGAAGAATTAATGAGTAATCTTCATTATCTCTTTTTTTTTTCTGCTGAAGAGTCTTCGTTAATCTTCTCTCGAAGAACTGACCTTGCGAATGACCATCTTAATTGGCAGGGAAGGCTACATTTTTTAGCTTCCGCTAATTTGGCGCAGATTGGCGACCGCTCATTTATCAATCGTGCTCGACCTAATTTTCCCAACCACTGCTTTTTCTTCAATCTTGAATAAAATGGTATAGTTCTTACCACCGGTCGGTCATTACATAAAAATAATTATTCAATTCCACAGAAATTAAGATTTATTTAAATTCGTGTTTTTTTCCCATCATTAATAATAATTTATTGTGTTTTACGATATGGTGGTCATTCTAAAATTTTATTGAGAAGAGTTGTCTAGAAATAGACCATAAAAATACATACCATCATATATTAAAAGTTAAAATTAATTTTTTCACACCAGATTATCTAATAAATTAACATAAACTCAGTTTCAATCAAAAATTTTAAAAAAAAAATCTCCATATTTCATGCACTAGAAAAAGCTGAAATTCTGATGAATAACGGTGTAATCAAAATGGTAGGTACCTCCTTGGAAGTTTCAAACATAGTGTGGTAGTTATCCTTACTCTTCATATGACAGGTCCATTAAGCTACAAGAATTATAATTTGTTGTGGGGAAAAAAAGTATGCATATCTACTTCAATTTTCTAACGAATCTGCAGTACTTAACTTTAGTATCTAACTAATCGAAGCGAAAGCAAGCTTGTCAATATTTAAAATTAATCTTACTAAGAGGTTTCAAGTTTAGGTGTTCCAGCAGAACTAACAAAAATATAGATTTATACATATTATTGCAGTTTCATATTACAACGAAAATGATAATTATGTCATAAGAAAAGTTATGCAAATCAACTTCAATTTTCTAATGAATCTTCATTACTTAAAAGCTTTTATATCAAACTTAACGAGAAACGAAAGCATATCTATATAAAAAGCATATGGGATATTCCTCAGCATATGGGAATGACTATACAAAATTCGTATTTTAAAATGTATATGAAACCACGTGTTTCTTGTATTAATACTTATGATATTAAAATGTGTTTCTATAATCTTAATGGGTGGAATGGGTTGAAGTTATCTATTAAGGTATGGAAAAATTATTGTTAATTCTAAATATCGTATTTTAAATTATGCTGGAATATGCAATAAATAATAAAAAAGAAGGATTATATATAAGTTGCCATGCATACATAGGATAGTGATATTAGGGCAATTACCAGTTTTGGAGGGAGGTAAAATATCTTTTATCACAGTACCTAAATTATGCACCTTAGTATAATAGGTTTTCAAGGTTATAACGTTATAGTACTTAAACTTATAACGGTTCCAGTACTTATTACTGAAATACCAAAAGTATTTAATACGACATTTAACTGAACATTACTTGTGTCATTAAAGTTTGTTGATTTCTTACGGCCTTCAAAACAAGTACCAATATTAGCTTGTTCATCAAAAATGATTATAAATTTTAGTGTCGTTACTAATTATTTTTAAGAATTACAATTAATTTTCCCAAAATTAGATCGGCTTTTCAACGACGGTTATAAAATGAACTAGTTTTGTTAATGAGAACAAATTGAAATAAAAAAAATTGCATTTAAATGTTAAATTAAAGGAGAAAAATGCTTATTCGATTATACAGTCGGTAAAAAAAGTATTGGCACATCAATATAGTTTCAAATATTTACGCAACGAAAAGTTCTAACTTTACCAATTAAACTATATTACACTCAATTTTCAAATGAAAACTAAATCACAAAATATAAAATTCCTGTCATTGTTAACAAAATATTTACATAGAAAAAACGCATTTTATTTTACAAAAAAAATATTGGCACACTCGAATTGCATTATTACCACTTCAGATAAGAAGAATAAAACCTTATATTCACTTACTGAAACCGATTCATAATTTGTACTAAGACTAGATTATTAAGTTACGTTCAGTGTTATTTTGAATTTCTCTATTCATTAAGTATGAGTCCGAAGAAGTGTGAAATTCCAGGCTCCACTCGAGAAAAGATAATATGTTTCCGTGAATTAGGAAAAAGTTATCGGGATATTGGAAAAAAGTTAAAATTGAGCTTTTCAACAGTTCGTTCCATTATTAAAAAAGTGGAAGAAACAGGATCCACGAAAAATAAACCCCGATCTGGTCGCCCAGTCAAAGTAAATGACAGGGAAAGGAGGCATGTTGTTAAAATGGCCCTAAGAAATCCAACTCAAAGTGCTCGAAATTTAGCCAACGACTTTGCGTCAACTTCTGGCAAGTCAGTGACGCCACAAACTATTAGAAATGTTCTCCATATGAGTGGTCTTCGGGGTAGGAGGCCAAGGAAGAAACCTTTTATTAGCGAGGTTAATAGGAAAAAGAGACTTGAGTTTGCTCTGACCTATCGAAGTAAGCCAATGGAGTTTTGGAAGCAAGTTATTTTTTCTGATGAGAGTAAGTTTGAAATATTTCGGCCAAAAAGCATTTTAACTGTTTGGAGGAAAAAAGGTACTGCTCTTGATCAGAAAAATATCTTGTCAACAATTAAGCATGGTGGGGGAAATGTGATGGTTTGGGGCTGTATGGCGCATAATGGGGTTGGAAATTTGGAAGTTATTAATGGTAGGATGACAGCTTTATCGTAGATAGAGGTTTTGCGCCGTAACTTGAAAAGCAGTGCTAGAAAATTAGGCCTCCAAGACACCTATATATTCCAGCAAGATAATGATCCTAAACATTCCGCGAATGTAACAAGGGAATGGTTGCTTTATAATGCACCAAGAAGGCTACGCACTCCCCCCCAATCACCTGATCTAAACCCGATCGAACATCTTTGGCACCATCTAGATCAAGAAGTAAGGAATAACCACATTACGGGAAGAGATTCTTTAGAATCTACATTGATTCATTCCTGGAATAATATTTCCTCAGATATTACCAAAAAGTTAGTAGAATCTATGCCACGAAGATTAGAAGCAGTCATTAAGGCCAATGGATTGCATACAAGATATTAAAAAGCAAATCACCGATAATGAAAAATGTTTTTATTTATTTCACTAAGTGTGCTAATACTTTTTTTGCAAAAATATAATAATGTTTTTTTGTTTTAAATTCTGTAAAAGCAAGTGTGCTTTTTATTTTCACTTACTTTTGTTTTTACTATAATAAAGGTAAAGAAAATCCTAGTTTGGATTAGTTTGGTTATTTTATCTTGCAAGAATTTTAAATTAGCTTAGTGTGCTAATACTTTTTTTGTCAACTGTATAAACTGTAAAAAATTTGCATATTGTTATTGACGCCAATAATGCTTTATTAATTCTGGTAAGAGTTACAAATTGAAATGAAGAAATAAGTTTTGTACTAAAGAGCTAAATTAATCGCGAAAAATTACTTTCAAAAAACCCATCAAAAATCACCTTAGTATTAACACCAATGAAGATTAATTAATTTTATTAATGGGTACTACTTGGTACGAGTTTTTCAATAAATGCCATGATGGAATTATGTTTTTCAGGCGACCAGAAAGGATGGGTACAGAAGAAAACTGTTTACTAGTTTTAACTCTTAGAACTTGACCTAGAGTAATAGTATTCAGGGGTCTGTTTAAAAGAAATTTGGGTCCGTTAACGGACCCTTCACAAAATATTTTTTCATAAAAACGGACCCTTCACAAAATGATTTTTCTTTTAATCGGACCCTTCACAAATTTATTTATCTTTATTAATATTTTGTTAATCGAATAAACCCTTTCCAGGGCAGAAAACAAGAAAGATGGATGTAAACGAATTAAGTTTTGTCTTCGGTAGACGATTCTTCCATTATTCGTCCGAAATGAATATTCAGCGTTCAGCAGTATAGGCTAAATACCAAATATTTGTATGTTGCATCTCTAATTTGGATGCAGCAATTGTTGTTTATTTTTTAAAATTTAATTCTTTTAATTATAATTTTACATTGTTGAGCATAATCTTGTATGTCTTTACAATTTAAAAACTCCTTGAAAAAATTTTTTTTTTGCAATAACGGACCCTATTTGCACAAATTCATAAAAGCGGACCCTGGTTGAAAGAATGTGAGTAATTTTTTCACAATTTCACGAAAAACGGACCTTTCACAAAATGTCTGGACAGACCCCTGGTATTATTTCAAATGAATATAATCATCTTTATTTTGAAAGGATGAACTTCTAATAACATGTTTTGCTTAATCTGATATTATAAAACCAAAGGAAGGGCAACGAATAACAAAATTTTAAAAAAAATTGGAACTGTTTTAGCATTATTAATTATGTTATATGTCTTACAGCGTAGTGCGCGATTTCATAGTATTGATTAATACTGATTTTTTTTTATCCTTTACTTTATTTCACCCCATGGCATTCAGCTAGTTTATTAATACTGAATGATATAATTCTAAGTTATAAATCAAGATCTATTCGCTTTGCAGAAGAGGAAGAAAGCCTTAAAATAGATAATTTTATCTACTACTACAAAAAAGCTTTTTTTCCCCCTCTTTTTTAAAAAAAATACGTTTTAAAGAATGCAGATTTGGAAATTTTGGTTGTTAAAGTATAATTTGTAGCTCATATAAATGAGAAAATAGCATATGTAAATGAGAAATAGGATTATATAAATGAGAAATAATAAAGAATAGCTCATATAAATGAGAAATAGGATTGCATTGACGGCGTTGAGTGATCAAACTAAGCATTCACAAATTTCATGCTAATCTCTACATTCGATTTACTTATAAGATTAATGGACATTGCCCTGCTAGTTGGATATTTTTAGTACGTTGGTAGTTTTTTGCTACGTTGATAATTTTTGACTAACACCTGGGTGCGACCAGTCACCTGGCATGTTCTTAATAATTAATCAACTGTAACTATTAATAAGTAGCTATTCAAATTTATTCCTAACGGCTGTAAAAATAAAGTTAAGTATTTTGCAATTATGAGTCTTTAAATGATCGTTGATTAAGCTTTATTTTTAACCATTACCATATTTTAACTTGAACTCAATTAAGTGCCTGCTATAAATGTATGCCAACTGAACATTTAAAATTAGATTCGCATTTTAAACGCTATCTCTTATTCTTAAGAACAGAATAAAAAAAAATATATAATTAAATCTTCGTTGAAGTTTTTAAAGTAACAAAAAAATGACTTGAGATAGAGGAATTTTGAATAATTTTCATATAGCATGATAATCCACTTAACTCTTCAGTTAATTATCCCAATTATAATAAGCAATTTATTATTACTATAAATAATAATAATTTGCTATTCAGACTTCATTAAGTTTCATGGCTAAGTTGTTCTTCCTAAACCTTTCAACTTTTAACGGAAGCTTTTAGCGAAATATCTGTTCCTCAATTTAAAGAAACATTGTTATTTTTATTTTATAATATTTAAAAAGTCCAGAGGCGTATTTTTCCTCTAAATTTTTCAGTTATTCATGAAAGCGTTTAGTATACTATATTTGTCTTTTATCCAACAAATGTTAAAAAGTATGAAATTTAATTTTTCCCCTTTTTCTTTCATTTGATATTCAAAGTAATTACCGACTGGTTAAAAGTGTCCGGCACTAAAAGCTGGAAGCGATTTAACAAGATCTTAAGAATTTTCATTTTTCCCGAATTAAAATTCCTTGTAATCGCGAAAAATAAATACTTGAAATTTGCTCGGCTAAGATGGCGGAAGTTCACTCTCACCCATAGACGGCAAACATTAAAAACTTCCTCGAGCGGCAACCTTCAAAAGAATCTATTCCATAATTTATATTTTCCTTCTTATCTATTGAACATTTAAAATAATGAAAAGTAAATTTTCCTCTTTTTCTTCTTTTCGAACTATGACGAACTTAAACCTTTCATCGAAACTGTAGAAAATTAATTGAATAAAGAACGCTTCTCCCTCCCCATTTTTGTTATTCTTGCAACTTTGTTTAATTTAAATCTAATTAGGCAGGAGGCTCGAACGATTGGTTTCCCCCCCAATACTTCCCTTTAAAAGCTTCGCATTTAGTGTTTTTTTTTTCCTACTCCGATTCCAAAGTTTTCCCCACAGCTGCGCTCCGTATTTGAATTGCCAGTCACATAGTTTGTTGGAGTAGAGAAAATTTTTTCCTTTAGTTTCCCTGTTTGGCGGCCTATGTTTACTCGCCTATCTGGAAAAAAGGAGAGAGAAAAAAATACAAGATAATCGTTTTTGAGATACGTGACAACGCGAAGTTCGAGGATTCAAGACGGATACGGGCGTAAATTTGATATAAAGCGAGAATGAAATTTTGTTTTGTGGGTGAGGATTTAGCTATACTTCAAAAAAAAAAGGAAGTTCAATGGATTAGGAGAGGTGTATAATGCATCTGCCTCTAATGTTGTACATTTGGAAATGGAAAAATTGCTAACAATACGTAAAATAAGCATTATTTTTCAAAAAATAAGTGCGGTTTCTCATACAAAAATTTCCTGCAATTATTGAAAAAATGCAATTTTTCATACAATAATTTCCTGCAATTATTAAAAGAATGCAATTTTTCTTACAATAATTTCCTGCAATTATTAAAAAAAAATGCAATTTCTCATACGATAATTTCCTGCAATTATTAAAAAAATGCAATTTTTCATACAATAATTTCCTGCAATTATTAAAAAAATGCAATTATTAAACAATTGCAATTTTTCATACAATAATTTCCTGCAAGTATAATTATTCAACTGTAAGCGAATGTTCGTACCTTAAAGCAACTGGAAATGGGACAAATTTACAAATTATAAGTAATATCTAAAATCTGCAGTAGTTTAGAAATTTCAAAATTCCTTATGGTTATTATTGTGGTTTTGGGGGAAATATTTATTTATTTATTTTTAAATTTAGAGTATGTTCCTAAAATATTACTCATTTCGTGCACACAATTGCACGTCACAGTAAATAATATCCACTTACGTGCAATTAAATCGCTTAACATTGAATCTCATTATTGAATCATAAAAGTATCGATGCTCTTTTTCAATGACATTGATATTTGATAGTAATATCGATAGTATTGAGACAATTATAATATTTTGTATAGAATAATATGATAGGGTAAATGCATACATTCCATTGAACTGTATTTTGTTTACATTTTGTACTTCGTTTCATGGCAGTTTTTGTCGCTTTTCCAAATAAGCAGAATTCGACTGTCAAATACGACTTTTTGACATTGACTCACAAAGAGTCAACTGATTTTAAAAACGACGCTTATGACTCAAATGTTAAACTATCAAAAAATTAATATTTTTCTTTTGCATTTCTCCCATTTCTAAGTTAAATTTAGTTTCTGTTTAAATACTCAGTATGATTAATTCAGGTTTATCCTAGCAATAGTAATATAAATTTAACTGTCTTTGTTTAAACTATTTCTTTTTCCAACAGCAGTTATTGACAAGTATGTGTAATTTCCGAAAAGCTAGCAAATAAAGCTTTCTAAAGAGCAAATCAATATCTGTAATATAATAACTATCGTGAACAATTAGTTAAAAAGCATGAGCTATAATACTTAATTACGAATCACTCTTACGTCATGACGACGGGTTTCTTGGAGTTTCGCCGTGCCCAACTGTCTACAACGCCCTCTAGCAATACTAAAGGGAAACAGTTGATTGATACAGTAGATGTGAATAGTTGATACTATACGGTACATTATGTAGAGTCTCTTATATTTTTATTTACTACAATACGATTATATTTGCCCCATGAATGAATGAATCATAATTATTTATGATTTATTACTATAAAGTTAAGTTTTTTATGCTGCATTTAAATCAATATTATTGATTTAAGATTGGATTGCGTGAATTTGTTTTTCCTATTTTGCATTTATGCTGATACAAAATTTTCGAATCAATCCCAAATCATTTAATTTACATTTTAGTTCTATAATACGTAAAAAGTGTCTGTCATATTTTTATTTACTGTTATTAATTTCAATCCATCCCATAATTAATTCTACTGTAAACAGAAGAAAAAAATCTACATTAATAACGTTTTTCGCAATTTGTTTTTTAGTTTGGAAGCAGTACTGGTACTTGACATTCATACAAATGTGTATTTTATTCCACATTGAAATAAATTTAAGAACAGGAAAGAATGGCGATTAATTAAAATACTTAAAAAAAAAATCGTAATTTAGTTAGTAAAAGTATTTTTGTCTTCATGTACAAACGACATCCATATCGAATCTACATCTAACCATTTCATAGAACTCAAATAAAACAAATGACCCAACGATTATATAGAACTTCATAAATTCAGTAAAAAATAATAAAAGAAAACGATAAACATATCAATTCATCAAACTGATAGTCTTTCTGCCTCAGCGTGGTGCTTAAACCGTTTGGGGCAAATTGTTGCCATTTCGACACACATCAATTATAATAAAATGAAATTTGAAAAAAGGAGAAAAAAAACATTTTTTTTTATATGCTTTTGCATTAAAATAAAATAAATTTCTCTGTGCTAAAAAAATGCATCAAAATTTAGTTCTGATATTGAAAAGTATCGATACTTAATTTAATTGTTATTTAGGATATCGATTTTAATACTTCATGTTAAGTAGGGGAGAGTGGGGTCAATTGTAACAGGGTACGATTGTAACAGAGCAAAAATTTCGAGTGTCGGGTTCTAGATTTGGTTCCTAGGTGGCGCACAAGGTGCATTTAACAAATCTACATGTACACCCCTGATGGCAACCATTTTTATGTACTTTTGAAAGAGTTACATCGCAAAAGATATTTTCACTCCACGCAAGTACTTTTTTTGGTATTAGAATACTATATTGTAACAAAGTAATTTTGTTTAAACAAATAAAAATTAGTAACCGAATATGTAAGTGGACACCTTAATTAACATTTCAATAAAAAAAAGATTAGTTTTGCTAATTAACTAGCATTGTTTTTAACAAATGAAGCTGAAATGGCGTCTTGGGGACAATTGTAACAATAAGTAAAGGGACGATTGTAACAGTTGAAAATAAGTAATCTTATTATTTACAAACCATTACTTAACTCTTTAAGAACCACCAATAGTTTCCTATAGCATTTATATTATGTTGCATGTGCATTATTTTATTTGTCACCTTTCACAGCATAAATTAAAATTTTTAACTCCTTAAAGTTAATAGTTGAACCCTTTAGGTCTCTGCTCATTATTATTTTTACTCCTAAAATATCACTACTATTTTGATCAATAAAAAAATATATCACAACTATGATAATATGTATAATTAACTATGTTTTAGTTGAATTTATGAACTGTTACAATTGACCCCGTAAGTGGGGACAATTGTAACAAGTGCACGACTGTCAAAAATTGTTAATAACTAATATAATAATATTTAAAATCAGGTATTTATTTTTCTTCTAGTAGAGGATTGTCTACTTTACACGTCTGTCAATAAATACTAATAATATATTGGATTTTTTGTTAATTAAAAATAGTTAAGTAAAAAATGTTACAATTGACCCCACTCTCCCCTATCGTTTTTTCTTCTTTCGTGAAACCAAATAGGTAAAGCATTAAAAATTGAATTGCGAAGCATTTTGTTTTTATTCTTTCGACTAATTTCGTTCTTACGATTAAGTCATGTTATTAGTCATATAAAGTTTCATAATGTTATGTGTTGTGGTGAAATAATGATAGAACTTAGTTAGCGTGCCTTCATTATCACGTTGAATTCTACGTTAATTTTACATGGCTTGCCCGTCTGGCCAAACGGTAAATAACTACTAACTAAATTTGCAAATTTGACAGATTTTGCTAGTTATTAAAAGGTTTAGCATGACATATTTGCAAAAAGTAGTGAATTATATAAGCCTACGAAATGTTTAGAAATTGTGGTGGATGAAAATCTACTAAATTGAATTTATTAAACCAAGTCACAATTAATAAACTACCGTTTGAAAATATTTATTCGATGTCCGGAGCAAGTTGGCATCGCTGTGTATATAAATAAAACTATTTTTGTGTATTCTATATTGCATCGATTTCTTCAAACCATTTTAGTAACAATAATAGTATAAAAAGATTAAAAATTTACTTGAATTATGTGTTTCTAATAAACTTGACTTCGCCGTTCACCGGTGACCCCCCATGGCATTCAACTTGTTAAGTAAATACAAGTTTCTCGTTTCTAGTAATCTGTCTTACTTTTTAGTTTCTCTTTCTTCTCTCTTTCTGTTTTTACACCAGCTTTAGTATGTCACACCGTTTCATTTTGTTCTTTGGGTGAATAATATCCCTTAGAAATGACACTTCTGGCTGCTGTGATTTTTCTCTACATTCAACTAATCAAGCAAATATAACGCAAAAAAGTAATAAATGTTTCAGTTTAAAAAATTGAGTTGTTCTTGTAGTAACTTAACTCCCTTTACAACACCCCCGGCAGAAGCATGAAACATTCGTAAGAAAATTTAAAGGTAAATAAGTGACTGGGATTTTTTTCTGTAGAATGTAAAAAAAAAAAAAATGATTCGTGTTTTCTCTGAACAATAAATAAAAGTACTGCCAATGTAGAAGTAAGTTAAATATTTTGAAAGAACTACAAGAATACAGAAACTTTTCCTTTTGTAAAAATTATTCATTTGCGATATTTTCTTTTTGAGAAAAAAAAAAATTTTTCTTCTGAATTTTTCTGTTTCATTCAAAAGTTAAGCTGCAAAGATTCGTTGCTATTTTTATAACAACCTTCCTTTTTACATTTCCTATTTTTATTTTATCTTTAATGCAAACGGAAGATTATCTCCATTGTATTCGACATAAAGTATTGCTTCCTGTCCGTAAACATTTTCGAAAAAATTGCATTTTATGAACCTTCCGTTCATAATTAATATTTTTTTTAAAAATATTTAAATTTTTTCATCTGAAGTTGGAAAAGGAGAAAGGCAGGCTAATAACAAAACGTTTCAAAAATCCGTATCGCTATTGTGATCTTTGAGCTTTGAAATCGAGTGCAGCTTGGAAGGGATTAGAGATTTTAATTAAAATTTTAATTAGCGTCTGCAATGAAGGCCGCGGCTAAGCAGTTATAAGTCCCATACCCCCCTGTCTGCTGAACCCCCCTCTCCCGAGCTTTAACTTTTAGTTTCGGGATAATTGGGAACTTTGAAGAGGTTATTCAAATCACCGACTCTCACTCGTTCGATTTCGGGAAAATTAAAAATCTGGATTCTTTCCCATTCGTTTCAATTAAGGCTATGCTTGATCTTAATTTGAACGAAAGGATTTTTGAAAAAAAAATTTATCTTGAGCTCAGAGCTATTGTTAGAAGAGCAGCAAATTTAAAAAACGATGAGCAAGTCTTGAAAGAGAATTTTATTCAGACATTTTCTTATTTCGGTTAATAGAAATGAAAAAAAAAAGTTTTCAGATTTTTTTTTCCCAAAGAACCCCGTTAATCTCTGAAATTCGAGATTTCATTTGCGAAGTGTGGAGAATATTAAAAAATTTAAAATGGGCAGAATTTTTATTAAATGTGCATGGTATTTCCTAATTACTGCTTTTGAAATATTTTCTTATTTTAGAAAATGAAGTACAAACGCAATGCACAACAGGTATTGCAAATAAAATGTTTAGCTAAAAAGGAGCAAAACAGTTATCAAAAATCTGACGAATCACGATTACGCCAATGTTGCCATTTTTTTAGGACTTAGATCATTTATAAAAAAAATCTAGCGAATGTTATGCTATATTATGATAATAAGAAATACCTAAGTCAGGGTGTAAAATCTCAGATTGTCAGCTCGTCATTTACGATCAAATATTCAGGACTGACGAGCGAGCTTTGTCTTGTAAAATGCCGTGTTTGAAATCAAATTATCATTCTTTTTTTTCCCACTACTAACATTTACGTACAAAAGCTAGAAAAATATCAGGACGTCACTAGGGCGGAGAAGTCAGGCGTAGAATCAGAATCGGAGTTAGGTAGATTTTTGCATGAAAGGAGTCGGAGTCATAGAATTGCTAAAACACTTCGATTCTGGCTCCTTTTTCTGTTGGACAGTTTAAATTTGAAATGAAATTAAAATAAACTGAAAGAAAAAGTAAAAAAACTGAGTTATCATTTTTATTTATGGGCTGTATACATTAATAAACATTTATATTCTGTTGCGAGTTAAGAAAAAACCATTATCCCTATGCAGAGAGCCTGTTTGCATGTAAGTGCACGCCAAATAAATGCCAAGCTTCCTGCGCGAACATATATTGACTTTTAAAACTACGTTGCACAGCCATTATTTTGCTTGCCTTCATAAATTGTGTGAAATGAGAGAAACAAAACTTATTTCAGAAAAAGTATTGTTTTGTTTTTCGTAAAATTATAGAGTAAATTTAATTTTTTTCAAAGAATTTATTGATATTTTTCTAAAAATGAATCAGAAAGTGTAGTTAAAATAAATAAAAATTGATATTCGTTGCACACCAAACATTTGCAAGCAAACAATTGTTAAAAATTACTATTTACGCTTTATAAATTTGAATTCTTTGTCGGAAAATATTTCGCTGTAAGAAAAAGGAAACAATTTGGACTGAGAAATCTATCATAAAAGCATTTAAGAAAAGAATTTTATTTTACATCTATTATTAATAAATCTCTTATTAAATTTATGAACATTTATTACTCACATTCTTAAATTTGAATTATATTACAATGATGAATTTTAAATTATAATAAAATAGTAATTATGGATAATAATACATATCATATATTAAACGTTTTCAATCTTTAGTCAAATGTATCAGACATGGTGCAAAACAAAACACTTTTTTTTTAAATTGACAATAAAAATTTAACTTACCGATTAATATTCCAGATCATTTAAATCATTTAACTCAGAACTATTTGCAGTATTATCCCCAGTCCAGACATTTTCTATAAGAACGTCCATTTGAAAAAATTCTTCTATTTTTATGACATGATCGATGGCATTTTTCCGATTCTCGGCCACAATGCGATCTAAACCTTCTTGGGCTAATATTCGTATGTCAGAAAATTTGAGGTTTTATTTTCCCCCGCAAACGTATCCTTTTACCTGACTCTATCATTCCTATAGGATTGAGTTCGCTGTGATATGGTGGTTAGAATAATAGGGTTATATTTTTTTGCGATTTCATCAACTTCTGTACTTTCATCAACTTGTTGTAACTTAATAATTCTCCTCAACTTAATAATTCTCTTTAACTTTTTACAAGAGTTCGATTTTAAATTTATCCGCAGTCCTATCCATATTTTTGTTACTAAGCCATTCTTGAATATTTTTGCTTATTCCAAGACTTAGAAAAAATTTTCTTTTAGCTGACTGGTATGGGGCGTTGTCCATAACGATGATGCTTTCGGTTCAAGTTCTGGCATAATAATAATTTCAAATTACTTCTCAAAATGATCTCCATTCGTTTATTTTTTCATGATAATCTCCAGTTTTTTTCCCGACACAAACTCCTCCAGCCATTTGAGCGAATCTTTCGCTTGAGCCAATGTGGCTTATAATAATAAGCTTTTCTTTTCCACTGGATGCTTTTCTACGCAGGCTCTTGAAGAAATAGAGAAATTTGATCGCTCTTGCAAGACACCTCATTTAGAACTCATAAGAATCTATCCTGAAAAGATAAAAAAAATTAGCCTTAACAGTAACTACTCTTCTACTCAAGTAAAATGTGGAAAAACTATTCTCAGCTCTGAAGTTTATCAAATTGGATCTTTGGTCCTCTATCAAAGAAGATCTACTGTTTCTCAGAAATTTTAGTGCCAGGTTTTCCATTTCATAATAAATGCTAAATACTATAAATGATCTGCAATGTAAAAAAGCATTTTCTGTAGCATCTATTACTTTTATATTTAAAAAAAATATAAGCTGTAATGTTTGTGAGGTTGTCGAAGTTCGTAAGTTCAGGATACCAGGAATCGGTAATTTTCCCTACCGACTCCACAGCCCATGGGCGTAACTCAGGCAAACATTTGAGTCCGTAGAGCTCGGAATTCGCTAGAATGATTTATTCAGAATTTTATCTCTCCTTTTATTAATTTTGACCTTGACAAATGATATTTTAAGGGTTGTTTATACGATCCAACTTCTTGAAGTCGTGGAATTTCTCTGTCCAAGAAATTGGATGATTCGGTTACTCTACCCAAGTTTTTGAATGTCACTGATTGGTCGGATGAAAAACAAGCCCATGCGCGTTCAAAACTATAAAAATCAAAATAACACTAATGGATCCAAACAGATTAGTTTATTCAGATTAAAATATACTAATTTATGTAGAAGACTGGCAGGAAAATGAAATGATCATATGCCCGCCCGCTGACGTCTTAAAAATTTAGAATCTGATACGTTATGGATGGAAGAAATTGGTTGGAAAATAAAACGTAAAGCATGTTCTATCATCCAAGGGCTTGGAACAAGAACTTGGATGATCGCTTACAGGATCCAGGCAAAACAAGTTTATATCAATTTTAATCAAACTTGTTCCAAGAATTTCGTATAAACAGGCCTAAATGCCAAAAACCAGAGGTATACAAACTTAAAGTGTCAAAAGTATGGGAAATTTTCTGATATTCTTCTTCTTTTAATGACTTTTAATGCTATGTGGATGATATTGGAATTAATAAAACCCCATGGAAACCTTATTTTAACTAATTATTGTATTTACTTTTTGTATAAAACATGCTCCAAATTTTCTACACCTTTTAATGATTTTGGTCACCAAAAAGTTCTTCACACTAAATTTGTTAACATGTTGAAAAAATTCATTTTTCGTGAAGATTGTGGCAAGCAAAATAATTAGTCAGACCAGTACCAGCGAACTGAAATTTCATGCCCTGGACTAAGAAACACCTGGCTTCATCAAATTTGCTTATATCATTGTCATTCTTGCTTTCATCAGTAGTGTTTGTTCATCGCCTAAATATTAATTTGTGCTTCCTGATGTCTATAATTTACTGATTTCAATTTCGACAAAGATAAAAACACTTTATTTATACTTATATTTTCACTTCAGCAGTGATTACACTATTCCATAATATGCTATACATTATTTTACCCTCACTTAAGTGGCTTAAAAAGCATAAAATATTTTAATTCTACATTTTAAAATATTTTGCTAAATATTGAATTTCGAGTTACACTTAGTTTCATTTCAGAGTTCAAATGTTTTTTTATTTTCACGATTTAATGATTTAGTGTTTAACTTGTCAAGCTCACCAATTGCTTGTATAATTATTAATTTCCGAAACGAAATTTCGATGTTTAATTCATAATCCGTGAGATAAAAAAGGACGAAGTATGAAAGTGGTAACTCTAAATTTATTTCTCATGCTGCAGAAATAACTAAAAATATTTCTATCCTTTTTAATTGAATACTTTTACTTGTTATTTGAATAAAATTGCGAGTTCAGAGAGTTTAAGAACTATTTTATAATCTTACTTTTTCTGAATTGAAGCCGTTTTTAAAATTTAGTTTCCGAGAAAATTATTTTCATAACCAATTTTCAGCATGGGAAAAAGGGGAAAAAACGTTTTTCTAGAATTTTCCGTTTCAGCAAATATTTTTCGGTTCTTCGCCAAAGTGTCTGTTTAATTACAGTATTTTTCTTCCAATAATTTTATGCTGGGAAAACTAACCGACACCAGCTGCTCAATTTCTCGAAAGAAAGAAAAAAAACTTGAAAATTTCATGTTTCTTAGCAATTTTAATTTCTTAAAACGAATATTTCTCTTAGCCAAACAAGTACTGCATTTTATTACAAAATCTATTCAATATGGTTTTATTGATTTGAGAAAAACTTCACTAGATATTTGCAGATAGAATAAGCCAATAAACAGATATTTTTAAGAGTATAAGAATATCAAACTTTAAAATACTTGATATATCTACTACATATCCCCTTGAGACCCATGGTGGCAAAAAATCCGATTATTTTCTCTGAAGTATATAGCTTAAAAGAAAATGAGTAATTGGGATAAAAAAAAGTTCTTCAATTAAGTAAATTTAATTATTATTTTTAGTTTATGAAAAAATTTAAAAAAATTATTTTTACCTTTTTTACAGATTAATTTTATATGTTTATAGTGTATTTTTTCACATTTTGGTTATGAAGCAAAATCAACTAGATTTATATAATTAAAAAGATATTTATTTTTCAGAAAACTGGCCAAAGTCACAAACTTTTACCTTTTTTTATTCATGGTAATTATGAATTCGGATCAACTAAGGATTATATTTTAGTCTGGGCCCGCTCTTAAGCATCCGTCACCTCGCCAAATGGGATAAAATTGTCAACTCGGCGAGAAAAATTGTGAATAGGGAAGAGTATTGGCGAATAGTTTTTCCTACCGAAAAGAAATATATATTTCCCTCAATCCTGAAGAAAAAAATTAAAAATTTTAAAAAATAATACTTTTTTTTAACAAATCCTGTATGCGTTTGTTAGATGCGTCAAGTATCCAATTAGGATTATGAAGAAACCAGATAATGTAAGCAATACGAGAAAGTACGTAAGCATGTGGCAAACTACGGAAAATACAGAATAATACGTTCGTTACCGAATCACGCGATATGGCGTGGCAAAATTCTTTCTTACAGTTTATGTCAATAACATAGATTAAGTAGTAGCAAGATGCATATTATTATCCAATTATTTCAGAAAATATGTTTTTTCGTGGCAATAACATATCAATAACATGATAACAACATAATGTTGCTTCAGATTTATCCATATATAGTCCCGCCCTTATATAGCTCTAGACTCAAAAATTGACCCCTACCTATTCCTATTTCTTTTCCCATTCAGTGCTCAATTACTCATCCTCAACTGCAAATTGTCTCTTTATTTTAATTTGCGTTTTATAAAATAATTCAATTCATAGTAAATTTGTATTTTTATTTTGAAGATTTTTTTCACGAAAAAATCAATAGTAAAGTACTTTAAAGTTTTGCCTATGACTAAGAATTTCGAAAATTAGTTAATACTTTTGATATTTGGGGTTACATTTTGTTACGTTATTTGGGGTTATATTTAGTTATATTTTTACGTAGTTTTATATAACTACATAAGTTATATTTTTACGTAGAGAATCTCTTTGCATACAGGTTGTAAAATATTATTTGTTAAGTTATATAAATGAAAAAATGTCCAGAACAGAAAAAAAGTGCTTAACAACCCGGTGATTCGTTCATTTTGGATTATTTTCTGATTCAATAAAATCAACCGAATTTTATTATTCATTTATTTATGACATATATTTTTAAACAGTGCTTTAAAATTTCACATTGATTACCCATTTACGATTAATTACCATTACCATAGCAAAATTATTTTTATTTCTGGAAACATATTGGAATTAATTCTCCACCACGATTTTTTATTCGAACAAAATTTAAAAGTTTTAAGTGTTTCCATTCAAAAGTTTTTCGAAAATAAAAATTTAAATCAATGTCATGACTTAAAAATTACAAAAAATTTTTAGCAAAAGTCTTTTTTGTTGTTTCTAAATGTGGTATATACCCTGTAAAAAAAATTTGGTTTATAGTTGTCACTATTTTTGGTGTTTGGGTAAACTATGATTGTTTTATTTATTTTTTACACATTTTTTATTTATTTTATCTCTGTTCATTTATTCGTGCATTTTTTGTTTGTTTATTCATGCACATTCGAATCAATTTATGACTTCATTACAAAAACATTTCATTTAAAAAAAAAACAAGCACATTTTTAGTAATAATATGTTTGAACTAATTCTTTCAAGCAATTGTTATTATGTCAATATTGTATAATTTTTGAAAGATCTGTTCCTAGAATTAAAAGATGTATACCACAAAAAATGGCGACAACTGCACAATGTAGATGTTGGCTGATCTTATCGTGATCCAGTTTTAAAAGAAAATATAAAAATAATTGTATATAAATACGCTGATTCTAGACCTTCGAAATAGTATTATTTTCATTTCCAAAAAAATAAAGGAAAAAAAGAAAAGAAAAATACTGTTCCAAAGGAGTAAATTAATGAAAACTTCGAAGAAAAAAAAATTTTTTTTTTATGCTTTGAACATATCAAACGAGCCGCAATCACTACTCATTATCAAGTGTTAAAAGCTTTAAAGATTTCGATCAGATACAATTCTAAAAAAGCTAAACGATCAGCTGTTGACAGAAACTAGCTGTTTACAAATAGTTTTTTTTCCTCTGCTTAGTAGGGTTTTTTTTACAAAATTTTCAATGAAACTAAACTTATTTTGATAGCTCTATCTTTCTTGTATTATCATTTTTGATCCAATAAGAGCAATGTTTAGATTTTTTTAACAATTCAGAAGCCCATCGTTAAAATCGTTAAAATATGGAAAAATTTAGCTGGCATAGTTACTTTAAGCTATTAGTTGAGAGTAAAATGCACTAAATTTCTTCAAAAATTTGAGTAAACTCCGTTAAGCATTACATTTAGAAAATAATTGTTTTTAATAAAACAACTAAAGCGACGTTTGTAAAGAGAAACGTGACTATCTTTTCTTAATTTCTTCCGAATACCTGAAACATCCTATTGTAAAAATGACATACTAAAACAATGTTCGACAAGAGCAGTTAAAAAATGCTATAACATTTTCGCCATTTTCAAAAAACTGAAAGAATTATTAGAAACCGTTGTTGAACAGGCGACCCAATTTTATGGGTTTACGACTACTAATGTTCTACTCCGTTGCCTTGTAATTTTGAACCCAATCCAGAAGACAAGGGAACTCCTGGATCGAGTATTGGGAGATATTTTGCCTTCGTGGAGAACTTGCTGATGCTAACTCGCATTTGCTTCACGGCATTCTAACCCATGATCCGTCTACCACTGAGGATATTTTACGTCAGCACTGTGGTCGATGCAAGCCGGATGCGGAATTCGTATCGATTGGGATTCGAACCCGGTTCGCATCATTGAAAAGCGAACTCTCTATTCTCTGATCCATTGCGGTTCAGAAGTATATTTTGTCGAAAGCCTCCTTTGCCATTACTTCTGGCCAAATTCAAATAGCTTTAAACAAATACTATTGGCACTATATTAAGTGTAGAGTTATGGACGGCTCCATCATGATTTTGGCTAGCCCTACTAAATACTATTGGCACTATATTAAACCAATTAAGTTTTGACTCATTAGCGGCTCTAAATTATTTGTTACTATTTTAATTATTATTATGTCATTATGACCCTGTTATTTGTTTTAAAAAAATTTGAAATTTTAGATGTATTATTGTGGGAATCCAACCCCCACTACAGCAGCGCCACCCCACTTATGTCAGATTCCAGCTAAACGCTCAGACGGAGCGGTTGTGTTATTTCCATTGTTGTTGTTTTTTTTATTAAATTTGTTATTACAAAAGCGTAGTTATTTCAACTATACCTGACGTCAACCTCCACATGGGGGCTCTGGCCGTTTGATAAAATATAATTAACATAGACGGTGTTGATTAACCAACGATAATTGATAATTAAACACAGACGGTGTTTACTGTTTACTTGACTTACCAGACGGGTGAGTTTAAATTTGAACTGCATCTCTGGCCTTGACCTTGGTTTTTGTGAAAGATAATTAACACAGACGGTGTTAGTTAACCGAAAGATAACTAAGCACAAACCGTGTTTACCTAACTTACCAGACGGGTAAGTACAGCTTTCGATTTGAACTATCCCTCTTAAACTGTATTAATTATTATACAATGACATCTCTTAACGATATTGAGTCAATTGCAAATTTCCTAAAATCAGGAAATATAAAAACTGTGAAATTGCTGAATAGAATTATATTTAACGATGTGTTTGATCGTAACTCACGTAAGAAATTGCGATCCTTTTCTGCTTTTCCCCCGGACATAAATATTGAGGAAAGAAAAAGGTTGATATCTGAGACTTGTTCCGAACACGAATTAATATGTGTATTAAACTTGCTTAATTTGGATGTTGAAGGAAAAAAACCAGAGTTAATAGATAGAATATATCAATCGCTTATGAACTTAAAAGAATTACAAGCTTTTAATACACAATTGAGCGAAGAAGATGATCAATACGAAAGTGAAACTGAAGTAGTACATGTACATAATGACATTGAAGCCACACCCTTATTGAGTAGTAACAAAACAAAGAATGCAGAATTTGATTCTTCGAATTACTTTCTTTTAAAAGAAATATCATCTTCAATGAGACGATTTAATGCTTCTGATTCATATGGGATACATTTGTTTTTTAACGATGTTGAGGACGCGTTTAATTTTATTCCGGATTTAAGTGATACGCAGAAAATAATATTTTGTAAAACTTTACTTGACGGTCAAGCTAAAACTTTTATTTTCACGCAACGTAATTTAACATCGTGGTTATTGTTTAAAAATGCTTTATTAAATGAGTTCAGTCATCAATTAAATGCCGCCGAAATTCATCGTCAATTAAGTAATCGCAAAAAAAATCCACACGAATCTTTTATGGAATATTTTTTTGCCGTGCGGGAACTCGCGTGTAATTGTAAAAACCCAATAGACGATTTTTCTTTATTTGATTATACTATTGACGGTATTCTCGATTCCCCCGCTAATAAATCCATTTTGTATGGTGCGAAATCTATTTCTGAATTTAAAGATAAATTGCGTATTTATGAAAAAATAGTTAATGATAGAAACAAAAAATCCTTTTTCCGTACAAATCCTCGCATTTCCCTTGAATTTCCCAAACGTGAGCGCAGTAATTTAGTACGTGATAATGTAAGAGGATATGATTTTCAAAATGATTTTAAGTTAGATAAACAGAAATCTTGTTATAATTGTGGTGTGACGGGGCATATTTCACGTTTGTGTCCTGATAAACAAAGAGGTTTGAAATGTAATTTATGTAAGAAATTTGGACATATTGCTTCTAAGTGTAATAATAAATCTACTAACCAAACTGATAACACTGTAAGCGCAATTACACATTCACCTTCTTTGATGTATAAAACTGTTAATGTCAATAATACTTCATTTAATGCTCTTATTGATACTGGAGCTATGAAAACAATTTTGCGGGAACAAACTTATCATAAAATAGGCTCACCTCCTTTAACTTCTTTTTATGGTACACTAGCAGCGTTTGGTAACGGACATATTAAACCAATAGGTAGTTGTACTCATGAATTTGTAATAGATGATCAAGAGTTTAAAACAAATTTTTGTATAGTTAGAGATAATATTATGTCATATGATGCTATAATTGGCATGGATATTTTAACACAGGCAGAAATAAAAATTAATACATCTGGTATCACTTTAACAAAGATCGAAAATAGTGGAACGGAACCCATTGAGCAATTTTCTATTTCAAATATTTCCATTAAAAATGATTTCGAATTAGAAATCGGATCTCGCGTTAGTCAAGCACAAAAAGAAACACTTCAAAACTTGGTTTCAAATTATAAACCTACCAAAACTAAAACTTGCGAAGTTCAAATGTCTATAAATTTAAAAAATGAAACCCCAATAACTCATAGACCACGTCGATTACCTTTTACAGAACGTAAAATTGTTGATGACCAAGTGACAAAATGGTTGGCTGACGGTATTGTTGAACCATGTTCTTCCGAATATTCCAGTCAGGTTGTAGTGGTAAAAAAGAAAGACGGAACCCCAAGAGTTTGTATTGACTATAGAGCGTTAAATAAAAATGTAGTTAAAGATAATTACCCTTTACCACTTATTGACGATATATTAGAAAATCTTCAAGGAGCAACTACGTTTAGCAAAATTGATTTGCGTAATGCATTTTTTCATTTGGAAATAGAACCGAACAGTCGTAAATATACGTCTTTCGTCACTCATAATGGTCAATTTCAATTTTTACGCGCACCATTTGGCCTTTGCCAATCACCCGCAGCTTTTCAGCGTTATATTAACTCTATTTTTAAGGATTTGATAATTAAAGGTCATATTATTATTTTTATGGATGACATGACTATACCATCGAAAAATGAAGAAGAAGGTCTCGAGAGGCTTGCATCGGTATTTTCACTCGCTTCTGCTTATGGGTTAGAGATAAATTTTTCAAAATGTACATTTTTAACTAGAAAAATAGAATTTCTCGGACATGTAATTGAAAATGGTAAAATGTACCCATCTCCACAAAAAATTAAAGCTGTACTTAATTTTCCCGAACCCAAAAATAGGAAGGATTTACAATCATTTCTTGGTCTAGCTAGCTATTTTCGAAAATTCATATTAAATTTCTCCATCATTGCGCACCCTTTAACTGAACTTTTGAAGAAAAATCGCGAATTTAAATTTACCGAGAATGAAATACAAGCATTTAGTAGTTTAAAACATAATTTGTCTTCTCCACCCGTTCTTAGTATTTACAATCAAAACGCGGATACTGAAATACATTGCGACGCTAGTATTCATGGTTATGGATGTATTTTAATGCAAAAATCGATAGAAGATAATGCTTTTCACCCGGTATATTTTATGAGTAAGAAAACGTCTGATGCCGAAGCGAAATACAGCAGTTATGAGCTTGAAGTCTTAGCCATTGTACAGGCTTTGAAAAAATTTAGAGTTTACTTGCTAGGGAAACATTTTAAAATCGTGACCGATTGTAATGCGTTTGCGATGACATTAAATAAAAAGGATCTGTGTATTCGCATAGCGCGCTGGGCATTATTGCTACAAGATTTCGATTATATCATTGAACACCGTTCCGGTTCTAAAATGTACCACGTTGACGCGCTAAGTAGATATCCCATTATGATAGTACACGATAGTCTCATTACGAAAATTAGAAAAGCTCAGGAAGAAGATAGTGAAATCCAAACGGTTAAAGAACTTTTGAAAATTAAACCTTACGATGACTTTTTTCTTAAATCTGGCATACTATACAAATTTGTTGATGGTGAAGAACTTCTTGTCGTTCCTGAAAGTATGCAGAATGATATTATACGAAATGCTCACGATCGCGGACATTATGCCTCTAAGCGTACTGAAGAATCATTGAAACATCAATTCCATATTCCTAAAGTGAAAGAAAAAATAGACCGTTTTATTAAAAACTGTGTTCCTTGCATTTTAATAAATCGAAAGTGTGGAAAACAAGAAGGACTGTTACATCCGATCGAAAAAGAATCCATTCCTCTGCACACTTATCATATCGATCATTTAGGACCACTGCCTACCACAAACAAGAATTATAAATACATTTTTGCAGTTATAGACGCTTTCACAAAATTTTGCTGGTTATACCCAACTAAATCTACTGATGCTACTGAAGTTATTTCTAAATTGGACTCTCAAAAATATGTTTTTGGCAATCCATCACGAATTATTTCTGATCGTGGATCTGCATTTACTTCCAAACAGTTCCTTGAGTATTGCACTGCTGAACAAATTGAACATTTTCCTGTAACTACTGGTTTACCGAGAGCAAATGGACAAATAGAAAATTTAAATTCTACCATAATTTCTGTAATCTCCAAATTATCAATAGAAGATCCTAACAAATGGTACACTTATGTAAAAGACGTTCAGAAAGTCATTAATTCTACTTTTCAACGAAGCATTAACACTACCCCTTTTCAATTGTTATTTGGTACTGCTATTAAAACGAAACAAGATCTGAAAATTACAAATATGCTGAATGAGGAAATTCAAGCCATCTTCGTTAACAGCCGTGACGAGTTACGGAAACAAGCCAAAATACAAATACAGAAAGTCCAAGATGAAAACAAACGAACTTACAATCTTCGGCGAAAACCAGCTGCATCCTTCAAAATTAACGATCTAGTGGCAATAAAACGCACACAATTTGGACCAGGATTGAAACTGAAACCGAAATACATAGGACCTTATACGATAACAAAAATCAAACCTAATGATACTTTTGATGTCGAAAAATGTGCTTTTTTTGATGGACCTTCAAAGACCAGTACATGTGCAGAATACATCAAACTTTGGTCTGATGATATTGCTTAAAATGACATTCTCTTCAGAACTCTTTAGAACATTTTTATTTTTTCCCCGAGATTTTTTTTTTATCTTGAAAATTATTTTAATATTTTGATTATTAATATGTCTTTTGAAATCTTTTTCAGATGATGTATAAGTATTTAGAATGTAAAATGATATTTAGCTATTATGTAAGTATTTTTTTGAATTTTTTTTTGATATGCCCACCTGAGGGCAGGTGCTTCTTGTCGGATGGCCAATGTGGGAATCCAACCCCCACTACAGCAGCGCCACCCCACTTATGTCAGATTCCAGCTAAACGCTCAGACGGAGCGGTTGTGTTATTTCCATTGTTGTTGTTTTTTTTATTAAATTTGTTATTACAAAAGCGTAGTTATTTCAACTATACCTGACGTCAACCTCCACATTATAAGTATTTTTGCCTAATTTACGATTGATTATTAGAATAAATTAAATACACCAGCAGTATAATGCAATAATACATTTATCAACAAAAAAAAGAAAGAAAAGAAAGTGATTTTAGTGTTTAACCAAAATTATGAAAAATCACCAATCCATAACTTACATCTCAATTCCACTAACAGTTTGTTAAGAGCCCTCGTGCTATGTTACTATATTTAATTATAATCTAAAAAGGGGGTTTAAAAACCCAATAGCCTAAAAATTTAACCAATAGTCACTGGAGTAGTTTGAAAGATTGCGATGTCCGAACCTGCATTAGAATACTAATTTTTTAAAAAAATGGCTAATACATCGTTTAGTCCATGAGTCAATATATCTAGAATTCAAGTAATGTTAATTTTGTATAACTACTCTGAAAATGTAAATATTGTTCTAACTATTTGTTTTAGTCTCGTAAAAGTAATTTAATATTATATTTACTCATGAATAAAGACAAAGGGGAAAACTTTTAAGCTCATCCTTTCGTCCAGCAATGTATTTATTTAACTTACGTTCCTACTTCTGGAAGACATTTGCAGAATAAGATTTAAGACTCCTTATCAATGATTCAAAATGTGTTCAAGACATGCAAGGAAACAAATAGCTCTCTACGAATTTCCAGCACATTTATCGGTCTCGCAACTGGTTAACGTCCGAAAGGAGCTAACATTTCCCCTCTAGATAAATCTAAAACCATAGGGCAACAAAACAACTCACCTCGGCTTCTTTAATTCTCTTATGCATATTAATCGTTACAGCTAATCGTAACAGGCGGAAGTTGCATGTAACTCTCCGCCGAGGAAACCTCAGCCGCAATTCTTTCCTTAATTACGGCATAGGCAGGGTCTTATCAGTTGAAAGTGGGGGCGAAATAGAGTTCGGAGCGTAGTTAAAACGGAAGCTCGTTTGATTAGGAAGTTCGACGATGTTTAACAAAAGAGTGTTGCCTCCGTTATGAATTTATTGCAGTTATGAGATTTTTTGGATAACAGAAGCGGGTTCGGTGTTTACTCTTTCCCCTAACATGTTAACTTTTGATTTATTGTTCTGGTTGGCTTTTTTTTTCAAGCGAGAATTTACATTGTCTTGATTAGTTTGGGGAACTTAGAAAAAAGTTTTAAATGCTTAATTTATGTTGGTACACATTCGGCGGTAAGTAGTTAATTAATTTTGGATATTTTTTTCTTCCTTTTTATTGTTACTACTAACGTTGGTCTAAAATTTTAACATACTACTCGAAAACTGAAAGTGAATATTTTTCACCAAAATCCGCCATTTTTTTTATTATTAGCTGTGATTTTATAAGCAAAAAAAAATTTTTTTTTTCAATTTCAACTAGGCATTGTTGTTATTGTAATTGCATTAAAAAATAAACTTAGCCGATAAAACCATAAATTTCGCTTATTGGTATCGAGCTCAAGTTTAATCAGTTGTAAAACAATTACGAATTTTTTCGAGTCTAAACTCCTATTGACCAATGTATAACTTTATATGAATCCTATTTTTGCTGTCATATACAAATTAAACTGAATGTTTTAAGTTTGCAGTTTAGAGCATAGTTCAAAGCATGTAAGGAAATCTGAAAATAATTGTATGCTTCATTGAAACACGTTTAGACCTGAAGTAAAAGCGTAAAAATTCGAATTCACGTCTACTAGAATTGTACAGTGCTAAAGAAATGGACCACCCTGAATAATTTTTTATCTAATTATTGAATTTTTACGTTCGAAGTCGTTCTTTTAAAATTCGATTTCGCTGAACTATTCGACCGATTTCTCTCAAATTTTTTATTTCACCATGTAAAATTACATTCTTTAACGGAATGTAAAAAAATTGCATGCCTTATAGTTCAAAAACTGTTTTCAATTGTTATTATATTAAATAATAATAAATATTTTCCATAAGTTATTATTCAAATGGAATTTATCTTTGAATAATCGAATTTTATAATTGTAAGCAAAAATCTTTAAATTCGTTTAAAAAAAATTCTCGAGGCATGATGAACTACGAAGAAAGTAAAATTTACACTAAGGAACCCAAACTTTGACCCATTTCCTGACCAAACTTTTGTGACCATATTTCCCAGATTTCGGCTTTTTCCTAAATTTTGGGAATTAGAAATTTGAATCCGTCGAAAAAAGGGTATATTTATTCCCAGAAAGTACGTTTTTGTGTCTGATTTTGAAACTTATAATAACATCTACCCAAATTAATTCATAAATTAAAATTACAAGTAATTAATAAATTAATGAATCACAAATAATAAATTAAATCATATTAGAGGTGATCCCCAAAAATCATTATGATCGAGTCCCTAGAACGTGAAGATTTGATCATTAGATCAAAAGTTATTCAGGGTGGTCCGTTTAATTTTCGTACATATTTTTGTAATAATAACGACATAAATCGTTTTATTCCGTTGTCACAATAACTAAGCAGAAGAGAACCACAAATGGGAATCTATACAGTGATTTGTTTTTCAATCGAAAAGCAAAACTCATGATGAACGATAATATTTAAAGATCTGTAAATAATACGCACAGAAATAACTTTTTATGTCAACCAAACGAAACTTCCCCTGGTTCACGGCGCATATTGCTTGAAAACTGAAATAATTAATGAGAAGTACTGCTTTTATAGTTTTTTGAGTTTAGTTGGAAGTAATGTGTTTTTTAACTGATTTCATTTCAATGCTTGCATTTTTAATAATAAAGAGGGGTTTTTTTCTTTGGGGTCAATTAAATTACCTACTGTAGGGATTCCCAACAGCGTACGAAATTGGGGTCGTTAAGTCTTCTCTATGATTGGTTAGTTCTCAATAACTAAATATTTAATCAGGTTTTATGTTCAAGTTCATAACACTGTAACGGGGAAGTGTAGATATAGTTAAGCAATACTTCTTATACGGCTAATTCAATAATTTTTCAGGGTGAGGTTTCTTTAAAATGATAATTTATAATTCACAAATAATAATAATCAGAAACTTAAAGAAAAATTTAACAATTTTATTTTTGATCTCCAGAGAGCACATCCGTGTGGTCCAGTGACAGAAAGGGAATAACTATTTAAATTTAAAAAAGGAAATAAAAGTTGAGTACGCATTGCTGGTGATTTATATCATTTACAAAATCCTCCACGCTCCTTAAGTAGAGAATTCTCAATACTGCGTCTATCTATTCCACTATTAGAGAATTTTATTCCAATTTCTATCCAAGTCTTGATAAAAATTTTATATGGTATTAAATAGTTTTTGCTCTGCAATGTAGTTATTTATTCACAGTAAGTTCAAGATAATATTTTATTCATAATAATAATTTAACTGAGAATGGTTTCTTGTTTTGCAATATCAGTTTGTAAACAAAATTATCCGTTATTGATATAGAGTTCCTTTGGTAGTGAAGATGTCTAAGATGACGTCACTTCACTTTCCTGCCTTCAAATAAAATTTTAGTACCATTTTAAAAATGAAATTTTACTCAAAATGAGTGAAAGTTGGCAACTATGTAACAGTCAAATAATATAGTTCAGCAAGTGTCTTGAACATGTCTCCTCAATTAACAGCACTTATTTATCAATTTTTGATGATACCCGCAGAATATTTACAATTGGGTACTTGCAACTCGAAAAGAAGTCAAGTATTTATGCCTAACCAAATGATTTATCGGATTTAATTGGATATATAAGCAACATCACACTTGTGTTGAACCTGATTGGTTTCTGAATCGACACATGCCCCGATACCACCTACAATGACGTCACTTGCAGGTATCCAATTATCAAAAGTCTTGTTGCACATCATAAGGTATAATTCGGCCCCTGGGATCAATACTATATATTAGAATCTCGAGAATAATCAAAGTAATAGTTTATTATAAGTTGTTATTATTAATTATCCCGTGATTATATTTTATAGATCCATTATCTCTTACTTGACGATTTTATTATTTTTTTTAATAATCTTTCTTATTAAAAAAATTACTTTTTGTCGTGTTTTACGTGTTAGATCTTATTTTAAAATGAATATGTAGGTTATATTAATTAAAAAATTATGTCCCGATAAAAACAAATTGTATCCATAACCTACATAACAATTCAGATTTTCTGCCTTAATTATTTTTAAACATTACAATGTATTATGATGAACAGTAAAACCAAGGAAACGTCTATAACTTTCCCAACGCCCAAAATCTTTTATTCTTAAACAAAAGCTTACTTTTTTGCAAATAACAGCTTTCATTTCCTTTTTTCATTTGTTATATGATAAAGGGTAAACATTTCCAGGAAAAGGTAAGGTTTGGGGGGGGGGGTTAGCTTTTGTTAAACTTTGAAGTTTGGGGCGATAGTAGATGCGTTGGTAACTAAACATCATTAAGAAAGCAATATCTTTTAATGAACCATAAAAATCTACCGTAAAGCTTCCCACCTCATCTTAAAACAACTAAATAAAGTGTGCAAAAATAAATATATCCCCCAACTTTTCCTTTAGTTTATCACATTAACTTTAACAAAAAGCAAACAGTTACTTTTTCAGTAAAATGTTTTACTTTTATGGCCCTTAAAAATATTGTTCTTCTTTTAATAGTTTTATTTAAAAAACGGCCATTAAGCTTTTTTTTCACTTTTTCAGGGCTAATAGTGTTCTTAAAGTTTAAAAACGAATTTTAAAAAAAAAACTTTATCTCCAATTTATTCTCTGAAAAATTGGATATCATGACCCAAATTTTTAATAATGCTCAAAATATTTTTTTATCTTTTTAAACTTTTTTTTTCTACAGCGTAAAATGTCCAGAAATGTGATGCGTTACATTTCATATTATTAATTAGCTCTATTTCCTTCATTAAAAACTAAAATAAAACTAACTTATAGTTCCAATTTAGTAAAAAAAAAATAGTTTTTTTAATTAAAAAATATTAAAAAATTATTTATCTAAAACTTGTTATTTCTTCCAAACATTTGTGAAATAAATTTATATATTTTTCATTTACTTTCAAAATATATAAATATTTTTTTTTCATGGGAAAAAAAGTAATTTCGGTAATAAGCATTAAAAAGTTTCAACCTACCTGTAAATTATTAAGAAATAAAATAATTTCTTTTTTATTAAGCCCTAAGAATATATTTTTTCTAAATTATTGTGGTGTAAAAATTTTAAGAAACTGATGAAAGGTGACAAAGTTATGAAGCATAAAATCTATTTATTTATAATAATGGAAATAACTTCAAAAGTCGCGAGAGCGTGTTTTTAAAGTCAGAAACAAAAATAAATAAATAAAACTCTCATATTCTAAATCCGATTTACTTTAATTTTGTTTTGTTTGTTTATGTTAGCTATGCTTAATCGTTTAGTTTTCATTCGCGATTTAAATTCGACTTTTTCACAGTCAGAACCTTATCAGAAACCAACTTATAGAGTGAAAAATCTGTACTTAAGGTCTTCTTTTTGTAAATAATTGTTTTCTCTATAAGAACGATTTAATACTAGTTTTTAATATTATTAATGATATCTCATAGGAATCTTTAAAATTTAGATTGTCTTTTTTTTCCGCTTGCGATTGTTACCGCAAATTACAATTTTAATTCGCCTTCGTCTGGTAGGGAACGTGCTATGCTGGCCTATGGTTTTTTTACATAAAATTTATCGTAAGACGCCATAATATTTTTATCACGTTGAATGTCATGGGGGTTGCCGATAATCGGCACTGAATTTGTTCGTAGAGCCACGGGGGTCACCAGTGACCGTCGAAGCCAAGATTATTAGAAACACAATTCGAGTAAATTTTTCTTCCGATCTAAACAAATCGTAGGCTTATATAATTTACCATTTTTTCAGATATGTCATGCTAAACCTTTTAAAAAACTAGCAAAATCTGTCAAATCTGCTTTTAATTCATTTTTGCTGCTATTTTTCAGAAAAAAAGATTACATTTAAAATATTGATAGAATGTATTTTAGAGTAACAATTTAGAAACCATTTGTAAACTGAGCCATAAAAAGACATCTCTTTTTGTCTTCATTTTAGGTGACGGAGTCCTCCGGTAGCATGCGACTGGTCACCCGTGCCCTCCTGCTACTGGTGGCCGTGTCTTTAATTTTCATTCTGTTATTGGGCCGCTGTGGTCTGCGACTGGACGAAGATCTCGGATCAACATCATCCGGAAACAGTGACTTCCAGTACAGGCTTTCCCAACAATCCCCCGAATCCTACTATTTGGATCTCCTTCACAGAAGGGAAGAAGAACATAGACTGGAAATAAAAAATCTTAAAGACGAGATTACATCTTTAAAGAAAAAGGTAATTAATAATGCCTAGCAGAGTATACTGATTTAAATCAAATCATTTTAATTACTTAAAAAATAAATAAAATCGTTAAAATAAAAATAATTAAGGTAACTCATCAGACTTGCATTTAAAGGAAACTGGAACTGTGAAAATAAGAAACATACAAATTTTTTAAGTAATAAAATAATTCGTAAATTCTTTTATAAACTTTTTATATACATACCAACTTCTTTGAAACGAACAAAAAACATTTTTTTTTACAAAATTTGCCAAGTTCGTGTATTTAATTCCTTTTACATGTATATTATTTTATGAGAAGAGAAGTTTATGTAGTGTCTTCAACTAAAATTTATTCAACTTATTTTGCCCCGTTAATTGCAATTTTATATTAATTGTATAGCTCCGTAAAATTTCATTGAAATAAGTAAAGATTAAGCACCCAAGAAAAATTTAATAAAGATTTAAAATTTTTAGAAACTTTCAGTACTTATAATATTTGTACTCAATTATTATCAGTTTAGATAATCAATAAAAAATTGTTGTTTAGAATAAAATACTTGTAATTTTTATTAAAAAATCATTTAAAAAATTATTACTAACGAACTATAGTTGTATAAAAAATAATTTACTTGCTTCGATTATATTTTAAAATTTTCTTGTTGTGGAGTTTTTTTTATCGAAATCTTTCCTTGCAGTTATAGAATGCACATTCGTAAGGATTGCATATTAGCTATTTAATTAACTATAATTGCATTCTTTTTATCTGCACTTGGTCTTCCACTCAATCATTGTAGTTATGTGCACACAAACTGCGGTTGATTTTTAAATAAATAATCCCAGGAAACTAAAGCGGTATGATATTACCTGATTGATAACTTCATTCACCTCAAAAATATACAAATATGAAATAACAGTCGACATATTTCAAGCTCTTCAAAAATAGGCACTCATTATTAAGATTTGTCACACGTGAAAAGAAAGAAACAAAAAGGATTTGAAAAAGTAAAGTTGCCAACGAAAAATGAAAAAATAAAAACAAGGAACAAAACCAGAAAAATTACACAAGCCCAGAGAAGAAAAAGATGAAAAAACAGAACAAGAATAATCACAGTGTCCGAGAAGCATAAAAGAGTAAATTGCATTTTCACGAGTTATGGAGACGAGCGGAGGAACTAATATCGTTAACAAGGAAATCAACATTCAAATGAATAAAACAAGATTCCAGGACATCAAGATGAGCTGATATAACTGGGATGGAAATAATTCTAGCATTACCGAAATTGAATTTATGCCCAAGATTCCAACAATTGAAGATTTTTCTAATTCCTGAAAACGGACCTGTTGATCGTGTTCTTTAAGTCTAAATTTTAAATCGCGTTTAGTTTTCCCGATGTTGCCAAGGTATAACCAAATATATCAAATCATTTTTGTTTCTTTACATTCACGTCTGACAAGTCTTAAAAATGGACGTCTATTTTTGAAACATATTGACTGTTATTTCATGCTTGTATATTTCTTAAGCAAATGAAATTTTCATTCGGGTAATACGATTATTTTGTTTCAACTTACAGAATTAATTTTTATTAGTACAGGATTAATTTTATTATTTAATTAATTACGATAATTATTAATTTTTTACGATAATTTTAATGTGAATTTTCTTTCAGGTTACGGATCTACAGAAGCCTTTTGTGGATCCAGTTTCAATTCCAATAGTAGAGCCTCCTTCTAGGTCTTCGGATAGCGAATATCCCGGTGTAACTGAGTGCTCTGATTACTTGAGAAAGCAAGTTCAATCCGCGGAAATCCGGCATGGTGTCCAGCTGAACAATGAATATGAAGTAGTGCCATTTACTCATTTCACTTTTGGGAGAGTCTATCCTGTCACCTTAGGACTAGGCAAACGAGTTGTTGAGAAACCAATAGGTTACAAGCGCAAAGATCTACTGGAAGTCTTTGTTCGTGCCCTCGATCTCATAAATCGAGACAAAAAAGGTAAACAGAGGTACACCGTGGATGATTTTGCCGAGGGTCTATTCCGCAACGAACCTACGACAGGCACACAGTATGAACTATATTTCAAAGAAAAGAACATATCCCGATCTTACCATAGAGTCATCCTGGCAAGACCATTTGGCCCTGTACAGACATTAGTCAATGAAAAAGTGAGAACTACCAAAGAACTCATCAACGTGATACTACCTTTATCGGGTAGAATAGACGCGTTTAGGACGTTTATGGATCGTTTTGCCAAAGTTGCCATCAAGCACGATCGAAAAGTCTTCCTTACAGTTGTATACTTTGGAGAAGATGGTCTCCATGACGTCCGGGTTATACTTACTAAAGTATCCAGAGAAACAAAGTTTCGTAATGTGAAACTCCTTACCCTGAATGAAACCTTTTCAAGGGGCAAAGGGCTACAAGTCGGGGTGCAACACTGGCCAAAAGGAGACGTTCTTCTATTTCTGTGCGATGTGGACATAGTGTTTACAAATCGTTTTCTGGAGCGTTGCCGTTTGAATGCCTCACCTAGTAAAAGGGTATATTACCCTATTGTTTTCAGCCTTTACAACCCTTCCTTAGTTTATTCTCTGCAGGGCAAAGAGACTCCAGCAGAAGCTGACCAACTCACTATTTCTAGAGACTCTGGATTTTGGAGAGACTTTGGTTATGGCATGACCTGCCAATACCGGAGTGATTTCCTGAGTCTGAAAGGTTTCGACGAGGATATAGTCGGTTGGGGTGGTGAGGACGTGATGCTGTACAGGAAGTACGTCCGAAGTAATCTAGTCGTAGTAAGAGCAACCGATCCAGGTATATTCCATAGCTGGCATGAAAAACTATGCGACCCGGATCTGTCTGTTGACCAGTACAGAGCATGCCTCAGGTCCAGAGCTTTAGGAGAAGCTTCACATGCCCAGCTTGGTCTTTTGGCTTTCGGAGATGAGTTAAGAAAACACCAAAAGAACCTTGCGGCGATGAATTCTCCTATGACAAATGTTAATGTTGTGAATGTGATTGAGCGCCCTCAACGTACATAGTGTTCGGATGAACACTTCCATTGAAGAGTTTAGTGGAAATTATGCTAAGCCCTACTATTTCTAAATTTACGATCGGCTTAAAGATAGATTATCAATTTATTCTGTCAAGCCTTTAAGTAAGTTTGTTCTAAAAAAATAAAATGTTTCGAAAACAATTTTTTATAGTTTCCTGAAGGTAATCTATTTTCCCCCATAAAAGCGAAAATTATATCAGCTTACATATTTTTCCACTATTATCTTCAATCGCGACTAATTATCATTACATATACAAAACTGTGATTATTTTTATTTTATTCAACAAAAATATTAATCAAATTTATATATTTTTTTTTAATTTAATGGTCTTAGTAAACTTAGGTATGACTTCACAAGTCTATTCCATTTTCACAATATTAATTATGATAATTCTTATGATATAGCTCAAAGCCATAAGTAATGTAGTGGCATTATTTGTTGAACTCATACATTGCAATATAAATCTGTGATTTATTTTAGTATTTTAATTTCATCTATCGGAAAAAGCTTTAAATTTTTAATTTAGATCTCTAATTAAATGAGTCCAAATGAACTTTGATGCCTAATTGCATAATTTAACCTTTAAAAATTATTTTAAGCGTTTTAATTGCATAAATGAAAATCATTAATCATTGATTTATGAACTATAAATCTGTCAACTTTCCTCAACTCCGTGTGTCGTCATTAAAATTTACCTACCATGCGATTAAACAACGCCTTTGAATTGACAGATCCTAAATTAATGATTAATTCCAGGTTAGAACCATCATTTATCTTAGCGAATAATTTCGTATGGAATTTATTATTGATTCATGTCTTTTTAACTTATTTAGTCTTAGGGTTAAGTGTATGAAACGAATATCGAGACGTTTGCTAAAATGCCAAATTATGTTCAGTAACGTATCTAACGTAAATTCACCTGTATGAAACTGCTTAATTTACATTGATGTTTACATAATTCCGTTATTTTTCAACTAACAAAAATTGAGTATAGAAACTAGAAAGCTATTAGGTTTAAATAAATCTTAAATAACGCAATATTTCCTTCCTAATCCGAAAAACAACTACGTTAATTTTTATATCACTTAAAAGTTGAGAAGAATCTGGGAAGTTTTATGATTTAACTTTACATTAACAAAAGTAAGTTTTTTTTTTTCTAATCATTTGAAAGTGAGAAATGAAAACTAAGTACTTTCGCTTTAATCTCGGAGTTTAATTATAAATGTTAGCCTTATTTTTTTGCTAGATAAAGTAAAAATATATGCATTGAACATACTCTTGAGTTACTTTACTTTGTTACATATTTCTTAATTTTTATAGAAGTGCTTATTTATATTACCTGGTAATACATGAATGTATAGCTGTGTATCAGAGGTAAAACGTACTACATGTGACGAATGTTAAACTTTTCAGGAAAACTAGTTATTTGACTGCTTATACACGTTTAAATTCACTTAATTAGTGTTTTTATAAACTCTTTAAATATGTTATTTCTAAGCTAATAACACGGGACTTTGTGCCTCTTAAACAAATAAAATTATTATCTAAACTGTAGAAATAATAATTTCGTAAAAAAACAAAATCAGATAGTGTCTCTTACCTCCAATATACACCTATAGATTGACTATAACTTAATAATAAATCAATCAAATAAGTATCAATCATTTTTTTGGAATTGAAATTTTAATAAAAAATGATTGAATTTTCAAATTTAAAAGTTCATTCAAGAGATTATTTAGTTCAGATATTGATGAAATACTAAATATTTTCTACCTACGTCATAGTGGTTGAAATTGGCGATGAAATAACAGTAAAAGGTACTAAATGGTTTTTTAAACAAAAAAAAATACTGGTTTATTGTAATTAATGTGGAAAGTTCGAAAGTGTCGGGTATTTCTTAAACTCTTGAATTCACTCACAATGCTCTCCGTACTTTACCTTTTTAACAAAGTGTGCTTGTAGCTCTCTTTCGCCTTGAAAGTAGATATCCTGCATAAGTCTTCCACATTTTCTATCCACCAAGTGTGTGTATATTTGTAAATTTAAATTGTGTATATTTCTACATAGAAAAAAAAAGATTTTTAAATTACCGATAATGTTTAGCAAATTGAATGAGGATTTTGAAACATTATTTTAAACATATTTATTGTTATTTTACTTTATTAAATATATATTTTAAATATTGAATGCATCTAATCAGTATTTTATAAAAAACATACAGCAATTAAAATTCTGATATTTCCTCACTTCCTCGTGAAGCTTTATAAATTCTTACTTCTAATGGATTATACTCTTGGTGCAATTGACGATGTCACTTATGTTTTTTGTTATTTTAAAAAAAATTCTTTCTGTGCAATTTTTATTTATTATTTTGTTAATTTTTCTTTTTAAATATATGATCTTCATCTATTTTATAGGACTATTGGTGGTATAACATAATTTTTCATTCAAATACGTGAAATAAAACTTATTTTCTTATACGTAAAACTACTTAACGCAAATCTCTGATGATTATGTTACTTTATTATTTTTAAAGATTGCTCTCTGTTCAATTTCTGTTTGATTTTTTATTAGTTTTTCTCTATAACTATATGACATCAATTTTCTAACAATTTAAAAAAAAATTAAGAATAATTTTTCTATAAATAAATTTCTATATTTCGTAATTTTCTCGCAAACTAGAGTTTCATCTAAAATGTTTTTTGCGGAATTTTAAAAACAAACTAACGAGCATTCTATCCTTACTAAAAGATTTTCTAATGAAATTGTTTTTACTTATATCTAATTTAATATTTATTTTATATATGTGTCTATTACATTCCTCTAGTCAAAATTTAAATTTAATGTGATAAAAAAATTAGCCTTTGTTAAAAGCATATTCTTTTTTCTCGTTTTATTATTCATATGGTATATTTTAATGTTTTATTCTACATTTAAAATTGCTTAATTTTTTGAGAGAAATTAAGCTTTGTAAAAATATGTATATTTGATTGTATATATGACAGTTCTTTTTATGTGTCTGAAAGTACTCCTACAGCTTTCAAATAAATTGAATTATGGTTTTTTTTCCAACTTGTGTTTCTTTTCGATAATTTTGAATGATTAACAAACTTCACTGATGAGAATGAGTTAACACCTATTTTCAGCCAAAGGTTCGTAAACCCATCATTTCAATAAATATTTTTTATTAACACTGTCGCTTATGCTTTTCACTAATTTTATTTTTCTGCTATTGTCAGGGGTTCTGAAAACATCTATAAAATATTAGCAATTCAATTGGAGTAAACACTTTCTGTTGAGAAATTTTTAAACTACGCTAGTTTGTTAATTAAAATGGTTTTTGACAAATTCGACGTTTTGAAAAATTTATAATTATTCCATTTGAGATTAATCTTACTTTTTTTATGATGGATTGGATTAAAGGGGCTAGTTTTGTAAGTAAAATAAAGCAAATTTCATGAAAAAAAGACTAGTGTTCAACTAAATTGTTAGTCTATTGATTTTACAAATGGTGCATGTTGTGGCTCAGGGGATAGAGCGTTTGCTTTCCAATGAGGTGAACCAAGTTGGAATCCCAAACATGACTGGTCGATTCGAATTCCGTACCCAGCTTGCACTGACCACAATGCTGACGTAAAATATCCTCAGTGGTTAACGGATCCTGGGTTAGAGTCCCCTTGCCGTCGGACTAACCGTGGAAGGTTTTTGTCGCTTTCCTCTCCACGTAACGCTAATACGGGTACGCTCCATAAAAAGTTCTACACGAAAGCAAAATTTCTCTAAATACCTGATCCAGGAGTTCCCTTGTCATATGGACTACGGTTATAAAATAAAATTCTAAAAAATACTGCATGTACGCAGCAGTTTATCTATATATATAAAAGAAAGTCGTGTTAGTTACTTCACTTATAACTCAAGAACGGCTGAACCGATTTAGCTGAAAATTGGCAGGGAGGTAGTTTAGAGCCAGGAGAAGGACATAGGATACTTTTTATCCCGTGCGATAAACCGTTCCAGCGATATCAGTGAAAGTCGAAATGGAATTTTCTGATTGGTTAAAAGCTAGCCATTGTTTTAAATTTTGCTATAAACGATTCAATTTTCAAATATCTTGAAGATAACAACAGTGATATTTTCTATCTTATAACTCTATTCATTTAGAAAAGTAAATTAAAGTAAATTGCATGTACTTTAAGGGGTCACAGTACCCAAAAAATGACAAAAATACCAAAAAATTTTTTATTGCTTATAATAAGACTTCAAAGTATTTCAAATGTATAGAAAAGAATTCATCTCTCTATCTACATTTTTAAAAAAGTTATGAATGATTTTAAATTGTTCTAATACAGAAACTTGCTCAGCTGCCTGACTTTAAAGTGCTTTTTCGCATAGATGAAAATTTTGTGTCTTAATCTTAATTAAGTCCCTAAGGAATTTTTTCTATTTAAGATAAAGCTTTGAAGTAAACTTTTTTATCTTGAGTATAATACACTTATTCAAACTGTGCATGGAATAAGCATTTTATGAGGTATTACAATTTTTACGGCATGTTATATATACCTAACAGGAATTTTTACCCTTTTTTTTCTACTTTTTTACAAAATAATCTATAAAAAATATTCTAATTGATAAATCAACAAATGAATGCACAAAATTACTAAGATAAATATTGCAAGCACTATGAAAAAAACTTTTTTTGAAAATATGTTAAAATAAAAAAGCCTTAGGGATTTAAAAATTTAGAATTTTTTCAACTTTTTTTAAAATTTTAAAAAAATTAAACAGTTTAATTACTTTTTGAAGATAAATTATTGATTATAACTTAAATGAGCATGTAAAGCATCCTTAAAATGAATGATTATACCTTTATTTTAGAAAATTGTTGCAAAGGTACTGTGACCCCTTAATTTTTAATTCGCGCTTTTCTTTATGTCAGGTGAGCACAAGCAAGTAAAATCAACGAGAATAGATTTCTTAATTGTTGGTCGTATCACGGATTCAGTACTGTGAAAACTGTTTAATAAATATAAAGACAAAAGCAAATTTCATTCAAATTGCACGTTTTCAGAAATATTTATATTTAGTACGTAATTTTAGGTTAACAAAATTAAATATACTTTTCGAAGATTTCAGTGCTGTGACAGTTGTCATTTGAAAACTATTAGTTTGTTTGCTTATTTATGCAAAGTTTTCGAATTCATCCATTTTATTTCTTTCATTTATAAAATTGATTTTTGTTTTAAATCTTATAATTTTCATATTTCCTATTCATCTCATTTTTATTGCTCTTTTTATTATTTAAAATATGTATGTGATATTTCGATTTAGCAAATTTGCGACCACTGCCAACTTTTACATTTCTTTTTCGTTGTCAGAAAGAATATTTGCAAAAATATGCCGCCTAAGCAAATCGCTCTTAGTCGGTCGACATCTCAAGCGCGCAAAAAGAGAACTACCCGTGTTTCAGAAACATCGGAGCAACGGGAAAAAGACTTGAAACTAATCGAGAACAGAATGCTTTTGCCCGTTCCTTAGAAACGTCTGAGCAACAGGAAAGAAGACTGTCAACAAATCAACTACGAACTACACAAGCCCGTTCGTCGGAAACATCAGAGCAACGGGAAGCAAGAATGAAAACCGACCGAGAACGCATTTCGCTATTCAGACGCTGCCAATACTCTGATTTGAATTTCAGTGCATTTCACTATGATCCGACAACAAACTATAGTCTTCCCCCAAGTGTCATCATCGGAGAAATATATCAATTATGTATGTTTTGTAATGCTCTCAAATTTAAAAATGAAACAGCTGAAATTTGCTGTTCTAGAAGCATACAGAAACTACAAGATTTTACGTCGCCTGCCGAGACATTATCAACCTTCGTATCAGGTCAAACAAACCAATCGAAACATTTTTTGGCGCATATACGCCGGTACAATTCGTGTTTCTAAATGACTTTATTCGGTGCTACACGTATCCTGAACGAGAATTACATCCCAACATTCAAAGTGCAAGGCCAAATTTATCATCGTGCAAGGATCACTTCTTTCAATGCCTAACGCAGATCATAAATTTCTACAAATTTATTTCATGGATAACACAAATGATCAAGTCAATCAACGTTGTCAGGTAAACAATGGCACTAAACGAAAAATTGTTACCGTATTACAAAAATTTTTCGATCAACATAATCAGTTAATTAGGCTGTTCACAATTGCCCTAGACTAAATGTCATCCGATATTTACAAAGTTGTTATTAGAGCTGAAAAAACACCTGTAGGCCACCACAAAGAAAAATACAATGCGCCAACATTGGATGAAGTGGCTATTGTTATAGTTGGCGAAGAATTTACCTCCCGCGATACAGTTCTTCATCGCAGAAATCGTGACGTTCAAAGAGTTCTCAGAAACGTATCGATCATATGATGCATTGCAATATCCTATTTTATTTTGGTGAGGAGAGGAGGGATATTATTTTAACATAAAATTAAGAAGTCCGCAAACAGGCGAGAAAACCAATAAGAAAGCAAGTGCAATAAGTTTTTATGCATATAGATTAATGATTGCCAAAACGCTGATAATCATACTTTAAAATGTCGACAATTAGTTCATCAATACATTGTCGATATGTATGCGAAAATTGAAACTGAACGCCTACTCTGTATATTAAATTAAATCAAACCAAATTACGTTCAGAAGAATGCATTCATTTACGGGATGCAATAATTAATGATGGTAACGTTAATCCTAATGATGTGGGGAAAATGATTATATTGCCGACTACATTTGCAGGGAGAAAAACTTGGACTCCCTGCAAATGTAGTATTCATACATGTCTGAGTATTCATACATGTGCCTTGGACTCCAAGGCACATGTATGAATACTCACAGGATGCAATGACATATGTTCTCGCATATGGGCTCCTAGATTTATTTATTACATTTACGTGCAATTCTGCTTGGGTTGAAATTAGAGATATTTTGTTACCAGGACAATCATCATCGGATCGTCATGATATTACAGCACGTGTGTTCAAACAAAAATGATAATCTTTACTTGATTTCATTGTGAAGCGTCATGTTTTTAGAGAGACACGGTGTTGGGTGTACTCTATTGAATGGCAAAAACGAGGATTGCCTCAGGCACACATTCTAATTTGGTTTATTGAAAAAAAACCACCTTCTAAAACTGATCAGATATCAGCAGAAATTCTTGATGTCACCATAGATCCAGTCTTATTTCAGATCATTGTCCAAAATATGTTTCATGCTCCGTGTGCATCACCATACATGTCTGTTTGAAAATGCACTAATGATATCCTAGAGAATTAACTGCTTTTTTTCACCATTAAATAAAATTTGCATTTCAAATCATAATCGCAAATGTCATTTACACACTTAAATACAAAATTCAAATTCAAATTGAAAGCGTTGCAACGCACGCAGGGTACAGCTAGTTCCTTATATAAAATATTTTTCATACACGAAACTTTTTTGTCTCAAATAATTTTCAATTAAATACTATCTCATGAATGAAATGAAATAAGCATTTTTCAGTGAAAATAATACCCTATTTAATAAAATTTCTCTGCTTAGTTTAAAATGGGCAAAACTATATTTTTGTTAAAGGCAAAATTCAGGTAAGTTGTTCCTATTGCGAGTAAAAACGCAACACATATGTACATATACACATACATTTTATAACCTATGTGTTTGATCGTTATAAAAAATGTTTTACATCATAGGATTAATAAAAAAAATTTACCCACAAAATCCGAGACAGAATGATAGATGTTCATTGTTACCAACTCTACAGTTTCTGTAAGGATAGGAGGGTTGCTATTTATATTTATGGCCTTGGCAACAGTAAGTGTTGCTAGGCGACCGCAGACGATTTTAATCGAAAGTTTGATATTTTTAAACATAAATTCAGCAGACGATTTACCATTATAGCTTCATTTGTGTTGTTGACAGTAAATTGAAAAGTTCTTCTCTTTCAAAAAATGGAATTGAATCGTGAAGATTTTCGTGCCATTATTTTTCATAACTTTCGACGTGGATTGTCAAGACAAGAGTGCTTCGATGAACTTAATTCTTTATTCAGCGATAAAGCGCCATCCTACAGCACTGTAAAAAATTGGTATAGCGAATTTAATCGTGGTCGATGTTCGATCCAGGACGAATCCCGTGCAGGTCGTCCAAAATCCGTTGTGCCAGAAAAGATCGATGCTGTGCGTGAACTGATAAAGCAAGATCGTCATGTGACATACCGTGAGATAGAGGCGTCTTTGGACATTAGTATAACTAGCATCAATAAAATATTGCATGAACATTTGAGTCCCGCAGTGGACTGATCGTTAAGACACGGTTCCCAGCAGATCACCGAAGTCAAGCATCACTGGCTGCGATCAGTGTGCGGGTGGGTGACCACTTGGATCAGTCTGCGTAGGGACCGAGGGTGTGCGGTATTGGTCCTCGTTAAACTGTGCTACCGTAAAGTGCTAGAGTTCGCGCGCAGGTCGTCGGGCTACCGAAGCGGGGGTGCCATCCCCTCCGCAGAGGATCAAAATTGTGATGGCATGTCTTCGGATCATCCTCAGGGATGTTTCCCAGACCGTCACCAATAGCCCATTGTGCAGCTCTAGTGCGACGTAAATTAACAACAACAACAACAACAGCATGAACATTTGAGCGTAAAAAAAATTTGTTCGCGTTGGATCCCGCATAATCTGGCAAACGAACAAAAAAAGGCTCGTGTCGATTGGTACAAGGAAATGTTGGAAAAATACGTTCAAGGTACATCAAAGGCTGTGTATAACATCTACACAGGTGATGAATCATGGATCTATGCATATGAGCCGGAAACAAAACAGCAATCAACTGTATGGGTCTTCCAAGACGAGGCAAAACCAACAGAAGTTGTTCGAGGAAGAAGCACATCGAAACAAATGATTGCCTGTTTCTTCGGCATTAACGGTCATGTGGCAACAGTGGCGTTAGAGCAACGCAGGACGGTCAATTCTGAATGGTACACGACCATTTGTTCGCCAGAAGTCATCGGAGAAATTCGAAAAAAGCAGAAGAACAGGCGAATCATTCTTCATCATGACAATGCGAGCTCTCACACATCCACTCAAACAAAGGCATTTCTGACGGAGCGAAAGATCAAGCTGATGGGCCATCCGCCGTACAGCCCTGATTTGGCACCCAATGACTTCTTCTTATTCCCTCACATCAAAAATAAATTACATGGACAACGATTTTCGACCCCCGAAGAAGCGGTTGATGCATTCAAAACGCATGTTTTGGAGTTACTTCAATCGGACTGGAAAAAGTGCTTTGAAAATTGGTTCAAACGCATGCAAAAGTGTATTGATCATCATGGAGAATATTTTGAAAAACAATAAAACCAATTTCGATCCTACATATTTGTTTTTTCCTTATTAGGCCAGAAATATAAATAGCAACCCTCGTATTACCATAATGAAAGTTGTAGCAAAATTTACATTTTTGATATTTCATTCTTGATTTAATAGTTTTGGTTTAAAATGACTTTGATCACTTTATATACCTATCAACATTTTAAATTGCATATTTAATTGTCAAATTCTGTACATTTTTGAAGTGTTACTTGGATTTCTAAATTTCAAAAAATAGTTCTTTGTTAAATTTTCGTCTTCAAAGTACAAGTCTAGAAAGTTTTTCCGAAATTTTGTAACAATCGGAATTAAGCTACAGAAGAGAAATCTTTGACCTAACCAGCTCAAAACAAATATAATGCTTTCATTAAAAATGTGGAGGAAAAACATGTGCAGCAACTAGCACATCAGAAACTGTACCTCACTTTCCTGTGTAAATGATATACAATCCTCCCAAATCACCTCTATTTTCCATCTAAAAAAGGGTGAAGCATGCAGGGGAGATTAGAAGAGTTTTTAGTCATTGTTTATCGAGACATAACAAAGCCTTCTGTAAAAAAGTACATTTTGGCATTAATTTTTCTTTATATTTTTTATAATTACTAGACTTTTAGTCTAAAATTGTTCTTTATTTTCCAAAATGTTAAAATAACGTGTTGCCGCACAAATAAGACGAGGTGTGCTATAGTAATTAAATTTAGAATATTTTTTAACAGCATTTCATTTTATTTAATAATGGACTCAAATTTAATAAAAATGGATTTTTCTGCTATAAAACTTAAACTTCTATCTCCACCAACAAATCATATAACGCTTTCATTCAATAATTATCTTAAATATCCTATAGTGAGTACGTTCCTTGTTCAAAAATATCCCAAAATCATAGACGATTTTAAGAGTCATTTAAAAAAACTTAGACATAGAATTAAGCAGTTTGTTGCGTGAGAAAAAAAATTTCTAATCGGGAAACAAGAAGTCTGTACTCACCAAGTTTCAAAATTAGTTTCCCAAGTTCATTAACAGATCAAGCTAACTGAAAGAAGTCAAAAACAATATGTACAAAATCAATATCATTTACAGCAACAGCGAAATATTTCAGTTGAAATTGAGTGACAGGTATCGGAAAATATTGCGTTTTATAGTTTTTTTCAGTCATTTACGCCATATTTTCGTAATGTTTCATAACTTTTAGATTTGGTGATAAAATTTTTAGGCAGATTGCAGACAACCGTACATTTCAATCTGTTCCAGTTTTTCCTTAAAACCTTTCAAATCGTCGGTTTTATCGTTGATTACCAGTTATGTTAGCGATTTCAACAGTTCTAAATGTCAATAAGCTATTGGCATTTAGAACTGTTGATATTTTCTGAAGATGTTTTTCATTAAAACCCTTGAAATCGTTGATTAGCAGCTATGTTAGTGGTTTCAACAGTTCTAAATGTCAATAGCTTGTTGATGTTTTCTGTAGATGTTTTTAATTAAAATCCTTCAAATCGTCGGTTATATCCTTGGTTACCAGTTATGTTCGTGGTTTCAAAAGTTCTAAATGTCAATCGTATGTCAACTAAAATTCAATACATTATTTTGGTATAATTAGTGATAAATAAAATAAGGGGTTAGATATTACTCTATATTAAAGACACCTGGGACGTAAAAGCAACTTGAAAAATTAGGTTTTATGGCCCAGTTACAAAAAAAAGATGAGACACGGAAAAGGGTATACAATTTATATTGCTCTATAAAAATAATCTCATTGCCCTTTTACGATAGGATCAAACTCAACTAAATTTATAAGTAGGGTAAAGTGTGCTTTATAAAATTTTAACTCAAAAAGATCTCGGGCAGTTATTCCTTTGAATAACAGATAAAATTGAAGAAAAGAGGGTATTTCTAGCTTTATATTCCGAAAGCAAACTTATTTTATTGCTTTCTTCCAAATACTCTCACTCAAAAAATGTATAAAATTGCTCAAAAATAATCGAAATTTTTCGGTCATTTAGATAAGAATAAATCGCGCAATTTGCGCATAAATGGAATTTCAGTTTCTCAACAGAGTTTTTCGATTTAAATTGATTTTCAACGTTTATTAAAAATTTTACTATGTTTTGATTTACGTCAGTTTCTTTTTGATTTTTTTAACGCTAAAACTGTTTATAAAATGGTTTTGTTTTTCAATAATATCATTGATTGAATATGAATTTTTTGAGTGCTTGAAAATTTTTGTAAAGTGCTTGAAAAGTTTTTAAAAAGTGCTTATTTTTGATTCAAAGATTTGGCTACGCACCCTGAATATTTCTTAAAATTTATTTTTTGTATGCAATAATCTTTAGATAAACGAATTTTATAATTGTGTGAAAAACATTTTTAAATTCGCTTAATAATTCTTCGAGATATGGCGAAATACGCAAAAAGGGACATTAACAATTAGGGGTGCAAACTTTGGATCGCTCTCCTGACTAAACTATGGTAACGATATTTCCCAGATTGCAGCTACCCTCTATATTTCGGGTGTCAGAAATCGGAAGCCATCGAAAAAAAGTTATGTTTATTCAGAGAAAGTATGCTTTTGTGTCCGATTTAGTAACTCAAAATACAGTTTGCACTAATTAATTAGCATATTTTAGGTCACCCCCATGAACCATTAAGAATTAGTCCTAGAACATGAAGATCCGATTATTAGATCAAGAAGGTTTCAGGGTGGATCAAAAATTTTAGGTAGATCAAATCAGGTAAATAAATTTTTTTTTGCACTGTACAATAGATTTGGTCTAAATTGATCTGCTCGGTCATTTCTGTAGTTGAAAGCAGGAGTTTCGATTCGTTGATTTTGCGGTTCTCAACTTTTTTAGTTGTGTGGACCACCAATCTTGTAAAAAAATTATTAATTAGTGCAATCGATATTTTAAACTATGAAATCAGACACAAAATCGTAGTTTTGTGGATAATTATTCCGATGACTCTCACATTCGGATATAGTCATATGCAGCTACAACATGGGCCTAAAACTCTAGTCAGAGAGAGTGTGAAATATTTGAATGGAATATTTTTGCTTTTTATTACGCGGAAATTCCTTTCTTTGTTCCTGAAAACAGTTTCAGAAATATAGTAAATTTCTAAAACTCTCTCTTTATTTTTAGATTCAGATGTTAGTCATCCCTCATATTATATTGATAATCAAGAATATGAGTAGGGTAAACTAACCAGTGAAGGAACAATTAAGCTTCGCTTGCCTTTTAAAAAATCATATTAATATCAAAATTCGAAATTGTAGTTAAATGACAGTGTCAACATATTTGTTACTAATTGCAAATTATGTAAAAAAAAATTTTAGAGAGCTTACATAATATTGTTTAAAAGTTTTGGAGGTTCAAATAACAAGTAGTAAGAAGACCAAGTGAATGAACAGCTCTTACCAGTGAATGAACACCCAGTAAAGGAACACTTAAGTTTGGTTATTTTTTAATGCTCTTTATGAATTTATAAGCCATACAAATATTTAAAAACAAGTCTATTCTTGAAATTATAACATATAAATACTTGGAAAACGTTAACTTTTTTTTGTAATCATGAATTGAAAATTAAAGTGTCAACATATTAACAAATACTGTTCGTTCACTGGGAAATCTATGCCCACTAAGGGAACATGTCTGTTCCCTCACTGGTTGGAAGTTGCTTTTCGTATTTTTAGCATACTTTTGATGCGGAACATCACTAAAGGTACAAAAAAATTAAGGTTTATCTTTTATTCTCATTAACTTAGAAGAAAAACCAGTAAAGGAACACTTGTTCCTTCACTGGTTTTTCATCGTTTGGTGATCCAGTGAATAAACACCCCCTTTTCTCAGTACTTTATTATGCTATGATGCTTAAAAAAATAAAACGCAACTTCAATAACTATATTTTGAATTCTTATTTTCAAAGCGAGAAAAATATAACAATTACATGCAATTTATTCCACTTCAAAACATATAAATACAAACACTTACCTTATAATTTTTTCAAAGGAACAAGGTGTTGCAGAGATAATAACAAATTCAAAATTTTTCCAGAGAAGTCTATTTGACCAGGTAATCCAAAACATTGCTAGATGACTTCCTATTGTTTGGCAGTAAGCTATTGTTACCAATCAATCTAAAGAAAAACTTTCAAATTCTTATTTTTTATCAATATATATGAAATGTTCCTTCACTGGTTGGTTTACCCTACATCGATAAAAATGTTTATTTAGATAAAATGTGTTTTTGTGTTGAATTTCGTAATTTGTAACATCAACTGCACTGATCACACCTCGAGCTAATAAGTTTGCACCTCAGTATTTAAGAAACCGATCATTATAGATCAAAAGTTTTTTTTTTACTTTCATCTTTTTTTTAATGCAGATTTTACTGGCGACAAAGTGGTCTGAAACACAGCAGTCGCAGACAGAGATAATAAAAGGAACATATTCGTGTCTAAAGTTCATATTAGATTTTTTTTATAAAAGAAAAAAATTATAGGGAACAAGCTTTAAATAGTAAATTTACCTAGTCTAGGTCACATTGGCTGTTAAGTTCAGCAACACTTGCTTCTAGTACGTCGTCTGACCAAAATGTAAAGTGATCGAAGCATTTATTTGGTTTCTTCAATTACAAAATGCGGGTCCGATCCTCGTTCCTATCGTAAAGTACTTGATTTCGCATGCAGGCTACCAAAGCAGGGCAGCCCTCCCTTCCACAGAGGATCAAAATTATTATGCCAGTCTTCAGCTCATCCTACGGGATTTTTATTAGACCGCCGCCAATAGCCCATTGGGCAGATCTAGTGCTGCGTAAATAAAGTACAACCACTACTGCTTCTCTAAATTGTTCTCTTTGCTCTTCATTTTTCTGTTGAACACAAAAGTTTACATATGCAGGAGTACGAGCCGCGATAGCTCGGGGGTAGAGGGTTTGCCTTCCAATGAGGCGAACCGGGTTCGAATCCCAGTCGATACGAATTCCGCGTCCGGTTTGCACCGATCACAGTGCTGACGCCAAACATCCTCAGTGGTAGACGGATCATGGGTTAGAGTCTCCTTGCCCTCAGGCTAACCGTGGGAGGTTTTCCTCTCCATGTAACGCAAATGCGGGCTGGTTCCATCAAAAAAGTCCTCCATGAAGGCAAATTTCTCTCTATGCTTTATCCAGGAGTTCCCTTGTCTTCTAGATTGGGTTCAAAATTACAAGGCTACGGAGTTGAATATTATTAGTCGTAAGCCCAAAATTGGGTCGGCTGCTCAACGACTGCTATAAATAAGAATTATAAATACGCATGAGTACCAAAATATAAAATTAGGATCCTCCTTGTCTGAGTGGTATCGCCCGCCAAACGATGTGTGAAGCATGGAGGTAGCGGGTTCGAATTTCGCTGCTACCTTTGATGTATCCTCGTGCTGTCCTCAATATTGTACTATCTGTTTTTCAACTTGACAAAGGTTTATAAGCCTTAATTGAACACACAAGCCTGCTATCCATATTGTATCAATAAAATAGCTGATGTTTTAAACATAACGACTGGGCTTGTTTACCTTGTTACCTCTCCTACGAACTATGATAGATCAATGAAAAATATTCAGTTAATACGTAGTTAAAATGAATCAGAAGTTTTGTGCAAATTGGATTTTAAGGGAAACCGAATTTAAAGCTTTCAGCTCTCAACAAGCGACAGGTAAGTCTTAAAAAAGTAGTTTTGAAATACTCGAACGTAGTTCTATCAATTTTTAATCTATTTTTTTTTTATGTGTATCAGGGATTACTTTAAATATAAACATATTAGGTTTAAAAAAATTTCCTGGGGTAGTATACATATGCAATATTTGAAAATGGCCAATTATATGCTTTTATTTTATTTATTTATTTATTTTTTTAGTTTTTTCTCGCTTGAATTATCATTGTTCTTTTCAGATTCAAAAAAATAAATAAATAAATAAAAATAGTTCAGAGTATTTTTTTTGTGAATTTCTGATCTATTATTCCCTTCTATTTCCCATTCCATTTTTCATAAAGAAACTAATTATGTTTCAATTTGTCGGTTGTTTGAAAAAAAAACTCCTTAAGTCACTAAAGTTTTACCAAAAAAGATTTGTTATTAGAAAATCAGCAAAAAAACAGCAATGAATGTGGTAATTAATAACATTAACGTTGAGCTACAATTCCAGAGTTTTTAACGTTCTCTTCTTTGATATAGTTTTATTTCATTTTTAAATAAAGCTAAAATATAATAATACACGTATAATAAGAATATCATCTCTAATTAAAGCAAAGGTTTTAATAATGTGCATCCAGTGCTTGCATTGAACCTTCGTACTCTGACGTACCTAGTCATGTCATGACCCACATTTTTATAATTAAGCTTAAAAAAAATTTGCCGCAGCTACTACAGAGAAGGTAGAGTGTTGTGGCTAGGACCAATTTAAATGTTTGTTTGTTTTTCATATAGATCGTATTCATTGAAATAACTCAAAAATTTTGAGCGAAATATATAAAATGCCTACCTGTTAATAAAAAGTTTTTGTAAAACAATATTGTCATGCACTTCCGAAAAAAAATTAGGGACAATTGATTTAAGGACCATTATATGTTGCATCTTGGATAACATATACTTATTTTGCGTATTTGTTGTCTGGACCTCTTAGACGATGGGACGAAGCCTTAGAAGTTGCTTAAAAATAATATTCCGTTTGCCATTGTTAGTGGCCACATAAATATAAATTTATTATTAAATTTATTTGATAACAGAATATTGATGGAATTTGTAATGCTCTTACATTAAAAGTTACATGTATTGAAAGCAGCCAGACAACACCGCGAAAATGAGACAATGCCCTCGTTTCACTTTCCAAACGTCTGAAAAAATGAACTTTTTCACCAAGCTTTTCCACCAGTCGCCAACTCAAGCTGGTTGAATAACATGAGGTCCAAAGTACAAGACTTTCTTTCAAGACTTATTATCTAAGAAAGAGACCGTTTTCTTAAACAGAATTAGAGCTTTTGTTAGACATATTTGCAGTTGATAATTTAAATTTTAACAAGGATTGAGTTTAAAATTTTCGTGTAATATTCCTCTTTGTACTTCATTAACAAAACTCAATTCATTCTGTTGTTGTTTCTAATGACACTTGGACAAATCAAGGTCACGAGCTATAGTCCTTTTTGCGAATTAATTCATGTCTACCTGTCGTTTAACAAGAGAGCAACGCAAGGGTGAAAGTATGTCGTAACTCAGAACCCCACTGATAGATGGCAGCACCACTCATTCGTAAGACCATTTCCTCAATTTAGGCATAGACCTGAAGGCGCTGAAATTTATTCCAGATCCGTGTATCCATGGTACTGCTCAGCGGAAGACCACAGGACTTTTTGATTCCACAGATTTTACGAGCACTTATATCGTATGCACTCGGTGGGTCTTAGTGGAATCGAGGATCGAACCATTGCCTCTACGCAATGGAGTCCGATTCTGTAAAGTAAGATTCTGTACCGTAAAGTACTCGACTTCGCGTGCAGGTCGTTGGGCTTCCGAAGCGGGGGTGTCATCCCTTCTGCAGAGGATCAAAATTGTGATGGTATGTCGTCGGGTCATCCTCAAGAATGTTTCCCAGACCATCGCCAATAGTCCATTTGTGCAGCTCTAGTGCGACGTAAATGAACTACAACCTTATGTTTGGTACACTAAAGCAAACAGAACTATTTTATTTTTTATTAAAAAAGTTTTTCTTGGTGTCTTCATTATTTCAACTTAATTTCCACGATAGATTTAATTTTAGCTAATTAACCACAACTTACTTCTTTCGTGAATTGTTTTAGTAATAATGCAAGAATAGTAAATCATTCATCCACGAATCTCTTTCCCCAAGCAAATTTTCATCTGCATAAATATTTCTCATTAGCTTTGTTCGATTAATCTTTTTAAAATGTCTAACGTTAGATTATTATTCCCTGTGGCTGACAAATACTAAAAATGTCATCCAAATCCCATAACCATTCGATAATACTCCCCCTTAAATGAGAACTCATTTCCTAACGAATTACAACCAATAATCAGAGACAGCCGGAAGCGGTCATCTTAACGGAAACTGCTTTCTGTGTCCAAAGTAAGTAAAGAGACAAAATGGTGCGGAATTGAAGAAAAGCTAATTTACATACTGATATTGTAAGGTTGCGTTTGATGGAGTTTTGTTCTTTTTCACGAAAATGAGTCAATTAGTGAATTACCTGGAGACATTTAGTTTAGGAGGAGAAAATTGGAAAAGTTATAAAAATTCTTGTAGATGAATTGTTTCATTTCTAAGATGGAATATTTCAATTTTGGTGTGCATATTCAACTTCATTAAGTAAAACCAGACAGTTGTGATGATATGGTAATTTGATTTTTAAACAGCGGAAAAACGCAAATACAAAAAGTAAGTTGTAATATGTTACGATAAATGCTAACTGTACTCAATTTATATGTAAAGTGTACAAAATAAGAGGAAATATTTCTTTAATTTTTCATAAAATCCGTTTGAATCAAGCGTTTATTCCTACTTATTTCAACACCATGAAAAAATCATATAGATTCAGAATAGTTTCTTTTTTTAAAAAACTTTATAAATCTAAAAGTGTTTTTTCTTTTTTTTTTTTTTAACTTTTTAATGCAAACCCAATATTTTGAACGAATTTTCTTAAGTTTACTGTATATTTCTTACGTAGAATGTAGGTAATAATTCAAACTAGTGGTCTGCTCCCCCTGCTCGCTAACGCTCGCCAACCCCCAAAAATTTCTACGCAATCTTATATGGTTTGCTTCGCAAACCAAGCTCGCTTCGCATAAGCTCGCTTAGGGGCATTGCAAATGCACAAAATTCTAAGAATTCAAAAGAATCATTCAAATCCATATCACAACTGTTTTTTAAAAAAATTACATCTTTTTAGTAAGTACTAAGTCAATTTCTAGTAAATACTATGTCAATACTAAGTCAATAAATTTGAATTCAAATAAATGACATGTAATTCGTTAAACCTATTAGAAATGTGCTATAGTATAAAATCTTAAAGCGTAACAGCACGACTGAGACTCATTTTTCAATGAATAACTAATAACAATAATAGAACAAATAAATTCGTGATATAAATCAAAAATCGTCAAATAAATTCGTAATATATAAATTCGAGAAAAAAAGCGCTCTCGACAAAATACTAAAATGGAGATCTATCGACAAAGACTACTCACTTCTGCCTAGCTTAATAGTATGAGATTGCCGCAGCTGATAATACTCTTTCTGGTTATTCCAGTTTCCGTTTTTAAAAGCGTTATATGTTGAGCTACATCAGCTTGATTTGGCATGTGACATTTTTAGCAGCAATCATTGGACGATTTTCTAGCGTTGCCATTCGGGGAGTTGTAATGAGGCTTTTTTTTGTCGCCGTGTGAAAGAAATATATATAGATACCTTACGTTACTTAAGAAATTTTTTTTTGACGTAGAAAATTGGTGCAATGATTGAAGTTGATTTACTATTCTAGTCTAAAATAATTGATTCACAATAGTAATTGAAAACCAACGTATGTTTGATGCAAATTTAATTCTGTTAATAATTTTAGTATATTAATCATGCGAAAAAGAATCCTCCAAAATGAGAAATATGTTCATGAATCATCATCGATTTAAATTGTTCAAAGCTATAAACAAAACAAAAGAAAAAGATAAAAGTAATTCATCTTTCTGCAGTTATTTAAAAGATATAAGACATTTATTTTCTTACTTGCAAAATTTAGAGACATATTATACTGTATTTTAACACTAAACATACCATTACCGGTCAAATAACCGTTTAAGAACTTTTGCATTGAAAATGCGCTTACCCTCTAATCGTTTTTGCACATTTGACTTCATGATTTTTTATTAACAATTATATACAGTTAATATTCTATTATTATTTTTTTTAATATTTTTTTCGTTTCGAATAATACTTGTCTTATACCTATTTCCACAACAACAGGTCATTTGACCCGGAGAACAATTTATTGCTTTATAAGGTGATCGGATCAGAAATTACGATGCAATGCATGTTCAACGTATTGCATTTGATTATAGTTGCACATTTCTGCAAAGACTGTTGCGTAGTTAGTTCAATCCGAATAACTGTGAATTCAAATTTCAAGAAAGTACCTAAAGATTTAGATTGGTATTTTTGTGTAATAAAAAGCGACAAAAACTTACCATTTTGGTAATGTAGTTAATATTTTATTTTGATAGCTTTACTTAATTTCTAACCAACTGCTAGTTTTTATCCAGAAAAATGTCGAAGCAATCAAGACAGCAAAGTTCTTAAAAGAAATAATATTAATTATAAGAATTATAATTCTTATATATTCTTATAATTATAAGAATTCTTATATATATTCTTATAATTATAAGAATTATAATTCTTATATATTCTTATAATTATAAGAATTATAATTCTTATATATTCTTATAATTATAAGAATAATTATACGAATTATAATTCTTATATATTCTTATGATTATAAGAATAATCATACGAATTATAATTCTTATATATTTTTATGATTATAAGAATAATTATAAGAATTATAATTCTTATATATTCTTATGATTATAAGAATAATTATAAGAATTATAATTCTTATATATTCTTATAATTATAAGAATTATAATTCTTATATATTCTTATAATTATAAGAATTATAATTCTTATATATTCTTATAATTATAAGAATAATTATACGAATTATAATTCTTATATATTCTTATAATTATAAGAATAATCATACGAATTATAATTCTTATATATTCTTATGATTATAAAAATAATTATAAGAATTATAATTCTTATATATTCTTATAATTATAAGAATTATAAAAAAATAATAATTAGATGAAATATGTTTGCGGAAAATGTACAATGGAAACACTCTGTGTATGTAAAAAATGCGTTGAGCAATGAATTAAAAATTCTTATTCTTTATGTATTATTAAAATAAGTAAATAAACATCACTACGTAGTCACATAAGTCATTTTCGCCAAATCTTTGAATCCAAAAATAAGGCACGGTTCTTGAAATAGAGGAATGACAAATAACGTTCTCTGTTAACATCTTTTTCTTAGAAGAAAAAAAAATTGACAGAATATATAAATCACGAACTTTCATCCCGGAGAGTGAAAAGGCAGCCCGACGCAGCCATATTTCCTTCCTTTTTCTGAGCAAGCGAGGCACTATTTCCTTCCGCGCTATAAATTCATTCAGGGCGAGAAGACGAGAGGTCTTATCATCTGCTGACCATACGTGAATGTTCCATTCTTCGAAAATGTATTCCATATGGATCGGCTCAATCTTCACATTATATGCGAATAAAATCAGCAGTGATATTTTCTTATTTATTCTGTAATTCTATGCTGCGAAATAAAAATAAAAATCAGCAGACGAGAATTATTGACTTAGAAAATTGAAAACGAAGGCAAAAAATAAATTATTCATTACGATTTCTTTCATCTCTCAGACGATTTTATTTATCAGACGAATTTTACTTTTCAGACGATATGCCAATTTTTAGTTATTTTTTGTAAAGACATTTTAATTTATTAAAAATAAGATAAGAATTTAATATAAAATAAGATTAGAAAATAGTTTAGATATAAAGTTAATTTGCAACCACAATTATAATTTATTACAACTATCCACAAATTTGAAACATTAGAAGTATTTTTTTGCGGTATTAGCCTAAAGAAATTATTCAGGTTTTTAACTTGCATTATTCATTTCTTTTTTACTCTGATTTAAAGTTGTTTGTCATCGTTTTCAAAATCTCTTCCAAAAATGATTACTTAAAAATAATATTACTTGTTGAAATGATTACTTTAAAATTCAAAACTTCGGTTTTGTTACAATAAACAATACAGAGCTGTTTCATTAGACATGTAGAGACATACGAATCTAAAAATGTTAAGCATGTTTTCCAGGAAACCATATTTTCCAATAAAAATCTCTGAAACTATTTTAATTTCTTTTTTATGAAAAAAAAAACAGAAATCGAATTCTAAACTATTGTTTAGTAGCGTGTATATATTTATATTCATCTTTTTCTTTGCTATCGCAAAGAGAAAGGTAAATTTTCAGAAAGTACAAAAACAATTTTAAAAAAAGAAGATATTTAAACATTTTTCTATACAGATTTTTTGATAAATCTTACCATTATTCATAATGTATTGGTTATCGGAACTGAAATATTTAACAAAAGCCTAAAATTCTCTCATTATTATTACTGGAATTACAGATAACTTGTCGTAATCAAGTAGCTTGTCTGATTCGAAGCAACAAACTAAAAACAGGCAGAAAACTCTCCTAGCATTACGATCATCACTGAGATCGTAATCAAATAACTAAGAAAGATCTAAAATTCACTTACAGTTATTAACTATTAACTCAAATTTGCAATAAAGAAGTTTGTTTGATCTGAAGTATTTGACTCCGAATTTAAAACTCTTATTGACTTACCATCATATCGAAATCAGGCTATTTGACAATTCTGAAGTACTTAACATATTGGTCTAAGACTTTCACTAGCATCCTCTACAAGAAAATAAGGTGTTTTTGAGGTTGACAAGTGTTAAAAATATGCACTTGAGGTAGAAAATGATTATCACTGAGATCGTAATCAAATAACTAAGAAAGATCTAAAATTCACTTACAGTTATTAACTATTAACTCAAATTTGCAATAAAGAAGTTTGTTTGATCTGAAGTATTTGACTCCGAATTTAAAACTCTTATTGACTTACCATCATATCGAAATCAGACTATTTGACAATTCTGAAGTATTTAACATATTGGTCTAAGACTTTCACTAGCATCCTCTACAAGAAAATAAGGTGTTTTTGAGGTTGACAAGTGTTAAAAATATGCACTTGAGGTAGAAAATGATTATCACTGAGATCGTAATCAAATAACTAAGAAAGATCTAAAATTCACTTACAGTTATTAACTATTAACTCAAATTTGCAATAAAGAAGTTTGTTTGATCTGAAGTATTTGACTCCGAATTTAAAACTCTTATTGACTTACCATCATATCGAAATCAGACTATTTGACAATTCTGAAGTATTTAACATATTGGTCTAAGACTTTCACTAGCATCCTCTACAAGAAAATAAGGTGTTTTTGAGGTTGACAAGTGTTAAAAATATGCACTTGAGGTAGAAAATGAGGTTATGAATAAAAGCGAAAATGAGTTGCACCAAAAATAACCTCATTAATAAACCTCAATTTCAACCTCTTTTACATCTCACAAAATTAACCTCATATAAAGTTCAGCAACGCTTTAAATTGAAATTCGGTGATATTATTCAAATCTCAAATATACTTATTCGTTGAAGTGCAGAAAAATTACCTATACACCTCAAAATCAACCTATCTAAGCTTGTCGCTCTAAGGTAGATTCCCATAAACCACAAAACAACCTCAAGCTTGAAAAAACAACTTCATTTTTCCGGGTTATTTTTGAAGTCAGCTTCAAACATTAAATCTATGTTATCACTTCAAAACAACCTGAAATAAACCTCAAAAACACCTTAAATTTTTTATAATGGAAGTCACGATATTCGAAAATTGTTTTAAAGATTTAGGCTTTAAACAATGATATAGGAGATACGATACAGACATATAAACGTTTCTTCTTCAAAAACTAAGATTAAAACTATCGAAAAACGCGAAGTTTAATTCTTTAAATAAATTAAATTATAAACAAATTAATTGCATTTGTAATAAAATCTTTTTATTTATATTTTAAAACTATATTTTAAATTTAAAGTTTATTTATAATATTTAAAGAAATCATATATTAACTGCTATAAATTATTCATTTTAAGTCATATTTTATGACGTGGTATATATAACTTTTTATACATTTTATCTTGCTGGTGACTTTAATAACTTTAGTGGAAATTCACTGTTCGATTTATATTTTATGATTAAAGAATTATTTTCTCCTTTCTTATTCGTTAAAGTAAAATGGCTAAAAATGTTCAAAATGGAACGAAGTTTAAAAGAACGATCTATCTTTAAAGTTTCCTAGATTAAGTAATCTTCAGAAAACCTTTCAAATTTATTAGAGGATCAAACATAATCCAGTATGCATTATAAAAACAATCCAAATGACTTTAAATATTGATTTTTTTTTCTTCGAGATTTTTTACTTTTTATACTTTCACTTCCCCAAGTTAAGAATTTAATATCAGGTTGAGTAAAGAGTTTACCGCCAAAAAAAAACAATCCTGTAAAATGATAAATAGATAGAAAATCAGAAAAGTCTGCCAACATTTTGGCAACTTTTCAATCCCTTCTGCGAAGAACTGGGGGGTGCGCGAGTCCAGAAAGCGATCAACCTCATTTATGGCCTCGTCATTTGAACGGAAGATTGTGCCATCAAGATGCAGCTGCAAATGTGAAAACAGATAGTAATCTGAAGATGCCATGTCTGGACTGTATGGTGGATGTTGCATCAAATCCCACTCCAGTGTGTAGAGGGTCCAGCCGGTCATTGCACTGACATGTGGCCGGGCGTTATCTTGATGAAAGAGAACCACCTTTCTTATGAACTCGTTTTTTCGTTTTTCGCGAATGGCATCGCTAACTTTGATTAGCATATTGCTGTATATTGTACTGTTGATAGCCTGCCCGCTTTTCAGGTACTCCTTGTAGATAATTCCACGACAATCCCACCAGATACAGAGAAGGACCTTCTTGTTAGTTAGCGTTCGTCTTGCAACCGAACCTGCTGATTCCCCGGGTACTGACCACCCTCCTTTACGGCTAGTATTGTTGTAGTATACCCATTTTTCATCACAGGTCACAATTCTGTCCAGAATGTTCTCTTTCCTTTGCTCTTGTCTTCAACAGTCAATTCATGAGGCACCCAGCGTTTAAACTTAAATGTTAAATTTATGCGTTTGAGGGCATTTACTATTGTTTTTTGGCAAACGTCAAGCTCTAACGCAATACTTCGTGTTGAAACATTTCTGTCTTGGTCAATAATTTGCTTTAATTGGTCACAATCAATCTCAATAGGGCGGCCGGAACGTGGTTCATCTTCAATGTTGAAATTTCCACTATTAAACTTTCGAAACCAAACTTTTACTGTATCATAAGAAACAGTATTGAAACTTTCACACATTTCCTTGTGACATTCAGTTACATTGAGTTTATTTCGGAACTCATAGTACATAATCGTTCTGATCTGCTTGCGTGATAGCTCCATTTCAAACACTTTTCTGGTGCACAAGATGATAAAGTTTTGACAAACAAATTACACAGTTGTGTAGTTCCAACTTTCAGCTTTAAAATGCAAAAGCCCATTTCAGAGAAGGTTAACTACCACGGGAATGGCTGCTGCTGGCACGGAGGTATCTTCCCTTGGCGGAAAACTTTTTACTCAACCCGATATTTTTTCTGTAATTGATATGAAGGTCGTTCTAAACTAAACTGTTTTCAAAAATTAAAAACCGCTAGAAAACACTTTTTATTTTTAAATTCTTGAACAATTATCCGAAAGCAGATACAAGTCTACTTACCTACTACAGCATACATTCCAGGGGTATATGCTACTATATAAAATTTACCATAATTAGTTTGTTTAACATATGCATAACATAAAAAGGCTTACTGCAAAACGAGCTCAATTTGTCCCAGTGGTGGACTATTACCCATAGGTTTTTCGATTTTTCTTGTCTAATTTTCCTTTTTCCCCCGCTTTTGTTTCAGGCATAGCTTATAGCACGACCTTTAAACTGTTTACTAGTGTTCGGCACAATACCTCCTACCTCACATTGATCTAAATCAATACTTTAGAAGTTGTATAAAACTCCAAAGATAATTTTTATCAGCCTGCCTTCTTGTAACCATGAACGCTTGCAAAGGAAATTTCGAACAATTTCAGACTAGCTAGAGATTTCAAATCTCTACTGAAAATGACAATGCACGTTTTAATTTTTCCCTGCCTGCTACCAGCAAAATTTATTGCGATATTATCTCCCTAAAAATCTACCACCGAATAAAAATTCCCTCTATTTTAAAGCACCTGAAGTTTAACTTAAGAACTTTACTGGATGAAAATACAAGTTTCATCATTTCTATGTCTCTACTAATAGAATTTGTCGCTATTTTATCGCCGAATAAAACTTATCGCCTACCAATAGTTTTAATACTGTCCAAGCTGACAGTACAATTGACAGTAGTTTACTGACATTTTAAAAATAAGTTTATCGTCACTTTATCGCCGGTGCGAATTTATCGTTAATCGAAATTTCGACAAATTTCTTACTAGCTATAGAGTGATCTCATCTGAAGTACTCTGATTAGTGTTTCAATCGTCTTATAAATGTCAAATCTTCACCAATCAAAATGTTGACCTCTTTTTGACACAAAACTAAAAAATAATTTAAAAAATTAAAAACTAAATTTTTCGGGTGGGCTTTAAAAAAGAAAATCATTTATTTCTGCCACATCTAAACTAAAAACTAAAGGTGCTTCAACTTTCGTAATAGCTTCTAGTTCCATTGAAATCCTTTCCACTTCTTTAAAAAATGATATCGTTTTCATTTTAGGTCCAAAATAAAATTTAAATAGTTTTCTTCCTTTTTGTCAACATGAAAAACAATAGTTTTTATAACGCATTTATTTTTAAAATATCATAGAATGTTTCTTTCACTATAGTATTAGGAAATAACAAATTCGATAACAATAGAATATATAAATAAAATTATTAATAAAAAATAAAATAAAAAGCAGAATTTATCAATAATACTTTTGTATTCTAAAATTCTTGCATCACGATTGCAACAAAAAAAAATGACTTTTTTGGTAAATGGCTTTCTAAAACTAATTACGATTCTCAATAACATAAACCGAGCAGAAAGTTTGTAAGCCGTGGAAAAATGTTTTGCCAACTTAGACCACGTTTCCGAGTACAATTGCGGATAAGAGCGTGCATAATAACTAGAAAACGTTCTTCTTATTTGAATACAGGTTCTACTTTACAAAAGAAGATGTTTCTTTATCCCCACAAACTCAAGTTGAATTATCATTCTCGAAAGTTAAGTTCAGAGTTCCTTCTCTAAGTTTTCCCTAATGCCACTAATGAATGCTTAAATATTTATGGTTGGAGGGACTGTAACAGCAGGTGTTTTCTGCACGAAGAGCTTCTTTGTATCGTCTGCTGATGTAATCGCAAAACAAAATGGAAGTATTAAAATTTCAACAGCGATTGTCACGAAAAGGTAAGGTGCAAACGAGATTTTCTTTTTCGGTTCCAATGTCGTCTAATTTTTTTCTTCTTCTTCCTTTTCCAACTCTTTTGCAAGTTTTAATAACATTTGTTCCTTGCGGCGCTAAAAGTAAGCAAAGGAAAATACTTACCGTAACATAGCGCTGGTTATCATTTCAGTAAAACAATCTTTATTTTTTATGTAAAAAAAATATGTAATTAGATCAAGCATTATTCATTTAGAATTTTCTAATTTTAACATGAATTACCTGGCCAGTTGGTGTGCTGGGTTTAGTCTTCGCTAAGTGGGTTCAGTTTTCGGTTGGGGTTCGATTCGTCGTTCTAAAGACTGACAGATCGAACTCCACTCTCTTAGATCTTGATCATTTCGTACAAGCATTTCTGCATTAAACCATTGGGCCAAGGAGGTCATGGAGGTTAAGTCTCTACAATTTTTTAACCATTGGCAATGAGGTCACCAGTGCGCACTGACAACCTTTCCTTCCCATCCAAGCGGGTACTCCTTGATCAGATGCTGGATGGACTTCTAGCCAGCGTTGGGGATCAAACCCCAGTCTTCCACAATGACAGCTCAGCGCTTTAAACACTGAGCCAATGCTGTTTAATGTAGTACTGTAGCAAAACTTGTAGGTCACTTAGTGATTCCGAATTCTTTAACACTGAGCTAGCGCTATTCAATGTAGTACTATAGCAACACTTGTAGGCTACTTAGTGATTCCGAATTCTTTAACACTGAGCTAGCGCTATTCAATGTAGTACTATAGCAACACTTGTAGGCTACTTAGTGATTCCGAAACCTTTAACACTGAGCCAGCGCTGTTTACTGTAGCACTAGACCAACACTTGTAGGCTACTTAGTGATTCCGAATTCTTTAACACTGAGCTAGCGCTATTCAATGTAGTACTATAGCAACACTTGTAGGCTACTTAGTGATTCCGAATCCTTTAACACTAATGTAATATCCTCAGTAGTTTCATGATCAGTAATGTCTGCGCATACAAGGTGGTTGAGAAGTGTGATGCGAATGTCGGGTTATGGTATCATAATGGGTGCAAACTTACACCTTTTTAAACTGTGTAATTTTAAATGACAAAATACAAATTTTAAATGAAGTCGATTAAATAGTTTCTGAGTAATAAAATTTCAAAAAGCCCTATTTATAAACGTTCATTTCTTTCAAATTCGCTGAAATGTTCACATGCTTGGAATGTTTTCCCAAGTTTCTTTAATGACTAAGAAATTTAATGATTTTTCACAACGGCTTAGCATGAAAAGTTATGTAGTATTTGCTGTCGAATCATTGGCCATTCTTGAGTGTTTACCATTTGGAGCAGTGGAAAAGTAAATTAACGTGAAAAATATGAAATTTAATGATTATTTGTTAAATTCGTTTCTTAAGTGTCTCTTATTGCATTAAAATTTAAAATTATTATTTTTAATATTTTATTAAGACGGAGTCAAATGCATTATTTTATAGAATAATAACGCTCTTCGAAGGAATTTATATTCCGAAGAGATTTTATTGTTGAAATCAAATTTCTAAAGAATCCCTCATAACATTAAAACTTTAGATAAGTTTTATAAATTTATAATCTCACCATTTTTGATTTCAGATATTAATAAATATTTCAAAAAATACACAGATCCAGTGCTTACCCTCAAAATCTTCTGAACAATATCCCATTAACTCTTTCGATGTAAATAATTTTTAAGCATTTTTGCAACATTTCTTTCTATTTTTCTTATTCTTTCAATTTAGTCAATGCAACACGTATTGGGCATTTAAATCAAATGACAATGGAACAATTTGTTTTATTATTATTTTTTTTAACCCAAAGGCAGCACATTTGAAGTGTATACAAATCAAAAGGTAGCTTAGACTCTTTTTATTTCTTTTCTCCAAAGTTTTACATAAAAGCAGCTATTCGCAAATGTCAAGAAGAAAAGTGTTAGATAGCTTGATTATAATTAATATATTTGCTTTAATTTGGTATATACTTTTACAAACAGTTTCATGAAGAAAAAAAATTCTTGTCTCAAATAATACCTGTTTTTAATGATCTTTGGCCCTTTACTATCTCAAAATATTGCGGATTTTTCAACTATTTAAAGTTTTTAAACTGATTTATTTTTTTTATGATTATCCCAATTGATTTAATGACATATGAAGTTCAAGGTAGAAGAATGGTTTATGTCCATCAAAGTTCCTTCGGAAGAATAAAATTAAGTTCGAAGTTTGAGACTTTTTACGAGCAAGCATACAGTTGAAATCGTTAAAATAAAAATGTGCACTAATGTCACAAATATTTATTTGAATTGTCCAGAAGTTTCAAAGTAAAATTTGCAATTTTTTGACTGAAAAAGAAATTAAATTTGAAAATCAATTTGGGCAACAACCGCTTTTTCTCCCCCTATAAAATAAATCCTCCCTCTTATTCCAGTCCTCTTTTTTACTCTACTTTTTTTTTTGTTCCCTCCCTCTCCTGATCTTTTCTTCTGAGATATTTTCAAAATGAGGTTTTCATGAAATTCGCGTGACTCAGATTTCTTAAAAAAATTTTTTTTTTTTTTTTCATGTATTATAAATTTTGATATTTAGCAGCCTGTTATCTTCTTTTTTGTTTTGTTTTTGTGGTTAATGTAACAGACATGTAGTCGTTGGACTTGAACGGGGAGGGAGAGATTCTTCCTAAAGAACGCGGACAGGAACCGCTTTTCCCTCATCATCTTCACTGCATAATAACTCTCAAGGAGAATGAATCGATTTTCCACGTTACTGATTTGACAAAACTTAGTAATCCTCAAAAAGAAACAGATTTAATCGTCATTTTTTGGGAAAAATGGTCGTAAATCGTTTCCCTCCAATTGATATTTTTTAAATATTTATATGCAAAATATTATTGAAAAGTTGCCATTTTAATATTATATGGTTTAATATGAAATATTAATTTTTTCCTAGTTATTTTGCTCCTCTAAAAATTACAAAAATCGAAAATAGAAAATCGATATGGTTGTTTCAATTCAAAAACGTTTAAGTAAGACTAACAAATGAAAGTTCATAAAACTGATCACTAAACTAATAAATTGTATTTTTTTTTTTTTTTTTCAAAAATAATTTTGTTGAGTGAACAATTTTATTCACTTTTAACTTATCTCTAATGTTTTTGTATCCAGATGTAAAAGAAATAGACAGAAAACGATATTTCGAAATTGGAAGTTGTTTGCCATTTCTATTTTAAAGCAGATAAGGCAGATTTCGTCATTTCATTTATTAATAATTGAAGCATATCCTTTAAATTCGCAAAATAAAAAGATTAACGCTCTTTTTAAATTTATTTTTAATAATTTTGTTACGAGTGAACAATTTTATTCATTTTTAGCTTGTCTCTAATGTTCTTGTACCTAAAATTAAAGAAATAGATAGAAAACGATATTTTGAAATTGGAAGTTGTTTGCAATTTCTATTTTAAAGCAGATTTCGTCATTTCATTTATTGATAACTAGCCGCCACGCTAAAGGTTTTCACAAATAAAGTTTTTTAAAACATAGCAGGAAATCTGAAGATTAGTGAACAATTAAAGTATTCCTGTCCTGCAATTTTGTCTTAAATTCCTATTTTATATATTATATAGCTACAACGCTTAAGAAAAAAAACCTAAAATGCTAAATACATGAAAAGAACACGAAAACGAATTAATTTTTTATGGTATCAATTTCTATTTCTATATAATTTTTTATGGTATCAATTTCTATTTCTATATCGCTACAAAAATTATCGTCTTCGCTTAAGAAAAAAAAAAAAAAAAAAAATAGAGCGTGGAAAGAAGAAGAAAAACTTATTATAACAATTGGGTATACTATAACCTACGTCACAGTTCGTGTTATTCCTACTAAATTTAACTAGTAAACAGCATTTTCTGCGAACCTGATTTCTAGCAACAAATAAACATTAAGCGAAGCATGTTGTTACAAGTCGCTACTCGCTAGGTTGGAATTGTATTAGTCTAGTTCCTTTGGAAATAATTTATTTTGTTGCTTTATCTAAGTTTATGAATTTAGTAAACATATTTAAAACTCAGTTTATTAATTAAACTAAAAGGTTAATGTTATTCCTAGTAAAATTTTCGAAGTGGAAGTAGTTGTGTTTTTTTCATATTATATCCAATTATGAACAGCGACAAATATATCAAAGTTGTTCGAAATAAGTTCAAAGTAAATCGAAACAAATATATTGTCGAAAATTAATATTTCAATTGTAAGGTTCGCATTAGCATACATTTATAAGAGTGGAGAAAAGTATATGCATTTTTAATAGTTTTTTGAATATGGCTCTTTAAGAACGAAAAAGCATAGATTTTCTTGCAAAATGACTGATAACTAAAAAACTAATCCAAATTTTCGAAAAAGAAAAAAAAATACTTCTTCATTATGTCAAAACACAATTATGTGCCGAGTTTCGTGGCTGGGCGAGGCTTCTGGGGCGATATATTGTGATTACAGACACACACACAGCCGCGTTTATTATTATGTATAGATTAAAGAATATCCTTTAAATACTCAAAATAAAAAGATTAAGCCAAAAGCAACAAGTATATTTATAAGTACACCAATTTAATTAATGACTTATTATTTTTTTTATATAGCCATAGTTATTATCAAATTATATTTTAGCGCACATGCAAGTAGATTGTTTTTTGAATTGGTTATTTTTTTAACGTCATATGTTTAAATTTGTCATTTTCCAAATAAAATAAATAAACCATTATTTAGAAAACAGTCATTTATAAATTAGTAAACCATTATGATACAGTCATTTATTTTAATTTATTGCATTCTATATACAAAATCTAAGCAAAGGTGAGTTTTAATTCTTTAATTTAAAAAAAAAAAAAAAGTTTTAAAAATTATAAAAACTTTTCACGCAGTTTATATTTGGATAAATTACAAATTGCGGTACTGCCATCTATCATTTTGTTCTGGAACAAAATGTTAGATTTTTTCGGCTCATCTGAATTTTATAATATTTGTCTTCTTTCTCACTTAAAGTATTTGCGATTTTTGAAGTGTAAATTTTTATTTATCTTCCTTTTTACATATGTTCCGAAAATTTTAAAAGAAACCTGTGATAAAATGGCTCAATTTTCTTTTTTTCTGATCATTGTTAGTGCTAGTTCAACGAATGAACTAGAACAAAATAGTCTTGATAAAGTTACAATATTTAATAAATATTGCTGTAATAATTAACAATTAATAAATTGTAGTATTTTGACAAAATTTGGTCAGAGAGTAATTGGCCAAGTTTAAAAATATTTTGAAATTTCAATTTAAAAAAATATTGTTTCAAGATATAGCCAATGATAACGAAAATTAATTAATTTATTTAATACATTTCGTCTAGGGCAATGCTATATAACTTTTTTTAATGCAAAAATAAAATATGTGAAATTATTAGGTTTTAAAATAAAGTCTGAAATAAAAAATATTTTTTTCTATACTTCATTACAAATATTTACAATATATTTATTTACAATATATATATTACAAATATATTTATTTTAAAAGCCAGAATAAATAAAAATTTATTAATTAAAATTAAGTGTTTCGATGAATAAAGTTTTTGGCTTTTGTCGTAATTACAATTTAAGGCGAAATACGAGGAAGGGAAATATTATCGTAAAGATTGTTTCATAACTTAATAATAGATGGCAGCATCAAAATATGGTGCTAAAATTATAAAATTCCTTATGAAGTGAATTAATAAAAATCTACTCAAACTATCAAACCGTAGAAATTAACTATATCACTCATTAAAATATGAAATATAATAAAGTATAAACGCATATAATATATCAATAATTGACTTATTTTTTTACCTTTATGAATGATTAAAAATATATTAGTCAAAATTCAGAGCTAACTTTTAAGCATAAGTGACAAAAATTTAAAATATTAAAATTTTTTTAACACTTCTTTCACAAAGAGACAGTTTAAATTATGGGTAATGATTTTGTTTTTAAAATGTTATTATGAAATTATAAGTTATAAAATCAGACACTAAAACGTATCTTCTCTAAATGAACTTTTTTTTTCTTTTTGAATCTTTTGTTTGATGAATTTTGATTCTTGATCCTCAAAATTCTAAATTATTATTTGGATATCTAAATAATTATTTAAAGGATGCAAATGATTAAATTACATTATCTAAATAATTATTTAAATAATCTAAATAATTAAATTAGATTATCTAAAAAATTATTTAAATAATTATTTACTCACTTAAGGGAGTAATTTAAAAAATATGGCACGTTCAAACTTAGGCTAGAGAACAGTTATAAGTTGGAGTTTCTTAATATTAATTTAACTTTTTACATATTTCCTCATGTCTCTAAAACTATTTAAGATAATTAAATAATTTAAAATTATAAAAGTAATAATTATTAGTAATTATTAAAAGAGTTATAGATAATAAGTAAATAAAATATGAAAATAGTTGAAGATAATTTTATGCAAAGTGTATTTTTAAAAAAAAATTTTTTTTCATTGTTTCATTTAAAAATGGTCGAAATATTTTCAGTTCAAAATGTTAACTCCATTTTGTAATTCTATGGGACGAAATATAAAATTTAAGTAAAGTGGGCTGCATAGTTTCTGTCTAATTGATTTTCAAAAAAAGCCCTTGAAGGATATATGCTAAAGACGCAAAAATTGAAATTAATAACTACTAAATTGAAATTAATAAGTACAGATTACGATATACGCATATTATATTGAAATTAATAAAATTAAAATTAGACCCTAACTATTTTCTCGCCGAAACTATCGGGACCTTATCTTGCTTATCGCGGCAGCGATCGACTCCCCCCCCCCCTTTTTTTTTTCTTTTCTTTTGAGGATTAAGAATTTATGCCTTGAAGAAAATAAAGTTGTGTTTAGTACAGGAAAATATGTTTCTGTTCAAATTTCTTAACTTAAAATGCACTAGAAAATTAGCATGAAATTAGTCTCTTTTATTAATAAGATCAAACCTAAGTACCTGAAAATCCGATCACTGGATTAAAAGTTATTACTGTGTTCCATTTTATATTTCACACACAATCCAGATAACACTGTAAACAAATATTATGTTTTTAACACCATAAAAAAAAAATTAATTTTTAAGATTTTTAAAACACACTTTAAATTGGACTCATTTTTTTAAAGACAAACTTTAAAATGTAAGATTGACATAAGCATAATTTCTTTTTTCCCGGAAACTTACGGTACATTTATTTGTATCACGATTGCAAGTGTAATTTAAAAACAATTCTTGTGACCATTATTAATGGCTTACCAAAGAGAAGAAATTAATCGATGGAGGAGCGCTAATATGCTATCTTCGGTAAGTCGTGCTCTTCAATTTATTTGTACTGATTTCAAGTATGATATACATAAACAAAATCTGAAAGAATATCTCAAATCTCATGATACACTACTATGCAAGTAAATTACAAGAAAGAAAAGATGTAAGGTATATAAATCAAAAATTCAAATCATGTTAAATAGTGCTAATTTTTGTATGTTATGAATTATTTTATGTATCGTTTTCATGATGATTTTATTACAGTTTTGTTTTGCTATATGTTTTCCTATCTAAATTATGGCAGTGGCGTAATCTATGTGGGGAAGTAGCTTTCGACAATGTCAACCTTCATCTATCAAAAAGTACCCCATGATATAATCGAGTTAACATGTCTTATTTACTAATAAATGAATTTTTAATAATTGTAGTGGTGGACACGCTACAGTACTTCCCCCTCCAGAATTTTATCTGTGATGGAATTCGATGAACGAATACCAAACCACTTAGATGTTTCATTGCTGTTTTCATGAGAAGCGGGAGGGTTGTATTAGGATCACCGGATGCGGGCGTTCCTGTGTTGCTATTAGCAGTCGAGTGTCAAAGGGCTTCGTTGTGTGTGAGTGATTAGCAACAGCGTGATGAGGACTAAGTAGCAATCATAAATAGCAAGTCAACTGTTCAATCGATCGAAATAGGCGTGTCTGCTAAGGTAGACGTGTTCAGATCCTAATGTAAAGCGAGAGTTATCCACAATGTCGAAAGGTACCACAAAGTAAAATCGAGTTGAACTTGCACTGAATTATGAAACAAAGTACTTGTCCACTTCATCTCACTTCTCCATCTGTGGCACATGGGCAGCTAAGATAATGGCAGTAGTAAAAGACCAGTGCCAGTGAAGTAGCAGAAGCTGTAGCGGTCAATAAGTTTACACCCATGATCCAACTGCTATAGGAAGTAAAATGGAGTTGTTTTATACTAGTGAATTGGTATTTAATAATTGTTGTGGTAGACACGTTGCAGTCTATATTTCTTCAAGGTGTTCCTTGGATTATTGCCAAGTTGATCACCGGGCTTTTTTTCACTTCATTTTTGACAACCCGAACACAGTTCATCTCATCATGTTTTAAATATGTTTTAATATTATGTCTTTAAGTTACGTTACGTCTTTTTATTTGTGTTTTTTATGATCTTGAATTTAATTTTGTCTACGGCACCGTTCAATTTGGCAAGGAGCTGCCCGCAAACATGATTGCTGCCAAAAAAAAAATCTAGTAAATTTTCACGAATCCCAGATTTTAAACTATTACTTTGTTAAAGCCTCTGTGGCTCAGGGGATCGAGCATTCGCCTTCCAATGAAGTTAGCCGGGTTCGAATCCCCAGCGATAGCTGGTCGAAACAAATCCGCATTCGACTTGCACCGACCGCAATGCTGACGTGAAATATCCTTAGTAGTAGACGGATCATGGGTTAGAGTCCCCTTGCCGTCAGGCCAACCGTGGGAGGTTTTCGCGGTTTTCCTCTCCATGTAACCCAAATTCGGGTTAGTTCCATTAAAAAGTCCTCAACGAAGGCAAATTTCTCTCAATACTTGATCCAGGAGTTCACTTGTCTCCTGGGTTCAAAATTACACGACTACGGAGTTGAACATTAGTAGTTTTAAACCCAAAAAATCGGGTCGACGGTTATAAAATAAAAAATTACGAAATATTACCTAGTGAGATCTGCACCGATACCCAGTACTGTCTTCGGATCATCATTAAAGATGAATTCCAGTCCAGGCACCTTCTTCAATGATACCAAACAAAACAGTTTCCATGATTTATATATGCATCTGATATCAAATTTGTATTCATCACATACGAGACAAGATTTTTTGATGGTATTTAAAATATGATTTGGAATTTAGAAAGGTAAAGTAAAATTTAATCCGTTCTGCTATAATGTCTTTTGCTACTTACTTTGAAAACGGAATTAATTAATATTACAAAAATTTATATTAACTTATTAAGGAAATTTTTTTATTAAATTATATATTTATCAATACAGTGTTTTTGACGTTTGACCCTTACATTTGGTGTGTAAAATGAACATATTTTTGCGATTTTTCTAAGCTCATTAAATGATAAATTTAATTATATAATTTTTAATTAATTAAATGCTATAAATATTTTTGCCAAATGGTAAAATAAAAAAAAAACTTCTCAAATAATTCTCATAACCCCCAAAAAGTTAGAGAGCATAATTAAAAGAGATGGAACAATTTATTGTAAAGAAACTATTGTTGTCATCAAGTGTTGTGTCCTAAATTATATAATGTTTCGTCAAATTTCGGACCCATTTTTTTTACGTGCTTTCAATTTTAAATATGAATACAGTCTTTCCCTAATTTTAAACATTAGATACAAGCAGACATACATCTTATTTTAGAAAAAATAAAACTTCTCAAAAAGTATTATTACTATAGCCTTAAGTAGATTCTTTTTTTTAATCCCTTACAAAAAAGGTTTTGCATCAAAAAAGCAAATTGAACCAAAGGAGGATAGCTTAGATCCTTTCTTTTTATCCCATTTATATAAGGTAGTTATTGCATTGTGGAAGCCAATTGGGATTAGTAAATAATAAGAATTCTTTTTTTTTTTTTCAATTCCTTACATTTTTTTTAATCCCGCATTCCATCGTAGAAGCCAATTGAGTCCAAGAAAGCAGCTTAGATCGTCTTTCTTTGGCTCTCACATTGGAGGTATTTGCTGCATTTTAGAAACCAATTGGTTCTGGGAAAATAGTTTAGAATCTTCTTCTTTTAAAATCTTTTACGTACGAAGAATGCACCATAGAAGTAGGTGATTGAGATCCCTCACATAGGATGTATTTAATTCATAACGGAAATCAATTGGTTCTAAGGAAATAGTTTAGTTTTTATTTATCCTTTACATAGGAGATAATGCATCGTAGAAGTCAATTGAGTGTCAGAAGAGATGACAGCGAACTCACTTTAATGCGATTGAAGATGCTTTTTAAGACTGTTCTTACGCCCAATGAATGTAGCCGATTTGAAGAACGAAAACTTTGCAGGTACGAATGCTGACTAATATTATATTTAAACAAAGGAAATATTGAAATTAAAAGCCATTATCATCATTATTATAATTATCATCATTATTATAATTATCATAATTATTATAATTATCATCATTATCATCATTATTATAATTATCATCATTATTATAATTATCATCGTTATTATAATTATGATCATTATTATAATTATCATCATTATTATCATTATTATCATCATTGTTATCATTATCATCTTTATTATACATATTATCATTCTATTATTTATAACTAACAGTAAAAGCACGTAAAATATCTTTTTTTTTCCTCTTTAGTAAAGGGGAAAAATTCAATACACTCTCTGTAGAGTTTTGCTGCATGAAGCTCATATGGGTCATTCTCACAAAAACTGTCATTTTTCAGTTCATGAAATCCCAAAAAAGTAAAGTGAATAAAAAGCTCTGAAACTTTTTATATTAATAGAAATATGTAATGGCATTATAAAGAAAGTATATATCCTATAAATTATACTTAATATTTAAATTAATTAATTTTTTAAATAATTAATTTATAATTAATTAATTTATAATAATTAATAATTAATTAATTAATTTAATAAATAAATTAATTAATTTGATAAATTAAATTATTAATTTTTTAATTTATTTTTCAAATTAATTAATAAGTAAATTAATTATTTTCACTATTTAAAAAGTGAGGGAATGACACTAATAGTGAGGGAATGATATTTTATTTTAATACATGTTTTTATCTAAGTTACATCTACCTAAAGTTTGAAAATGATAACATACTAAGTATATCTAATATTTATTATAATTTAGTCTTATATATTTAATAGTTTTTACAGGTTTGAGGAATAAAATTGGCTGGCACGATTGAACAAAAAAAGATTTGATAATATACTAATCTTGAATCATTCCCTCACTTCAGCATCATTCCCTCACTTTATACACTAGTGAGGGAATGACGAATTCAATAAAATTTAAAAATAACAGTTAGGCCTAATTAATTTCTGAAGTCAATCACATACAATTATATTCATACAAGAAAGCAACATATAATTATCCACTTTCTCGATAAGGTTGTATTTTATTTTACTCTAAAAAATGACATGAGGGAATGACAAATGTAAAAAATTTTACCTGGTTTGGTTCATTCAAATTTATTCCACAGCAAAGCTTCTTTAAGTTGAAGATGGAAACATACTGCAATTTTGTTCTATGATGCCAGTTGTTAACTTCTGAAGTTTTTATTAAAATATTTTTTATTCTAAGAAGATTGCAGGTGATAAGAACATTGTTGTGAGGGAATGACGCGAAACACTGGGGACAAAGTTTAAAATAGTGCCGTGTTAATATTTTTATCAGAAATTAAATATAAAATTGATTTTCTGAATTCTATATTTCAGTATTCTGAAATAAAAACACGAATTTGTAAAAAAAAAAAAATTTTATTTCAGAAACAATTTTTTTCTTTTTTTAAATCAGCAGTGGGGACAAGTGAGGGAATGACATATTGGTATATTTTAATTACCTAAAATAAATAAAAAATAAAAATTTATAATTTTATTTTTATTCTTTTGTTAGCTTGCATTCCGAAGGACACTTTCCCTGAATTTTTTTTTTCGTAAGCTGTAAAACAAACATAAAATATACTGGGGACATGAAAATGACTGTTTTTGTGAGAATGACCCATATAAAGTTATCAGAAACTCTGATTTCAGTTGAACTTAGATTTAAGATAATTGCTCAGATGCTTAGGACATTCTGAGTGTTTTCAATATCTTTAAAAATGACTTGCTAAGTCATCAAGAATTTAATAAATAATGAGTTGAAATGACTGTTTTTTCTGCTATACTTATTCTTAAAAGCGAATAATGTTAGATCAGATCAAATAACTAGCAATTATAATATTAAAGTAACCATCAAATGAACTGGTTGTTACTTATTACTATAATCTTTAAGCATAATTTCGTGATGTATGTACCAATCTCTTGGCAACAAATAAATTACATTTAAAAACTCTTCTTATGTTTTGCTCTGATGAAAAAAGTATGGTCAAAGCTATCCAAAATATGGTTAAATTTACTTTGTTTTCTGGTTCTGTGGGAACAGCGAAAAGCAAGAAGTACAATAATTCTTGCCGTAAAGCTTTGGTAGAGACTTTAGTAAAATAAGTGATTTATTATCAGCCTTCTTGGTTGTAAATTTAATAAAATTGTTTCCTCAGTGGTAATTCTACCAAAAAGTCGATAATTTCAACTATTCATTTATATTTTGAGATAGCGCAAATATATTCAGTTTCATAACTATTATTTTATTTGGTAAACGCTTGTAAATTTTCCTTTTGGCTAGATAGTTTTTTCTTTTTTCTTTTCTTTCTTTCTTTTGTATTTCATATCTATATAAAAATCCCAGGACAAGGCTGAACTAGATTAGCAAACTTAACTATTGCGCATTAGGTTCCCCTGCATCCTAAAACGGAAGTGTTTAGGTAGCGGGTTCGAGTTTCGTCACTATTATGAGTGTATACTTTTATTCATGCTTACTTGGTTATTATTACGTGTTTATATACAGAACTGTGTGATTAATTAAAGCAGGGCCAAATTGAAAAGAAAAGTAGGATAAATTTCAGAATGACAACATAAAGATATATCCCAATTTACGCTGGCACTTGAACCCTCAATCTTCAAGCTTCAGAACAATTAGCGGAAGCACAGTACATCTCAGTCACGGAGGCCTCAATAATGTAAATGTTTGGTTGTTTTACTTTAAAATAATGATCTGTTTTATTTATCTTAACTGTTACTGCGAGTTAAATTTTGAAAGATTGTTTTCATTCAACTTGTATTATTCAACCATGATAAGTTGGCGGGTGGAGCGAAAGCCTAGAGGAAGAGTTCACTTTTTATAGGTTGGGAAAGGTAAAACGCTTAGAATATGAGCGCATTTATTTTCGGTGATATTTCCAAACTGGCTCACTATTCCCGTATTTTAGTTCACTACTATAGAAGGCTCTTTAAAAAAGATTTTTTTTTTACTCATTAATTTTTTACAATAACTAAATAAAGTGTCTATAACCACTTTCCCCCGATTCCCCGTTTTTCTTTCAATTTAATTTTCTTTACCTTCTCCCCCTAAATCTCTAGAATAAACTCTCCCGGTTTGCTTCATTCTCATTTTGCACATACTAACTTAACTCGTGATAGGAAACCTATACTTCCAAAAATACATATATTGCTTAAAACTAGAAAGACTGAACAATGCTGCTGTATACCTAGAATGACCGAAGGAGACAATGTGGTACTTCTCAGATTGTTTGTGTGTAGATCAATTAGACATCCAAAATCATAAAATGTAACCATAATTAATTTAATGAAAACCTATAATAGACTTAATCATCAAAATTCTATAGTAGTTTTTCCGAATTAGTTAACGAGAATAATAAAACACTGCCTTTTCAATTATACTTGTACATTAGTTTCTTAGAAAATTGGTTTCTTTTTCTCTATTAATTATAATTATAGATATATTGAAAAACTCTTTTTTTTAAGGAAACTGGGGTACCTTTTACTTACCGAAGGGTACTTTATACCCAAACATACCTGGAGTAAAGACGTGCCTGCTAAAGTACCTAAAGGCAAATATACATTCCTATAAGGCTAACACATTAATCTTTAAATCAGCACTTAAATTAGATCAAATTATGAAACTTCAAAAATACATTAAATTCATTTTTTTGAATTACAGAGAAGCAAAAGACGATAGAATTGGCCCAATCTGTTTCTTTAGTGTTTAAGTATTCTTCGATTTATAAAAAGTTGGAATAAAAGCTTTTACAATTTATATTTAATATTTATATCTTATTATGAGAATTATTTCTGTATGTTTTTATTTCTTTTTAAGGAACAACTTAGTTAAGTTCTTAGTAGAACACCTATCCAGTGAAAATGAGAGGGTACGCTATTCTTCTTTAGATCTTCTTTGCTGCGCCATTCCAAGGTTGGAGAACAAAACAGATCCACTCTTGATGCCTGTTCTGCCTAAAGTGATGAGGTGCATGCATGAAGCCGAAATGAAGGAAACAATATTGAAAGCACTGCATTTCTTTCGATCTTTATTTAGACACACCAAAGACATGTCCAGGTATTATGTTTATTCTAGCATCAAAACTTAGATAATTTGTAAATGACAATCAAAACGTTTTCGTTTAAAGACAGAACAGTTTATTGTTTGTTAGCCAGTCATACAAAAGCGCCCTGAGCCTTAAAGCAATCATCTCAGTCTTTCACCAATATGAATATACTTGTTTGGTAAGGAAAGTTTTTCTGCAATTTAAGAAGTCCAAAATTTGTGCTGCGCTTCATCGTCTGATACAAACTGTCAACATTCCACGCATCTTCCACTTAAGACGTGAAAATCGCAATGAACTTACATTATTAGAATCGTTAACCTGCTTAATAATATTCGATAACATCCTCATCTTCTGTAATTTAAGAAGTTCAAAATTTGTGCTGCACTTCTTCCTCTGATAGAAGCTGCTTTCAAGTACCTTCACTTAAGACGTGAAAATGGCAATGAACTTATATTGTTAGAATCGTTAGTCTGTTTAATAATATTTGATAACATCCTCATCTTAGGAAACGTTTCAGCATTTTCAACACACATTCAATTCAGGAGTAAATGCCACACTACATACTTCCATGCCTGAATGTCGGTATTTACGTACCCGCTACGACACACTCATATTCCTAGATTCTACAGAGACGCCCGCAAGCGGACACTTTTTTTTACTGCTCCTTTCATTAGAGTGGTGACGGTAAGGGTGAAAGAAGAATCGTATTCAAACTGTTCCCTTATAAATTTTATTTGTGTATGAAGTACACTGAACTAATAAACTGTTATGGTAAAATAATTGTAATTATTTGAATCTTTTCTTGGATTTCTAATTTGAGAAGGAAATAATGCTTTAATGTTTTTTTTCTTCAAATGTTTAGAGAACATCAGTAGTTACTTTAATCTGTATTCTCTGAACTAATAGAATTAGAATTTCAGAATTGAAATTTCTGTACCAGAATTTTGCATTATAAGATTTAGACGAAATTTTCCATAGGTTTCGTAATGTACTGAAAAAGGTTTGTTGAACATAATTCTGCTTCATTAATAATTATAGTAAGTTTTTCCATTCACTAACTGTTTTAAGTAAAAATTGAGGAATAATAGTGTATATTGAATCAATCCCGAGTCGAATCAAAGTCATAATCCAGGAAGCATGGGATCCCATTAAATACAAAAAAGGTCATAAATCAAGATATTGTTATTGAAACGTGTTAAAAAAGATTATGCCATATTGTTGAATTGTTGCAAAAAAATAACAGAACTATAATTACAATCTGACAATTATTGTAGTTTTGGAAGCATTAAAACTACAGTAAAAGTAAAACCAAATCTGCTTCACTTATCAAACACCTAATTTTGCCACATATATGTCGGTTTTGTTATCCATATTTTGAATTTGTAAAGAATTTATCAGGAAAAAATAATAATAATTTTTAAAGAAATGCAAAAAAATTTTAACTAGTAAAAGTGTAATAAATACCATATGCTTGCATTAAAAAAGCATAGCAGAAAATTACGCTGAAAAACAAATTTTAAAAAGTGATGTATATCTTGGTATCTATAGTGCCTTTTCTAAGATAATTGGAATGCTGGTTCACATTGTGTAAACCATTTGTCTGTATCCTCTTACTTCAACCATATATATTTCACTCAAACAATCAATTGTAACATGCGACACTTATAACCAGGGCATTTGCTAAAAAAAATTTATTAAATCACATGACATACGTACTGGATAGAAATATTCGGTTCAAGATGTAATACACACATTAAATCCATACACCTTAATCTAAATCATACTCCCTTAATCTGAAATGTGTACAATTTAAATATACCTGGGTGGAGCAAATTGACGCAAGAGAAAAATGGTTTTAAAATTTGAAATCTGCATAACAAAGTACAATGAAAATGGTCAACACTATGTCAGATATCTATAGCTTGTTAATTTATGTTCATCTTAAACTAAAAATTTATAGTCGAAATTTTAAGTATCAGTATCAAAGGACATAAAAAGATGTAAATTGTAATGAAATAAACTATTTGTTTAAAGATGGTAAAAATCTTTTGTTAGTGACCAATTGTCTGGTAAGTTTTCGTTAACTGAGAGTACTATATGTATATATTGGTCTTCGAGTCATTCGGCTTATATAAAATTTTCAAAAAAATTAATTTGCTTATATCCTTGTTAGGAATGAAATATATATATCACATGCAAACATCAAAGTAATTATTTTTTTTATTAATGTTTTTATTTTTGCCATTGTCATTAATATCATAATCATCATTATTATTATTATCACTATGTCAGATATCACTATGTCAGATATCTATAGTTTGTTAATTTATGTTCATCTTAAACTAAAAATTTATAGTCGAAATTTTAAGTATCAGTATCAAAGGACATAAAAAGATGTAAATTGTAATGAAATAAACTATTTGTTTAAAGATGGTAAAAATCTTTTGTTAGTGACCAATTGTCTGGTAAGTTTTCGTTAACTGAGAGTACTATATGTATATATTGGTCTTCGAGTCATTCGGCTTATATAAAATTTTCAAAAAAATTAATTTGCTTATATCCTTGTTAGGAATGAAATATATATATCACATGCAAACATCAAAGTAATTATTTTTTTTATTAATGTTTTTATTTTTGCCATTGTCATTAATATCATAATCATCATTATTATTATTATCATCATTATCATCATTATTATAATTATCATCATTATTATAATTATCATCATTATTTTAATTATCATCATTATTCTCATTATCATCATTATTATCATTATTTTAGATTCATTGAAGAGCTAATCTCTCTTGGAACTGAATTAGACAGCATCACGTCCCAGATGAATTTTTTCCATGGTCTAAATATTGTTTTCGATCAAAACATTGGCGACGATCTCTATTCACATTTGATTCAGCCACTGGGAAAAGCACTTCTTCAAAACTGCAGTTTGCCGTCCTGCTTTGCCATTTATCGTGCTTTGAAAAAAATTCACGAGCAGATAGGAGACGAGGACTTTTACAATCTTCTATCATCCGATGGTCTTGAAGCTCAATGCGTCTACACCAATTGCTACAAATTTGAAAACGAGGATCCCTATCTGAATTCAAGCGAGAGCAATCTCTCAGTTCTAATCAGAGAATATCTGAGAAAAAGCTCCAAGATGAAACTGGACAAAGCTTTCGGAATAGTCGATTTCGCCTTGCTCAAGAAAATCGCGATCACGAAGGACAGCGAGAGAGCCGTGATGGTGGACCATTTTGCAATCGCTTTCAAGAAACTGTTCTGTGATGAACTCGATTACGCAGGCCACTTGATGGACATTCTAAAACTCGTCTGCGCATTTTTACTCAGCTCTAACCGGCCGGTACAGATGAGTGGCTTTAAAATTCTCAGAGACGTCATAACAAAAATGGGCTTTTATGTGTCGCCTCACCTCTCGTATTTGATCGGTGTCTTACGAGAATGCTTAACATCTCCTAACAGTGAGATAAAATGCAAAACAGACAAGATTCTCAACAAACTCATGCGAGCCATTCACCCTATGACCATCATATGGGAGCTCTTAAAGACCAACGATGCTTTGCAAAAAGAAGCCATATTGAGATTCATACTTAAAGAGCTGAATTTCTTCCCCTACTGCTGTTTCGATTTGATTGCATTGAGCAAATGCCTGACCTTCCACATGCAAGATCCGAATTCGGCAGTTCATAGAGCAAGCGTGGACTGCATGATTGTGCTTCTGTCCATCATGAGGGCCACACCAGTGTATGGCATTCGGGCGGAGGCTTCAAAGTTGATGCTTCCAAATTACCACCTTCAAAGAGGTACAGAGCAAGAAGAGGACGATGAGGAAGATGTTGATTCTATCTCTAACGATGGAACAACAGATGCTGATTCATCCGCAGCGCAGACTTCGATGACAACAGCAAGTTTGGTGTCATTGTCAACTACCCGTTCTGATGCAACGTTACGAGAAGACAGTGAATTGGAAAAAGATAATATTGATACACCAACGCCCTCTACGATCTCACCTCCAAGGCACGTCTTACCAGCAAGAGAAACAAGTGGCGTTTTTCCTAAAAAGAAAAACGATGCATCGATCTCTGTAAGAATGCCATCATCTGAGATAAAGGAAAGGTATTCTATTTAATTATTCATAATAAGAATTTTCTAGTTAAATAAGTTTTTCTTAATTTTGGGGCAGATATTCCAAAAAATGACTAATGGTTTGAGAATTCAAATAGAAAAGCGGAAGAAGATAAAAATGTACAGGGTTTTCTGTCTTTTGCTTGGGAAACATATCTTTAAAATTAAGTTGGTTGAGAATGTTGCTAAAGTTTAAATAAAACAATGATTTCAGAATAGCTATCATTTTCAGAATTCACTCAGTCTAAAGACAAAATTATCAGACGTTGAGTGCAAATATTTTAATTCCAGTGATCTAAAATGCAGCAGAGAACATTGTTTTTTAGGGTTCTTTTAGTTAGTAGAGCCATCTATTGTGATTTTTTAAAATTAATTTTGAAGTTATATGATTATAAATCATTGTTTTCCAAGCAGAAAAACCTTGTTCGCCAACCTTGTTTTTCCATACATTTCTATTTCCTTCTGTTTTTCCTTGTTTGATTTTTCAAATTTTCAGCCATTTTTGTGATATCTTGTATATGGTTATAAGAAGAAAAAATAGAAGATTTTTGAGGAAGTCAAAAAGATTTAATGGTTACAACCATACTTAAAACATAAGCTTTTATTCAAGCTCTGTATACAATATTAGGAAAAAGTCATTAGAAACTATTGGCTTTTGACACTTTTCAAATCTCTAAAGGCTTTTAAATCGCTAAACAAATAGTTTCGTAAATTAAAGTACCTTAAAGGCTTAAAGTTTATCACAATTTTTCATACAAGTTAAAACACTTCCGAAATCAGCCAAATTTGCTTTTGGACCAAAATTAATTTTAAAATTTGTCTAAAGTTTAAAATAAAATGCTATTTAAAATAACAAACTCACGTCTTTCTATTTAAGGAAACTGAAATAAAAATTACAGAGCATTTTATCCGAAAAAATATTTTTAAATGTGGCAGGACCTAGGTGTTTGAAGTACACAGATAACATATGAGAAGAAAATTTATAAACATGAAATTAAGAGCGATGAAAAATTACGTAGCTTTAAGACATCAGAGGAACTAAGAAATTAATATAAAAAAAAGCGAAATTTTAATGAATTAAGAAAATTGGTTTCTCAATAAATAGAAATCTCAGGTTTCGGTAAAACATCTCTTGTTGTTCGAAATGTGATAATACGATTCTCCTCTTTGTTTCCAGTCTTTTTCTGTAAGGATGCAGTCACTGTATCAATAGGATACATTTGTTAAGATCCTAATATTTTAAATCGAAAAATCACAGATGCCACACAGACAACTATAAATGTAATAAGTGGTAGAAACTCAATTCATTTTTATTTATCTCTTTAATTATTCGATTGTAACTACCTCAATAACTTATATTTAAAATTATTTATATTTAAAGCAAAATTATTTTTTGCATTAACTTTCAATAGTGAACTGAAAGAAAATATGCAAGAAAAAGTTTCGAATTTTAATATTTCTTAATAAAATATTAGTGACCACTTTTTGCATTTTTAGTCGTCTATTACAACGCTGAGAAATGAAGCTAAATTAATTTTTAAACCTCTACTTTGACCCATTAATGCAATTAGCTCTTTTTTTTAAAAAACGATTTTAAATAAAAAAGAAAAGCATTTCAGGAGCACTGGAATTAAACTTTCAGCAGAAATTTCCGATAAAAAATTTTTAGTATCTTTTCCAGTTTTATCCCAGTTTCATCCGGGAGCATTAAACTAAAAAAAAAAAAGGCTTATATCTCAAATGAGATGTAAAACTCTGCCAAACAAATAGCCAACTATGTTTTTTATTCGTATTCAAATAGCATAGCGTGTGTCTTTAATTAGTTTCATGAGCTTTCCAATGAATAGCATGAATAAAGTGCATACCTTCGATGGCCTAGGTTCGAATCTCAGAGATGGCTTATCAATACGAATTCTGCTCTCCTCAGCAGTAAACAGAACCGACTATAGGTTAGAATCCATTTGCCATCAAGCTAAGTACGAGAGGTTATCGTGATTTTCCTCTCCACAAAACGCAAATGCTGGTTAGTTCCATGAAAAAGTCTGCAACAAAAGTTTGTCCAATACTAGATTTAGGAGTTCCCTTGTTTTCAGGGTTAGGTTCAAAATTACAAGGCTACGGAGTTGAACATTGATAGTCGTTAACTCAGAATTGGGTCAACTGCTCAAACGCCGGTTATAAATTAAAATATTATATTACTATAATTAGTGACTGTTTGTTTGGTAATTTTGTGACAGCAATAGTTTGGTAATTTTTAAAGACTCTTCGAAACGCATGAGTGCCTTAAAATGAATACATAAAAATAAATAAATAACATTTTCGGGCAAAATTTTCGAGGTAATTTTATAATTAATTTCACAATGTTTAATATTAACATACAAAATATCGTTGAAAAACTGTAAATTAACATGTAATAAATCAATATGTAAATAATGAATGTATAAGTAATTTAAACATTATTTAACAGCACGTCCATATCTGTGTTTAATAACTTTTGTGATGAATATGTCAACAAACTTATTTAAAATCTTATAATTTTGAGGAAAATAGATCATTAAATGTCAATTTCAGTGCTAGTATTAGCATGATATTATTTGCAATTGAGAGAAGCTTTCACGTTTTAAAATAAAAGTTGATGTTTTTTTAAAACGAATATTAATAAATTGTTTTTTTTTTCTTCTTCTTTTTCTGTAAGTTCAGAATTCATTGTAAGTACATTTTCAATCTTATATAAGTTAGTTACAAAAATGTATCAAATTAAAAATAACTTAATATAAAATCTGAATTGTACAAATGATGGTTATTTTATCTTGGTAGAAAATTTTCGCTACAATTCAAAAGCATCATATAAGCCTAGATTTAAATCTCACTACTTTGTACAATTATAACTTGAAAGATTTTATTTTGTATTTAAATTGTAGGATCACTTAATTTACCTGCGCCATTATTTCCATAAGATATGCCATATGGGCTGAATAAATTTTCCAAAATCACAAAAGTTTTATTTTCTAAGTCACTTTCGTTTATTTATTAAATATCCGCGATTAAAATATAAGTGTTTAATGATTTGAAATAGCTAAAAGTTGTTGGAAATTTTGAAATGCATCTTGATTGAGATTCATGTAAAAGAAATTGAGTAGATTAGAGTTAACAAATCTTAACAAGTTTTTAATTTTTGTTAAAAAAAATGAATGAATAAAAAGAATTTAAAAATTTAAAAAAATAAAAGTTTCAGATAATGAAATTTGAAAGGAAAAGAAGATTTGGTCAGGAATTATTTTTGAAATGGAATTGGCTGTGGTCTATAAGCAGTAAAAAACACTTTAAATTTAATCCTCTTATTCTACGTTGCGTTTAGCCGGGCGCAAGGGAATTCAACTTTTTTTTTTTTACTTTTCTTTGCTTAAATGAAGTTTTTTTATTTCCTTAATTTTTATGAGTTTAAAGAAATAAATTTTTAAAAAAAAGTTGGTGGAAGCCTTTATTTTTTGGCGACTTTTTGCTTATACTTTACATTTAATTTTTTAATTGCACTTTTCAGTTAGCCAGGCGGAAAAGAATTCAACTATTTTTTCTTTATTTTTTTAAATTTAATTTTCTTATTTATTTTATTTTTATGTGTTTAGAAAATTGAAAAATAAAAAAGGAAATAAAAGTTGATGGAGGTCTACATTTTTTGGCAACTTTTCGCTACGCCCGTCTAAGCGAAAAGTACCCTTTTTAATAAATATATTGTGTAGATTAAACCATTTCTATTATCAAATGAATTATTAGCTATCCTTTAGCTGGATAGCAGAATATTTGACTGCTAACGGTGCCGAAGTACAATTGTCCGCTGCAATTTTTTTCCTCTGACCGGTTGACTTTATCGCCGTTGGATTTTATCTGAAATTTTATCGGAGTAGCTAACATATGAGTTTCAATGATTTATAAAAGAAACCTTTATGTAATTTCAGTTTAAAAAAAGGCATGTTTTTTTATTGATAACAAAATCCATTTTTTTCTTATAGTTTATTGCAAGCACAAGTATCGAAGGCATTTTGACACCTGACTATTTTAGTTGGTGTCTGCACAGTCTGTTCCCAATAAAATTAATGTTCTCAATAAAAATAAAATGCTCTAGGGTCAAGTTATCGGGAACACAGCTAATGGAGAAGAACCTCTAATTATTAATGACACATATACGATTAAGGGAGATGTTTAAGGGATCCCTAAACTGCTAATGACGCCTGTGATGCATTATTAATTGCGTTAATAATTACTACTATTATTTCGTAATAATTAGTTAAAAGTTGTCAACAGGTTCTATGTTAACAGTTACCTAATAACAGTTTTGTGGTAGGTAGATTTTTCATGGCTCCCCGAAACAGATAAGTACCATTATAATGGCCAAAGACTTAAGACTTATAGAGTTAAAGACTATACTTTAACAAATTAATGTAACATATTTTGATAGCATAGGTCCCTAAATAACAACTTCATATTTGCAAGGCTATAACACGACCGAGTTAGTCGGTTAAAACTTAAGCCAAACTATGTATTATTTATTTACTTTTTTATTTATTTCTGCTAGCAATTGTCGCCTACCGGAATCAAAAGTATCTTTAAATAGACCAAAGATGAGTTATCAAGAATATCTCGGTGCAAACACTATTGAGTCCACTAGTACGCTAGCTTCTTATGTCAGTGACAAAAAAGAGCAAAAGTCAGCAAAGAGTCGATCATATTGTATTATAAATTCTAAAAAAACACCACACTCCGGTGGAGATGCTTTTCAGGCCTCAAACGTAAGTTGCTTAATGTGTCTACTATAATAATGGCACACTGGCGAAGGTGTTTGTAACTAGAGTTACTGTATCTAAAATAGTTAGATACTTACGATATATTCGTAACAATTTATAATTTGACTGAATAATATTATTTTCTGAAAAGGAATGAAATTAAAATTACTTTATAGATATAAGATTGGTAAGACACTGAGTCTTTACTCAATAACTTACTAAACATTGGTGCAGTTTGGTTAAAAAAAAAAGATCGAAACGTAACTTGATACAGTATGATCTTGATACAAAATGCAATAACGAAGTTTGAAAAAAATTTCACACCAAGTTTGACTCCAATATCTCAATATCTTCTTTTTCCGGAAAATTTTGAATCTATTAGTCCTAACTCTCAAAATGCATTTGAAACAGAGACTCTATTCACAACTAGATGATCTGCCGACCGGCCTGTGTAGGGGTTAAGGAACTGCCCTTGCATCAGAAAGGTTCTGGGTTCGAATCCCGAGCAAGGCATGGATGTTCTCTCCTTCTTTGTACTATCTGTCCTCACTGTGGTAGCAACGTTGGCCCACCTAATATGGTGCCCCTGAAATAGTGATCGAAAAATCTGCCCTTCAGATGCCTGTATGACCCAGGTCATTCTCCAGGTGGGCATTGAAAAAAAAACTGGATGTTCTAGAGATGTTTAAAAAGTCTTACTTATATTTTGCAATGGACATCTAGTTAATAAAATCTAGGAAAAATTCATTGTTATACAGGATTACTTAAAAACAAAGAATAAAATATTATTGTCCGAATTACATAAATGAAATATTGAATACGTATTAATGAAGTTTTTGCTCAGTAAACACTAAAGTAATAAATCATAAGAAATCAGACAAAATACTTTTGAGGAATAAATATTTGAAAACATAAATTCCAGTTGAAGAAAGAAATGTTTTTAAATTGTTATATCTTCAGAACAGATCAATCTTTTGCTTTCAAACTTTGAATTTCAGTACTAAAAATCAGTAATTGTATTACGTAACCTTAGAATTCAAGCATACCTTTTTAAGAACTTTTTTTAATAATTAGCTACGAATGAAAAAAATTATTCCAAACAGTTTCATGAAGGAAATTGTTTACTTATTCTAACTACACTACCTACCAATAAGTATTTGCAATTGGACACCAATGCAAATCACTACATCTGCGGTCCTGAGATACGTCACACCCTCCACCGATATATATAGTGTAGGGACAACATCGGCATTAGTCCCAAGATGCGAGCCGGCTAAGTGTGTCAACTGTTCTGGTGAGCACCCGGCCTGTTTTTCAGGCTGCGCTGCAAGACCCGTTAGAAAGCCGAGAAGAGGACCAGCCCACCTGAAGAGAACCTTAGACTCAGCATCCAGATTCCTGCATATCGTGAAAGAATTGCAGCAACTCCTGAAGGATCAGGAATTAGTCAGCCTACTGAGATCACTGATAGCAGACAAGCCATAGATTCAGTCATCTCCCGCCAAGCCACCCACTCAAGACGTCCACAGCCCTTCTGTGGAAATCTTCTACTACATCTTTTAAAGCCAATTAGTCACAGTTGCCTTAGGGCGAACATCATCAGATGAAGAAGTGAGATGCCCGCTTCGGTACTTCGCAACACCATATATCTAGTCTAGCAATCGGCAATAGTCCCATGCAGGATGCCTACTGCACTATTTTGGATGACAATGTGTTTCCTACGTTGTGGCAGTTTTACGGGTGGACCCCTGTTACTTCCAGGACGACAATGCCAGCTGTCATGTTGCGAGGGTCACCAAGGCTCGGTATGGTTAATCGAATGGACTGGCCTGCCCAGATCTGAACCCTATCGAGAACCTCTGGGACGAGTTGGATCGCCGAATTAAGGTATGTACTACCCGTCCAAAATCGGTGAAGGAACTTACATGTCCTCTTCAAGTCGAGTGGAAGAAAATACCACTAGCTGTCACACAGGGACGTGTGAAAAGTATGCCCCGGGTGGTTCATGCTGTAATTGCCTCTCGTGGAGGCTCTACCAACTATTGATTATAATTAAAGTTTGTTTTTCTTTTCAATCATGCGTGTCCAAATACTTATTGGTAGATAGTGAGTGTACTTGTGTTATATTTTCTGAGTTGTGTTTAACCAGCAACTCCCAGAAAACAGAAGACCTCTGCACGGGTTACAAAGAACGAAAAAATACGATCTTTTAGTAGTCCGAACGTTGCGAAATTTTTCGGAATTTTTCCCCATTGTAAATTTAGCCGTGCGGAGGCCTTTTCTAGGAGGTGTTTAACACCTCCTTTTGTTAACTGGTACTAATCCTACGCCCATTAAATAAATGATAAATTTGTTTAGAAAACACATTTATTAAATGATTTAGTAACTTAATAATTGTATTGTTTGCTATATCTTGTCTGGGCTGCTTGAAGATGAGAAAGTGCATTGCACAGAACACGAAAATACAATCCGCTCATTATCCGCTGTACTAAACATAAACTAGTTAAAGTAATACTAAATATACTTAAACATAGACTTGTTGAACCTATGAATTTGCTTTAAAAAAGTTTTTTTTTACTGATTTTTCAATTTCATTAATATTGTTTAGTAGAAGAAAAAAATTTTAATAGCAAACGAAGAAAAATAATCCGTTAAATTACCGAACTTAATGGTAATAACATTTCTAGTAGAAGAAAACAAACATTCTTTTTAAATAAAAGCAAAATATACGGTATTAAAACGATTTCGCAAATTTTCCGTTCTTATGTCAAATAGTTTACCAGAATTTCTGGTTTTCAAAATTATAGTTCTTATTAGTTAAGTAAAGCATTCCCACAACAGTCCGTTGTGATTGATGATAGAACTCTACAATTTCGAGACCAATGGCATAATTATGGCAGTGTGATCATCTCTGTGCGCAGGCACCGCCTTTACTTCCCAGCTGGTACACATTGATCTGAAGTTGGGTGGGTATCATGCTGCTACCGGGAATCGAACCCCAGTTCTTCCCAATGACAATTCAGTGCCTTAATCATAGAGCCATCAAGACTTACTCTTGTTAGCAAAATATGCAAAACTAAAAAATTTAAAATTAAACAAATAATGACGTGCTCTAATGTATCATTATAAAGTAATTAAATTTTGCAACATTTACCAAATTTTTTCACACACTATAGAACCATATTTTATTGCTAATTTTATAAGAAATCAATACCAAAGCTCTTCGGTAAAAATTGCCGAGCTTTTTAATGTTCCCATAGAGCCAGGCACATGGCAAAAAAATTTCCCACATTCAGGTAGTTTTACCATACTTTTTTTTTCTCGGTGTAGAATATGAAAAATACAATCATTAATCTCTTTAGAGCACCAGCCATTTCTGAAATAACTTCGTAGTATTCTACTTCAAGATTAGCATGCATTATGAAAGCGTGTGATTATATATATTACATATGATATGATATATTACATATGATATGCGATATATATATACATATATATATACATATATATATACGAGTATATCACATATTACTTTTATTTTTATTGCAGATGCAAACTTCTCGACATGTTTGGCGTGAAAAAAGAGATAGAGAACATGCGAGACGTCGACATATGGGTGAAGGGGATATGAATGATTATTCTCTAAAAGCTGCAGATGAAAGTGATGCAGAATACACTCCTTTCATTGAAGACGTAGATCAATTCAAAGAGGACCAATCTAACGTAAATACACATTGCTAAGCGCGCATTGCATTTATGTCACATTACATAAAAGTTACATAATATTTAAATAATAATTTTTCAAAATGTTCAACCAAGAAAGTTGAGACTAATGTATTCAGATTTTCTCAGTTAAATATTTAAACTTTATTTTAAAAAAAAGTAATAACATCTTAGTTATATCTGGCTTAGCAAATATTACTCGAAACTCAAGTAACAAATTTCGATAATAAAAAAAAGCTGCGTTTTTAACATAAAAGGTATCTTCATGAAATAATTTTATAGGTAGTTTGTCTCACTTTTTGAATTTTATGGAAAATTACACGACCACAACAACACGGAGTCGTAAAAAATTGCCAAACTATTCTTGACACCAGTGATGTTTATTTGATCTCTGTAATACTTATCCAATAGGCACTACGCTAAGTGACAGAGCATCATTGGCGGTAGTAGCAATTTTTTATGGTTGTTTATACGGTTGTTGTTACGGCTCTCCGGAAACGGAATTGTATGGCTTATAATTATAGAAAAGTCTAAGGTGAATGATGGTAGTCATGATATCATTTAAGCACTTATTTACGTTTAAAGAAAAACGGTGGTAAGGTTAAGAATAACAGGAAGAACAGAGGGACCAGTAAAAACAATTAAAAATAACCAACTGTTAAATAGAATCCAGAGTAAGTGGTATTTGAATGTACTGCATTTTAAAAATCTCGATTCTAAATTGGATTCATTGTGTCTACATCCATGGTAAAATATTCATAGAAGCTAAATTTATCGCGAACCAAGCATCAATTTGGCGTTGATTTGATCGATCATTGATTGACTTTTAATAACAGATTAATACTTGTTCCGATTTACTTTTTATTAAAATGAAATTTAGTATTAGTTGTTTCGCAAAGTAGTAGCAGAAAGTACTCAAAACTGCGAAGAACGTCTCAGAACAATCAAAATTTCATGCAGAAAAACTCATGTTTAGAGTTGATTAATTTATGTCCAAGTTGGGGGGGGAGCAATGAAAATGTTATGAGCTGCTAGTTTTTGTTTAATTATGTTGGCATTTATATTATAATTTGATGTTTAATTAATTAAGGCTCATTTTTAACGGCATACGTTAAACATTTGTAATATCATAAGCCTTGTAGCAGGACATTAGATATAATTCTGCTTCTGGGCAAAATACTCTGAAAAACTGACATTTTATTATCTTAATGTACCTTTTACAAAATGATCCATTTATCTTAATTTCACAATTAAAAATTGGGAAACTGTACCTCGTAAACTATAATCCATATAAATTTTGCAGCCAAACAGTCCGCAGCCTACGTGCAAAATCGAAAATGTGGATCCTCGCCAGTTTAATATTGAGAGTGCATCAGCATCGAAAACAATGGTAAGCGTTCGAGAAGTAAGTGAAGATAATGAATTCAGTCAGTCTGCGGCATCAATCGTGTCAACTTCTGCCATCCAAGAAAGCCTCGACGAAAAGTCGTCTCAAATTACCCAAACTGGAAAAGATTACAAGACTAATTTGAATAAGAACTCGAAACATTCTTTCACGGAGTTGATCGAATTAAAAAGACGAAGTATTCGAAATTCAGAACACGACGACGATGCTAAGAACGATCCAAATGTCGATATCGATGCTGTTTCTGCCACAGAAAATGGCGATACAGAAGAAAGCGAAATTGAGTCCGTGGTTGATTTGATAGAAGAGAGAACAGCCCAGACGCCTTGTCCGAATGAAGCAGAGTCTTCTCCATTTAAAAAGGGGAGAGAGTTACTTAGAACGCCACCGACAGTGCAGAGACAGTTATCCACTAAGACGAGAATAAAAGTCGATTTTTCAGAGAACGATTCAAAATCAGTTTTGTGTTCGAAAAAAGATTATGTTTCACCAAAAACAAAAGAAAACCCTCGCGTAAAGGTAAGCAAATCATGTGATACTACTAATAAAACTTTTTTTTTACAGCCAAATTAAATTTTACTAAACATGCGTTATTTTTTGAGAAAAACTTAGTGGAATAACAAGCTCGAAGCAAATGTTAGAAAGTTTGAGAAAAATTTTTGACAGAAAGTTTTAGAAGCTAACTTTTTTTAAACATATTTTTCGATTGAAAACGGATTTGGTTTTCTTTAAGCACTTGGCAAAATAAAGTTCGGTATTTCCAGTTGACCATCACATGTTTGTAAACTCAGAAATCCGAAAATTTTACTTCACCAAGTTTCTCCTCATGTTTTTCTATTCTTCCATTAGGTTACTTATTTAAGTATTACCGATCTACAATATTACAACAAACATTTTACAGCCCAGTTATCGCTAGTTATCTCTTTAGATAGCTATGTCGTGTTAGCTATATCGTGAGCGTACAAAAATATCGTGAATATTTACTCCTAACTTCAATCTTCGAAAATGCCATTTTTAGAATTACAAATCAGCAACATTCAACATACATCGTTCTACATATACACCACATCTCTTCTACAGCCAGTGTGATGGTATGGGGTGTCATCGTTTCCGACTCACGATTACTCCTTATATTGATCCACGTCGTCATGACAGTCTAGCGGTACGTTCGTGACAGCTTTCAGTCACATGTGTTGCTACTCCTGACAGAGTTCTCAAAAACCCTTTTTCAGTAAGCAATGCTCATCCACACACAGGAAGAGTGCCACAGAAATGCTTCCGCATCATTACCATCCCTTCTTGGCCGCCTCTATACCCAAATTTGTCACCGATCGAATATATCTGGGATCATTTATGACGGCAAGTTCGACAGCCTCCGAGTTTAGTCGATTTAGTGGTGTTTTATGACTGTTTCATAGCAAGTCTGTAACGAGATACAGCAGGACACCATAATAGACTTGTTTGCCTTAGTGCACAACCGTTTTGCCTCCTGAATTCACGCTAGAGGAGGCCCAAAAGGGTACTAAAACCTCCATCCATTTATATTTTTCCTGCAAGAAATGAACATCATGCTTTGATATTTTAATCATTTACTTGTATTAACGTTGTACTTACGGATGCAAAATTTCGTTTCCTTCTGACAGCTCTTTCCAATTTTTATAGCAATGAGTGTATTAAACCAAGACAAGCTTAGCTGAAGAGTTAACTTTTCGTTGGTCGAGGAAGTCAAAACGTGATCCAAATAAGGTGTCTATATTGACTTTCCCACAATTTTCCGCTTCTCTTTCGCTTCGATTTTCTTTTCCTTCACTTACTAAAGTGCTAGAATAAGTAATCCTCCCGATTTTCCCTAGGCACATGTCAACTCGTGATGGGAGAATTATACAAGAACGTTCGCTGGATTAAATAGAGCTGTAAGCTTGCAAACATCGCTAATTTTATCTTTTATATAATTTCAAAAAAATCACCATCCATTTACAGCAGTGTTTTATCACTAACATATGAGAGAAATTCGTTTTTATACACTTCTCTCCCAAACTTAATAATTAATATTTATGACCGATTTTCAAGTTCACGGACTAAAATTGCCCTTTGCTCTCGCTGTCTAAGTTTTAGTAGTTTAGAAAGGGTAGTTCTGGAGTTAGCGACAACCACAAACTCTTTCTTTTATTATTATTGCTGATAGCTTACTGGTATGCAGTTTTTAAAGTTTTATACTCATAACATTGTTGGAAAGCCGGTCAGGTGGCCGAGCGGTCAGCGTGCCTGACTGTGAAGTCAATGGTTGCGGGTTCGAATCCCGCTCAGGGCATGGATGTTTCTCTCTCTCTCTGTTGTGTGATGTGTGAATGTCGCCCACTATATGAATGGGTATCTGTGGCAGTGTGCAGTGCTGGCTCGACTCCGTCACTTAAGTTCACAGGTGCCCACTGGGCTTGCCGGGATAGCCTGGTCGGTAGGGCTCTGGGCCCATGTCCGAGAGTTCGTGGATTCGAACCCCGCCGGCCGAAGACTCTCCGTGTAGTTGGTGACTGATGCACGTTAAAATTCTGTCGAGTCGCAAAGTCCTATATATTCCCATAACAAATCGACACCTCTGGGGGTACTGGATTGGAGATCAATGGTTCTCTGATTCAGGTCAAAATTACGATCCGTGGATGAATGAATGGATGTATGAATGGGTCCGCCTTAGAAACAAATGTGACGTATGATGCGGCAGAAGTCGAATTCTTAGCCATAGATGGCGCCCCTGAAGAACAAAAATCGCATACTCTGCCTTAAATTTGCTCGGTTTCACCTAGCAGGCTTGTCCGTGCGACAAGTGGCATAAGAACCAACCAACCAACTTCCAGCATCTTCCTCGGTGAAGAAAGAAAGTTCAGTGCCTGCCATAAAAAATTAAATAAATAAAATATTGTTGGGAATTTTTTTAAATTTAAATGTTTTTCTCATACTGTTCGTTCTCTCAGTACCTATGGAAAATATTTCTATATTGAGCAAAAATAATTTTATTATTAATTTCCAGAAAAGGGAAGTAAAGAAGTCCAAATCTTCAATTGAGAAATCCACACAAAAACAGGATATAGTAGCAGCCCGAAAAGTTCAGTCATTTCAAGACGAAGCGACGCCTGTAAAGACGAAACAACGTAAGCAAGGAGCGAAAGTGGACGGATGCCCTTGGCCGTAAGATTATTTCTCAGTTCGTGGTGTTCCGTAATGAACGTCCTTACTGTGCATGTTTTATTGATCTTCATAAAAATAGTGTTTAAAAAAAATTCACGTTTTATTATTTAAGAAAAGCAGAAATTAGAAGAAAAAAGTTAACAAAACCTAACGTATCACTATTATTGGTGACTTTTTATTTCATTTTTATAACCGTCGTTGAAAGGCCGACCCAATTTTTTGGGTTTAAGAATACTAATTCTCAACTCCGTAGCCCTGTAATTTTGAGCTCATTCCAGAAGACAAGGGAACTCCTGGATCAAGTATTAGGAAACAGTTGCCTTCGTGGAGGACTTTTTGATGGAACTAACCCGCATTTGCGTTTCATGGAGAGGAAAACCCTAAAACATGGTTTGTGAGACGACAAGGTGACTTCAGCTCATGATCCGTCTACCACTGAGGATATTTTTCGTCAGCACCGTGGTCGGTGCAAGCCGGGTGCGACATTCGTATCTTCTAGTCATTTTTGGGATTCTCTCAGTCCCGTGAGTCATTGGTGACTTAATGTTACACAGCTGACAGGCGGATATTAGAAACTTCAATATTCATCAGTTAATCAAAAATTAGAAACTTCAATATTCATGAGTTTTTTATTTTTTTTATTTTTTTTTTAAATCCGCCTAGTGATGTAGCAATTTCCCCTTCATTTTTGTTTTTTCTTCACTTAAATATTAATTTGTGACGTGACTACTGATGTGTATACTTTGTCAATTCATTTTTCACATTGATTCGAAAAGTAAATTAAAAGTCATCATTATGGAAAATCATGTATGTAATTATATACGCGAAAAATATTTCTAAGATATCACATTTTAATGTATGTAAACACTTTAAAATAATATTTCTAATTTATTTTTTATCATATGGTGTAAGGAAACCTCACACATAGCCTAGAATCTTTAATTTATGTACTTCTAGCCACCAAAATTATGTTATAATTTTTATTTGCCCTCAAAAAATTTTCTGTAATAATATTTTTATGAATATTCGGTAACGTATTAATCATTGCCATTTGAAGTATTAAACAATTTCAGGAATGTCTCCTTTGAAATGATTAAGTTTATTTGCTTGTAGTTTAATATTGCATATTAAAACCTGGTCTTGAAATGCGATTATTGGTATTTTTCAAGTAGTGTAAAATGAAGCAATTCCCCTTACCCGAAAAAAAAACAACGAATCACTCTAATCCAATAGTTATATATCGATTATATTTGTCACTTTCTAGGCAGCAATGTTCTGAATTTGAGAGGCAAAATTGAATATGGTAATTTATCAATGTCACGTAATTGTTCTAAAAATCCAGGCAGAGGAGCGTCCTTTTTGTGAACTAATATTTTCCGATACTTGATTTTCAAAAAGGAAGGACAGGATTGCGAATAATATTCTGGAAAACATGTTTCGTAAGAAGAATTGAAAGATATTTAATATTAATTTTTATGTATTTAATTTTATAATTTGAAATTATATACAAATCAAAAAGTCTTAGACTATGTTTAATCCATTTTTAAATATAGGTACTATATAACATTATATGAACTTTTGTTTTAAATTTAAAATTATCTTGTAAAATTGTAGAATAAAATAAATTTTATAAGGCAGTTTCAAAATAACGAATGTTTGATTCACGAAATTTATTCCAGAATCTAGAATAAATTTCTTGAATCTAGATCATTTCTAGAATCTGGATCATTAAATTTAATGTTATAGATTAGATTTTATTTTTTGTATTTTTTTTATTTATCTTCATTTACTTCTTATTTTCTTGAGCAAATTTTACCCCTACGGGACGATTCTGATTTGAGAAATTGTGATGCGCTGAGATATGCATTTTCTGAGGTTTCAAACACGTAATCGAACGCTTAGAAACTACGTTTAGGATGAACTGCTGGTGCATGTGCGAACCGTATGCAGTTCATGTTACATGTAGATTCTAAATGTTCGTACCTTCGTCTAAAGCAGCGGTTTCCAAATTTTTTCAATTATGCAACCCTATATGATCGAACTTCTTTTTTGCGGAATTCAATATAAAAAGAAATATTCATTGGGAGCTCTGAATATAGTAGCAAAAAAATAAAAAAAAATTTGCTGAAAAAAAATGCATTTTCTGAAAAAATGCGTTTGCTGCGCTGAAGTAGATGAAACTGTTATAACCGTTGAGAATCGTAATCAGAGAAATGTAACTCTTAATTTTTGAAATCAGCTGTTTCATTTTGAGCTGGAAAGCTCAACGAGAAAAATTTTAATTAATTTTCATTAATGCCTGTTGTTTGCATAATTTGTTAAATATATTGTCATTGAATAAACAATCCTTTTTTTTCCTTCAAATTTTGATATGTTTTTTTCATTGGAATTTTGCATAGATAATTTCATATAAACAACCGAATTATTAATTAAATTATGGATAGTTGACTCGATTTTAAATAATTATTACTAGTTAAGAAAAAAAATACTAACTATCAGAGCCTGTGTGATCCTCCCACGGAACCTTAGGGTTCCGCGGAACACCTTTTGGAGATCCTTGATCTAGGACAGGGGTGGCGAACCTTTATTCACCAACGTGCCATTTTTTCTAAAAAATTGTTTAATGAAATCACAGACGTGCCGTCAAATAATTTTGACTTCATGATTATTGGGAAAATAATAATACTAAATACTATCAACTCAAAACTCTTTATTTACATTGAAAAGAAAATACATTTCGCAATGTCTCAGTTATACGCGTAATTCAACTTAAAGTAGCATCAGTGGGACTTCTGTTATTGCAGATCAAATGACAAATAACTTATATTAGGTTGTAAGATATTAGTTTAAGCAGGACAGTTGATTTTTTTACTAGTTATTTATTGTTAGCTTGTTTTTTATGATTATTAATTGTTCTTTTAGCATTAATTGTTAATTTTTTTATTAATAATTGTTTATTATTTTGTTTGCTTTTTGTGAATTTTAATTTAATTGTTACATATGCTTCATAGTGTGTGACATTTGTGTAATAACAATTCATAGTGCAATAACAATTATGATCGGTGGCGTGCCCAAAATATTGTGTCGCGTGCCATAAATGGCACGCGTGCCATTGGTTCGCCAGCCCTGATCTAGGGTAATCCTGTGCAGTGTGACCCTTAATAACACAATTCATCATATTTTCTCTTTCATCTCAACGCTATTATAATAAGATTGAAGGCAAACCGAACGCATTCGCAAATGCGTAAGAGGTCTTCGGACATAAAAAATCGTTCTGTATTTATTTTTACATCCATTTATTTGTTCCCTCGATTTTTGTTATATTTTTAGCAATTACATTTTTATTATTTTATTTATTTTCTTTCATTCTATTTTTATTTATTTTATTATTTTTATTTTATGATTTTTATTTTATTATTTTTATTTTATGATTTTTATTTTATTATTTTTATTTTATGACTTTTATTTTATTATTTTTATTTCATTATTTTTATTTTATTATTTTTATTTTATTATTTTTATTTTATTATTTTTATTTTATTATTTTTATTTTATTATTTTTATTTTATTATTTAGCAATTACATTTAATTTTAATTAAGATTTTTAATTTTTTTTTCATGTAGGAGAGATGTTGAATATGCATCGAAAGGTGAAATGCCTCTGTGGGCTGAGAAATTTGAAAAAACTGTGGATGCGTTGAAACCATATTCAACCATTGACGAGGCTGATGCTTCGATGAAAAAAGCAGTCGAAGATTTATTCGGAACGTCATGGTTGTATTCTATTTTATTTTTTTAAAATCCCTATAGTATTTAAAAACAAAACAACCAGGTTCAGAGGAAAAATTATCAAACATTTTTTAAAAAAAAAACATGAGAGGGAACAGGTTTAGAAGGGAAATTGGTAACTGGTTGAAGCGCTCTGTCCTCAGCGTTAGTAAAGTCAAAGGACATTATAACGATTTGGCGGCTACGACTTAGTATAACTTGCATTATTTATAATTCGTATTTGAAAATTCATGCGTTGTTAGGTTAATAATAGGTCGAGTGAATAAAAATCAGGAAAAAATTGTCTTATTTTTCGCGTTACAATTTCAAATGAAAATGATAAAGTTCTGAGAAATGGGGTATTAAAGATTGTTCTGTATTGATCTTTGACTGATTTGATCAGCCTAAAGATTGATCTTTGACTTATAGAAATAAATTAAATAAATATAACGTATTTCCCTCTTTCTGAAATTCTGCATTGTGTTGCAAAAGCATTTGAGATACACTCCATGTTTCAGGATTTGTAACGGTATAATTAAAGTTGCAGGTTTTGTTTAACTTTGCTGTAAGACAAAATGATACATAAGCAAGATTGGCATGCAAACTACAAACAATGTCATTATCCTCGGTAACTCAGGTTCACGAATCATGTCCCTTTTTTTCAAATTCTTCTTGCATACAATATCGTTACAATACAAATCTGTTACTTTTAAATAATCTGCTTGACGTCGTGCGCTTGCGTTGTTGTTTGTTGAAATCTGCTTGACTATCTTTGTTCGTACGTTAGGAATCTTAAGTCTCTCATTCTGTGAACTATCTGTGTTACTCGACATTTGTGCTTTTTTCCCCTTAGTCAACAAGCCCAAACAAGGATTTTACCCCAGTTTTTTTCGACCTTTCGTTGGTATTATTATTACTATTTAGTTGTCGTAGGTTCAGTTGGTTACGAAATAGGGTGGAATCCACGGTGGAAAGAAATCCGGATCAAGCAGCTTCATAAGAAATCGTATTACGGAAATACGTAGTACGGAAATCGTAGTAGAAATACTAATACGGATATCACAGAAGAGAAAAATAAGAGCAATAGTAAACGTAACCTCCACTCTATTCTGAATTCTAAAGGCAATTTCGCTGTACGGAGGTGCCGATAGGGTTGCTTAATTGCCTGAACGGTTGCTCGTAATAGGGTTACCATTTTTTGTTACTTATCTTAACTTTTGGCTAATATAATTATTTTTTCACGTAATGCTATTATCTCATATTTTCTCAACGCTGTTTGTAATGAAAAGAAAAGTAAATCACGGATGCTCTAGAATTGATATCCGTTTAATTTTATGTTCTATTTTAATGCATTAACTCAAACTTTCATCCAATCATCATCTTCATCATCGTCACAGCCATGTTTATTTACATTTATAAACGTCATCACATAGAATTGAAGCGTCATAAAAAGCAAACAATCTGATTGGTCCTAGTGTGAGTTGCTCTTATTTATAGGCATTCTTTCTCTCAGCGGAGAAAAACAGTTGCTGATATTTTAGGCAACTGTGATTTCTCTATCAGACGAGGATTTTCGGGCAATTTTTGGTGAAAGTGGAGGATACGATTGCGCTTACGGTTGACTTGCCGGTTTCGTTGCTGATAATTTCATCGTGCGATATACCCAGGATCATTAAGGCTCTGCCCAGCGAAAGTGCATTTGCCGAGTCTGCTATATATTACTTACGCTTTCTTCATTTATTTCAAATTTATATGGGTTTTATTCGATAACTTTTTGAATTTTCTTCATTCTGCGAAATTGGATCGTATGGCATGGAAACTTACTTCGAGTTATCCTATTTTGTCATACAAGCTGCCATGAAAAAAATTAATTAATTAAATAACTAACTCTGTTCTGCTCTGTTTGGAAGTTATAATTATTGTACCTATTTCCACAATACTGCTAGTACGAGTTTTAATTATTAGTTAAGCATCACTTGCCCCAATAATAGTTCGGCGATTTCTTATGGAAACCAGAAACGGCCACTGCTGTGCCTAAATAACGAATCACACGGTATACAGTTCTCTTTTTTCACAATTTATTAAAAACACATCCCTTTTTTGAAAGTATAAACTGTCATGTTTGTATCCGCACTCTAAACTAACGAGTAAATTATCCAAACTTCACTATAGATTAGGGTAATAAAAAATTATGAATCTATGGGACGCATTCGTCTGTGTCGTTGCTCGTAGTATTCCACAGAGAAATACACAATTCGCAGTAACAAAAAAAATAATGCAACTGTGGGACGCATCTGTCTGTGTCTTTGCTCGTAGTATTTCACAGAGAAATGCACAATTCTTAATAAATGAGTTACAGTTGGTGGCATTTTATGAGCGGTGTTATCATTAACTTGAGTTATCATTATGAGCGGTGCTCTTTTTGCCACGAAGTATCATTTTGCTAACCTTCCCACATTAATAATAATATTTTTCTTAGCCTGTAATTTAGGGAACAAAGCAAATTTTTGAAAGTCAGTTTTTAGTTCATTTAAACTTGCATTTTTATAAAAATAAGATCACTATTTTTGAAATATCAATGTTGTTAAAAAAATTTTAATGAAATCCGTGATTGAAAATATAAATTTATGATCATTTTGCATCCCAAATAGTTGATCAACTCCATAAATAAAAAAGGGATAAAGGGAAGAAATTGTATACCTTAATTTTTAAAGTTTCTTTAAAATATAAATTTCGACACTGCTTCGTTTCCAGCGGCCATGAAGATTTTTCATACTATTAACTCCATTAATTCTTAATTAATTGTGGTAATAGGTACCTTGATGTCGTAGTAACATAATTATCTCAAGTTTTTAATTTGAAATATTGATGTTAAAAGATTTTAATTTTTCTTATCAAGAAAATTTATTATAAATATTAAAAGCTTGTACGTGTTAAGTGCTTTGACACATAAATTAAAGGTATTTCAAAAAGTGAAGTTAATTGATTTCTGGAACGGCTAGGAGAATAATTAAATGGAAACAATTCGATGAAGCATAGCATGATGTGTGAAATTAAATTTTATTTGTTTTCAGGAAATTAAAAGAGGAAGCGATGTTAAACGTTATTAGATTAACCAAACACCATCCGGAAATAGTTTGTGACAATTCCACCAAAATCTTAAGTGCCATTTGTAATGAAGTGAAAAATATTCGCCAGTCAATTGCAGGCAAAGCCATCTTCACGTGTGGCTACATGTACCAAGTTTTAGGAAGAAGATTAGAAAATGTAAGAAATTATGAATATTGTATCACTTTAATCAACGTTGAGCTAATCTTTTTTGCTTAACTTTTTTTTTTCTCTGTACACAATTTACAAGCTTATTTTCCTTGTGTCTCTTAATATTGGAGAGATTTCACACTTTTACGTTATACTTCATACGCTCCTGTATGCAAAATTTGAAGTAATTGCGCATGCGTCAATTCTGACGATGTTCATGCTCCTGTTAAAAAATATCTAATTTATGTTAATTAGAGCCCCTGAATTAGACAGGCCGGCTTATTATTTATTTTAGGAGCAAAAAGCTAACGTAAGCACAGAACATAACTAATACTAACATAACGTTAACTTGGGATCTTGTTTGCTCCAATATTGCTTGATAGGTCAGCTCTGATAGTATAGGAGCCTTAATGTTAATGAAAATAAGCGCCTTTGCAAGCACCCGTCACTTAAGAACCCTTTCGTCCTAATATAAATAAGGTATAACGTAATATACTAACATAACGTAATATACTAACAGTGGAAATCTTATCCTCGAAAACAAAATCAAAACAACCGTTTACACTTGACATGGACATTATGAAAGTTAAACTTCGTTCAACTTAATTGTATAATTAAAAAAATATATCCTAGAATTTTAATTAATGAAAAAATATCAGTTTTTATGAACCTAGTGCAATTAGACAACCGTAATTTTTAACTAAGACCAATAAAATACCGCCTAAGAGTATGGGGAATTATTCATTTCCGTGTAATTTCAAACCAAAGAAGCTTTAGAAAGAAGATTTAATGTTTAAGAACTCATTGAAAACAAACGTTGAAGTCAGAATTAAAGAGAATTCCTAATTGCGAACGTTTAAAGCATATTAAATGGCCGTGCAATTCCCAGAATATTTTCAGATCAGTTCTAGGAAATAATCGCCGATATTGCAGTTTTTTGTATTAAATAATGCTATGTAATTATGTGTAATCAAGATTACTCATTTAACTGTAACTGAATATTATAAGGTGATTACTTGATGAACGACTGCGAAAGTAATAGAAATTACATCCATTTGAAGTCAAAATGGTCTTATTCGAATAGTATGCCCTCTTCATCTTTGTTTATTTTGAGATACGGAACCTTAAAATCATATCTTGTTTAATTTGTTGTTTCCTCTATTTAAAAGTAGAAATTTTATAAAGATGTATTAGTTTCAGTAAAATTTATAAATGCCTTGCGCACTGTAAAAAAAAATCTGGTGTATAGGTGCTACCATTTTTAGTGTTGATGTAAATGAAGTAAATTTTTAAGTAAGGAACTGTAGTTAATGAGCAAAAAATTATTTAAAATAGACGAAATGATAATTGTTTGAAAGGATTAGTGCAAATATATTTCCAAAAATTTGCTTGTTTTTGGAAATGAAATGAATTTGGAATAAAGCCATAAATTGATTCTAATGTGCATGGAAAAGTGTGTTGTCAGCAAACAAACAAGCAGAAAAAGAATGAATCTATATTATATAAAACGCTAATACGTACGTATGCATCAATAAAACCAATGATATTTCTTTTCTCGCATTGGCAACAGTTTTCATTTTTAATTGATATGCTTCGGCGCGCAAGAGCACGTAGTGAGCATCATATGGCTAATCTATATTATATAAAACGCTAATACGTTTTAATTGATAGGCTTCGGCGCGCAAGAGCACGCAGTGAGCATCATATGTCTAATCGGGTAAATTCTCACCGAATTGGGTATAAAATAGCCTACGTCACAGGTTGTGTTGTTCCTACTAAATTTAACCCATAAACGGCATTTTCTGCGAGCCTAACTTCAAGCTACAAATAAACACACGAAGTGTTCGATCGTTGAAATAGCTGCTCGCCAGATTTTATTGCATTATAAAGAAAAGTTATTGAAACTAAATACAACTAAATAAACAACAACAACTGAAACAAATAACAACAACTACTAATAACAATAACTAAATAAACAACAACTAAATTCCATTCGTTTAGCATTGCGTCATATGTTGTTCCTACTAAATCGAAGTAGTTGTGTTTTTTTTTCATATTTACCCAATTTTATTTTATTTTATAACCGTCGTCGAACAGCCGACCCAATTTCATGGGTTTACGACTACTAACGCTCAACTCCGTAGCCTTGTAATTTTGAACCAATCCAGAAGACAAGGAAACTCCTGGATCAGTACCCCCAGAGGTATTGGTTTGTTGTGGGAACATGGAGGACTTTGAGACTCGACAGACTTAGCGTGCATCAGCCACCATTTACTACACGGAGAGTCTTCGGCCGGTGAGGATCGAACCCACGACCTCTTGGATATAGGCCCTATTTCATATTGTTTTACAACGCATGGTTTTAGCCCTCTGGTGGGAAAGACTTTAAAACGAAACTTACAACAGTTACTTTTCTCAACAACTGAAATTTAGAATAGTGTGATTAAGAAATATATGCGAACTGTTTGCGATTTCAAATTAATATTGAAATGCATAGGTTTAGAATTTTCTACAGTGAGAAGTTTTCGGAACTTCAGTGTTCAAAAAAGTATACAAAAGCTAGACGTTAAGAACGTATCCAATGAGCGAGCAAAGCGAGCATGAACAGCGAAAGCAGTTCCGGGGGTTGGCGAGCGCCAGCTAGCAGGGGGCGAAGCCTCCTAGTGAATAAATAAAACTATGACAGTGAGAAAGGAAATAAAGAAATATGACTTCATGCATTGTAAAAAATTTTAGTTTGCCTCCAGAACAAAAAATGGTAGAAAATATACACTAAAATTTTTTTGCAGTGCATGAACATGAAAGTGAGGCTAACTCCATCTTTCTTTCAACTTTTCAAATTAGGTTTTTTAATAGAACCCGAAAATAAAAATTCTTACAATCATGATTACCATGTTCTTAATAATCATTACACGTACTCGATGTCATTGTTGCCCGATTTCGGTTGCCAACTTGGTTGAATCCTGTTTCCATAATGAGGATAAGAAATTTATTTACACGAGTTTCAAACAAATGTATTTTATTTTGCAGAAACTGCGAATGGTGCTTAACTCGCTTTTGATGAAATCCAGCAACAGGACACTTGCTTCATATTTCAGACTTGTAATTGAGAGTTTATTCAAAGTAGTCGAATCCTCTTCAGCACAAAAAGCTGCACAAGCGTTTGTAGTCGAAGGAGGAAGGTGAGAGTTTTTAAATTCTTATCGCTCTTAAGTAATAACAACAAATTCAGAAGCTAAAAAATAATATTAAATGTAAGACTGTCATCCATACTTACGAATTGGGTACTTATACTTCAAGTAGAATACTTATATCTGGCAACTCTTTGATGCATATTTAGTTTGTTTATGTTCTACTTGACTTCTTGTCTGATATATAGTGAAAGAATTGAATATACAGTGAAAGAATTGAAATATGTGTGAAAGAATAAAGAATATGTCATTTAAGAGAACTGATACTTGACTAGCTTGATTTACTCGAAATAGAATGGAAAAACAGTTGCTAACGGAAACTAATGCCACGTTTCAGCAACCAATCAGGATCACGATACCCACACACTTCATCACTTGCTGATATCCCGTTGAGATCGATAAAAACATTTAATTTAAATTTTGCTTAGTTTCAAACTTATTACGCGTACATTTTTTTCTCTAAAACCAGTGGATTGCTAAAGAAACCTTTTTAGCTTTCTTCAGCACTCCTAAGTAAAATATCCAATTTCAAATTATAGTATTCCAATTTCAAACTTCCATTTTTTTTTTTTTTTTTTTTTTTTTTTACAAAAGCATATTTCTACTGTCCTCGAATTTCAGATTATTATTTATTTATTGATGAATTTCTTACCAAACTCAGTTTATAGCTTTTTTGTATTGCTTAAAAACATAGTTTTAAAAAGTTTAATTTCTTAAGAAATTCGAGTGTATTTTTCATACTTTTTCTACTATAGTACATTTATGAAAAATTTTTAACTTAAAGAATATGATATAACAGACTCAAATTATTTTTCACATCAAATGTTGTTAAAAACAGACCCAGTTCGTTTCAAAATTTTTTTAATCTGCATTACTTGTACTAAGCGAAAAATAAAAAGCTCTATAAACTTGAGAACTTTATTCTAATCGTTTTTTTTTAACTTAAGTCATACATTTTTTTAACATAATTTAAATCAATGCTGAATTAAATATCAAGGCGAAATTTCGAATGAAATTATTTAAATAAATCCTGATTAATAACGAATCAAGAACAAGACTTTCTTAAAAATTTCATTTAACTCATTAAGTTTAATTTAGCCCCAATTTTGGATCAAAATGACGTATTTTAAAATGATGAAAAATGCATACTTTAAAAGTATAAGTTTTTCAATCGTAATTAAAAAAAATTGTATAAATTATTACACAAAGTAACATTTAAATGCTTCTGTAATAAACAGTGCAAATCTATTTTTTAGAACTGTATCCCAGAGATGAGGCGAAATACGCAAAAAACAAAAATAACCAAAATTCCAAACTGTCTTTCAAAATTATGATTACTCATCTAAAACTTTGAATCAGATATCCAAATCCATCAAAAGAATTGAGATTGTTATTTTTGATTGTTATACTTTTATAATTTTTGGAAATTGCAACAACTAGGTACTTGTAACTCTATAAGACGTGAAGTGATTGTGTCTAACCACGTGATTTAAATTAGATTTAATTGGATACACGAAGCCGACGTCACGCGTGTGCGTCGAACCTGATTGGCTTCTGAATCAACAAATGCCAGGATTTACGTACGATGACGTCACTTGCAGCTTTCTAATTAAACATCACGGTTTATCGTGTTACGTTTCGTTTCTTTTTAGTCATTGAGCTCTATGGCAGTTATGAAGAAAGTGTTAGTTTTGAGAAGATGGAAGTATTTTATGATTTAAACTTTTTTTTAAGTAACATTTTATTTCAAAACTGCAATGTTTGGCCCCATGAAAATAGGACAAAATTTAAAAATACCAATTATTTTAATAATTTTCACGTAAGTCGAACAGCGTTTCCAAATTATCAATTTTTTTTTTTTAAATTTTGCTTGATATCTTAATTTTAAAACTATCATGGTAATTAGGTTCTTCCAAGAGCTTTTATTCTAAATTAGAATGTCTGTATTTTGTCTGTTCTCCGTTATCTGTTTCTGTTATTAACTAGTAAATTAATTCAATATTTTATGTAAAATTGCACCCATTGCACAATGGGCCAGCATCCAAGGTTTCGTGGCCAAAATTAGTATTTCGATAAAATTTGCTTCAAAATTTGTGGGGTTTTATTTAGGGTTTTCATGTGCAGGTAAATAGAATTCATAGTTGAAATTTTGAAACACACTAAAAATACCAACAAAAAAAACAAGATGATGGCTGAAATATTTCGAGCAAAAAAAAATATTTATATATATAATAATTTTCGTAATTTTATATTAAGCATGAAAAGCAAATTATATTTCCGAAGTAATATTACAAAATAAAGCGAAAACATGAAGAAAAATATATAATTTTTGTTTTTTGGTATATTTAGTCCACCTTTGCAATACGGGCAAAATGGGGCAGGTTTTTTCGAAAAAAGAAACATCAAAGAAGAGAACAACAAAAAGTTTAGCTAATTACATCGTAGAACTTTTTGGAGATAAGTTACGAAAGTGATTCAAACATATTGCAAAATGTCAAATGATTAGATATAAACTATAAGTTTGTCGAAAGTATTAACTAATCAAACAAATTGAAAAATTGTACTATAATTTCAGACCAATTACTCTGATAAAAATGTAACAGAAAGGTGAAATTCCTATATATATTTCTGAAATATAAATTTAAAAGTGACATTAAAAAAAAAAATTTAACATATTTTTCATTACATTGTACTCTCGTCGGTTCAAAAAGTAAATTATAATGTTTGGAATGATTATGAATACTTAATTTGAGCGATATTAAAGCTGCCTAAACATATTTTAGTTGAAATTTAATTTTTGACTTTTAGACAAAGATCATGGTCTTCTGGCCCACTGTGCATTGTGTTAATGCATGGCTTATTTCCTGTTTCTTTAGGCATCCCAATAAAGCCTCCAGAGAAATTGCTGCTCAGTTCTTAGCAATCCTTACTGATAAAATAGGCACACTTGATCCCATCTCACAGAACCTTGCAAGCCAGATGGTGAAATGTGCATCGTTTTTTGTGACTGATTCATCAGCTATTACTAGGTACTGAATACATTTATTACATACCTCTTTTTAATATTTCTTTTTTTAATTTACTTTCAGTAAAAAAAAAACAGAATGTTCTACAATGACTGCACTTATAATGTGTTTTCAGAATCTGTGTCAAAAAAGTATACATTTTAGGTGTCTCAAATCAATATTTAAATGTGGGGGGAAAACACTATCGAAATCTAAAAAACAACACTATTTAAAAAATTCGGGTCTAAAAACATCAAAACCTGTTTGATTGTCTGAAGAAACAGGCAGATTACTTTGATGATGATTATTAGAAACTACTTCAAATTTCACTGGGAAATCAAACTGCTTTAAATGTATTTCATCCTAACTTCATCACTAGTAGCTCGGAATATTGATGGTATTTTTATATATTTCTCGTTTATTGAGTAATTTATGCCCTTTCATGTATGTTTTTTGGCGAAAAATTTTGAAAATATTTATTAAAGTAATCATTAAGGAACACCCTACATAATGTAATCAAAAGAGCGAGAAATGCCAAATAGATTTAAAAAGTTCTTGAAATATGCGTCTTTTGTTTCGAGCTGTTTATTTAAAATACAATTCAATTCAATTTGTTGCTTTGAAGAAAATCAAATTTTAATAAATAAGGAGTAGAAATTTATGACTTCTGTCGGCAAGTATAATTTAATTTAAAACATTTTAGTAATTTATTTTCAACTATGTAAATTAATACTGGAAGTTTATTTTCTTTTTGTTAAAAAAAAAGAATTTCTGGCATATAAAAATTTAAAATACCGAAACAAGTCATTTTTTACGAACTACTTGTAAATCGAGAAATAGTTTTTTTTTTTTTTTTTTTTTTTTTTTTAAATTTACTCCTGTAGTAACCCGCAAATGTTTTCTCGATATTTATTATAATGTGTATGAATAAATTAATATTACTCTGGGAAACAATTATTTGCAATTTTTTGTCTCAATGCATAATACTTGATATTGCCTGATTCAGTTGTGGGAATTTCAAATCTGAAATTAATTTTACTCCTATGGCTACAAATTTCTTTTAAATAACATTTTTAGTTTACTTTTTTTTTCGAATTGTACAAGTTTAAAAGCATTTTTAATAACACTGAGTCGCGTAAAAGTTTAGACAAACTTTTGGAGGAGTTAAGCAGCACATTATCAGGACTAAAATTGCATAGAAACCCACGTCCGAAACTGTCCTCATACGTAGATAGGGTAGCTTACCTATTTTCACCTGTTCAGAAGCACACGAAAAAAACATCTCATAATAAGGAAGTGTCCCTAACGGCGTATTATGATATTTCCGTACATGGGTGTCTATGTAATTTTAAACCCCATGATGATGTGGCCTAACTCCTCTAGAAGTATATCGTTTTTACCTCCTGTTATGCATAACGTCTTTAAACTAGCACATTTCGACTAAACAATGCCATTTGAAAAAACTGGAGCTTGTCGGGACAAAACGATTTCAGATTTGGAATTGGTGATGCAAAAGTATTTACGATCTGTTAAAAAATCTCATGCAACAGAAAAAAATTGCCACCTAGTTGAGAAAGTTTTGACTCGTCGCCGCGACAAGCCTCCCTCTGGTATTTCAATGTTAAAAAAAGTTTAACAATTTTAGAAATAAAGTATTCACGTTTGATGATTCATAATTCCTGAAACTGAAGTTCGTAATTTTTAACCCTCATTTTGACAAAATACAAATGCTATGACGAAAGGCTTAAATAATTGATGAAACTGCTTCCTTACTTGTGTCATATTAGAGCATTCTGAAAACTTTTGTTGCTTCTCGCCTATTTTAGTCCTACTTTTTCGGCTACTTTCCTACATTTTACTGTATATTTTATTCGTATTCGCATTGTAATATCCGTTCTATTCGTATTATCGTTCTATTCGTATTGCAATATACTTTTTCAATCAATTATATGGAAAAGGTGGTTGAGATTAACGTCAATAAATCCAGTATGACATCACAAATAGTATTATTACGTCTTTTATAACATCACGAACAATTCTATAACACAACACACTCCTTTTTCATACTTGTACTCATTCACTTGTAATTTTTTATGTTGTAATTCCTAATTAATAATGCCTGAAATTCTTATCATCAACCTAGTGATGATTACATTTTCTTCTATTTGACAAAATATTCACTTTCATAATTTACAAGTAAAAAATTACATTAAAATACAGAAAATTTTGTAAAATTTGAGTATCCATAATTCACGGTGAAAGTAAAACTAACATAGTCAGGAAGACATTAACTTATCGAAAAATTTTCAACTTTTTCATGGTAGTGTTTTCTTAGTTTGACTTCAAGTTTGCTCGAATGATTTTCCAGGAAATGGTTACGTCGAAAACGGATAAAATTTCGTGAAATTTGAGCTCCCATTTTAGTGAAAGTAAAACTAAAGAGATCGTCAAGACATTAACATAATGAAAAAATTCTAAAATTTTAGTTATTTATTTCTTAATAAAGCTTTAATTTCAGCAATTAATATTTTGTTATAATAGTTGCTTTTAAATAATAAAAAGTATTTTTTTATTTGGCCTTCCAACGCCTTCTGAATTTTTTAATAGCAGTTTAATATTCTTGTCGTTAATTAATTTAGGTTTCTATGAAATGAATAAAAGGTATTATTCATTAATATCTTTCAGTATTAATTTCAGATTTTTTTTTGCTTTTTTAATGTCTGTTTTAGAATTACAATGTAAAAGCTTCTGTTTTATCTTTTGATTTAAAAGTTTTATATATACAATTTAAAGTATTGGTACTAAAATCTGCCAGTGTCCTATAATAAGGTATCACAATTTTAACCTATTTTGCAATACTCAAATATAAGTTTCTTTTAAAATAAATTTATGAAGATTAATTTTGTTGTAGGTACTGTGCGAAACGTATGATTCAAGTGCTTAGAACTAATCCAAGTTTTGAAAAAATTAAAGATCAGCAATTGGATGTTAATCAAGCTAAAGATTTAACGAAAGTACTTGAGCTTATAGACACAAAGGTAAACACTTAGTTGTTGATTACCTGTAATTTCAAGTATCTTAACTAAATCAGTTGAAAACAAAAATTAGTTTAAGCAATACAGTTATAATGTCTGACTTCCTGATTTTGAACCAGGGATGAGCAAACTTTTTTAGTTGAGGGCAACTTCTAAAATAAAAATTTAAAAAAGCGATATACAAGTTTTAATTTAACTACTTAATGAGATGAATGAAATTGCGATTTCGTTTTTAAAAATTTCTTACATTGAGGTTCGAAGTGAGATAAGAAACGAGGCTAAATGCTTATCTGTTTGTCTACTTCTGAAATGATTTTTTCTAAGGTTCATAGTTGAAAACATTTGTTCACATATATAAGATGAAGCAAACATAGCACTGATTGTCTGGGCATGAGATGTTAAATTTTGGAAACTAGCTTTTGGTAATGATTTGTAAAACTCAAACTTTGGCAATTTAGAAACAACTGCTTCAAATGGTAGTTAGATTGCAACTCAATTAATTCAAGCTGCGAATCCGACTTCACTGTTTCACAATTAACGTTGAAAGGCATGGTAAAAATATTTAATTTTGCTGAATGCCATTCAACAGAATTAGAATTAGATATTCTGTTCAGTGCCATTCTATTCTGAAGGGCACTGAAATCATGAAATCTGCGTTCAAATTCAAAATGAAATTTTTTCAAGCCATTTTCTTAATTCTTAAGCTTTTCCTTATTTACTGAGGGTATAGAATTTAACTTCTTGAAATAAAATAAGTCGTTCTTAGCTAGCTGCCCAGAAAACAGATTAAGCTTCAGTTTAAAAGCTTTGAGATGGGCCCAGATATCATCGATGAATTTATTTTTCCCTTGCATCTTAATATACAAGTTGGTCATATGACAAAGAAGATATGTAAAAAATGCTAAAAAAATTTTTTACAAATATCTAAAAAAACACAAGCAATTTTATACATTTAATAATTTCCTCATTATTTACAATGACGTTATATGTGTGGAATATTTCCATACGCAATAAATAATGTTAGATTTCACCCCGGCAGAAAAATCCGCTCGTTGGAACTTAAAAATGCACAGTCTGCCACATGTGAAGTACAATTCACCTATATTAGCTCTTTAAAAAAAAGACAAACACTCGTTCGTTGGAACTCGTTCGTTGGAAGAAAAATCTGCTCGTTGGAACTTAAAAATGCACAGTCTGCCACATGTGAAGTGCAATTCACCTATATTAGCTCCTCGAAAAAGACGAACACTCGTTAGATCCAGTCTGCGGCTATTCTACAAAGAACTTCTATTTTCAACATTTTACCAATTGATGCTGCCTGTGTTAACTACTTCCATCAATTCATCAGTATTTTGTTAAGAAAGAACAAAAATATCTTTAAACAAAGTAGACAAGAAAATGGATAATGTATTTTGTTTATATTTGCCACGGATCCGCAACTTAAAATTCTATCCGCGGGCCGGGAAAATCTTTCAGCGGGCCACAGTTGGCCCGCGGATCGTAGTTTGACCATCTCTGTTCTAAATGATTTACTTTATAAGCGGAAATTTTAGGGGGAACTGTAGTAAATTTGAGAACTAAAATTGAAATCGAAGACTGGCTCTTAATCAGTGGTATTTAATCTTTACATGCAAATTTAAAAAGGTTATTTAATCACCATATTAAAATGAGAAAAATATGGTGGGTGATATATTTGAATTTTGACGGATTTTTCCCTGTTAAAGTAGTGCCGATATAGTTCTGCATTCAGCATTTTTGAAAAAGGAGTTCAATGCTATGCACTTGATTGCTTTTAAATCTTTGAAAAATATCATTTTATCGTAATCCAAATAAATTTTCGTCAGTTAAAGCAAAAATAAATGTAAATTATTTAAAATCTTAAAAGAAAAAAATTTACGTTATAAATTGCCTATACAGAATTTATAATCATATTATTTTATTTCTTTAAATTTTTGAGAAAAATTCTTAAAATTTCTTAATGGCACCATGCGCCATTTCTTTCAATCTAATTAAGTTAACCCTTTATTTTTCATTACGCGTGCATAATTAAAAATGAAGAAAGCTTTAACGGCTTTTTCCGTAGTAACATGTAATTTTCGAATTTTCAGGGGTGGGTTTTATGCTATTTATTTAGAGTGGCAGTTGTTTGAAATTACGAAATCTAACAAAAAACATTCTTTTTCCAAAACAAACTTTTTTTTCCTTCGTCGGATTTGGATTTTTGAATCTCAAAACTCTTGATCGCCTGAATGCGGAAGAAATAAAATTAACAATAAGGGGGCCATAATTTCGCACACACTTTTACCAAGACCGTATTTAGCCATGGCTAAAGAGAATAGAAGGGCTAGTTCATTCCGCTCTTAGAGCTGAAGCTACGATTTCACTCCTCATGACGTCACTGTATCCACAGATCTCGGAGATCGCAAGAAAAGATATTATGATAACTTAGCATCTTTCTCTTTGTAAAAATAAGTTTAGACTTTTTCTGGTTATTAGCTTTCAAACTTTACGTAATTAACACATTATTTCCGTTCATAAACATAGTTCAAAAAAACTTTCTTGGTTATTATATTAAAGAAAAATACCATTTTAAACTTATAAAAATGTTTTACTAGTTGGCGAAAATGACACTATAAATACTTTATTTTAAAAAGTTCAATTTTAACTTTAATTATTAAGAAAAATGAACGCATATATCGACACTTTTTTTTATCTTCAAATTCTTTTATAACGATAAGTTGAGTTAAATTTAGAATCCCCGATTTTAAAATATGTCGTTAATAGCAATTTGTTCATACTTAATCATTAGGAAACTTCAACCTTAAACGCTAATTACTGAAACAAAATAACAATTTAGGTTCATAATGACATTAGAAATTTTACAATTGCTTATAGATACTTAAATTTACGATGATATAATTTATAGATATTTAAATTTAAGAGAATATAATATTTAAAAAAAAAATCATAAATATTTAGAATAACTACATTAAAAAATATGTTATGAAATTAGGAGAATTTCAACTATATACTATATATTTTATTTATACTTTTTATTTATACTTTTTATTTACATTTTAATTTTCTTTGACTTAATCCATTTTTTAATTTTTTTCACCTGTCTTTCTTTTTGAAGTAACGAGGCGGTCAGAATGAACGTATTGCTGTTTTATATTAATTGTGTCATTTCGGAATCCATTCTTTACATAGTTGTTCATTTACTTTAGAGAACACGCGAAAAATTATATTTTTTCCTTTTGTTTTTCTATCAGAATTTTTGCAAGTTGCAATCGCGCAAACTGGCATTTCGATAATAGTTTTAAATTCTTGTAAATTCACTGCAAAAACTGAGGAAAGTCATTATAGAAAATAACAAATGTCTTAGCTCCAATATTAGTTAGAGCTAATAAGGCCGAACGCTCCGTTCTTGAAGTAAAAGTGCGAGTTTTGCGCCAAAGTGACGTCACTAGAGAAAATCGGAGGATTGGCGCGGCGAGAGTTTCTTCAAAAGAGTGAACCAGCCCTTCTATTCTCTTTAGCCCTGGTATTTAGAAGATTATAGCCTTCCACCCCCCTTTAAGTTGATGAATCTGATTAAAAAGTGCGTGAAAAAAAAATGCGTGTACGTTTTGATTGCAGATAGAGTACGTTTTGTGCCTGATTTTGTTCCTTATATTGTCTGTTCTAATTAAATAATATACATTCACCCCACAAAATATTAAAATCTCACGTTAGTTCGTGAAAATCTCTTTATTTAATCAAAAGTAATTAAGGAGCTGCTGTTTTTTAAAATTTTATCTGTACATATAATTTAGTAATTAAATTATTAAAACCAAATTTTTGTGCTCTTCTTATTGTTTAATTTTTCAAACAATCTTCACTATAATTTGGCATTTTTTTGTGAATATGTTTTATGTCTCAGTACCGTAGGATATATATTTGATGATTCGCCGCGATCAACATATTATTTTAATTATAATGATAAATATAAAATTTCATCTCACCTGCCATAAAAAAATTTGCTTACTAGAACTAACGTTGTCAAAAATTTTAAGTTGTATGCATTTTTTCCAGGGAGTGAATGAAGAAATTTTACCAATTAATATCATTAGAGGTCTTTAAATTCATCATAAAAGTGCTGTGAATTCGATATATGAATTATAGTAATAATGTGATTAGAAAATAAATTACACATTGGGACTAATTGATTGAACGAAATTGTAACTATAAGTCTCAAGTGTTTATATTTCTGATAAAAAAATAATGTTTACTGTTATTGTGTCATATTAAATTATTAATCGATAATGAATAAAAGATTTTAAATATTTGTTTTTATTTAATTTATTGACACAGTAAATTTTATACAATGGAGACACGTTTACTAAAGAACTTATTTATATAAGCAAATGAATCTAAAGCTTAGTGTATGTAAGTGCCGCCTTGCTGAATTTGTAAACTGCTGTTTAATTGAAACGTTGGAAATGGAAAAATTGTGGTATTAAAACTGCTTTAATAAAAGAATGTTGATTATGAATTTTTTATAATAAAAACTATACTCCGTTGCAAGTTAAGAAAAGAACATTGCGAAATAAAATTTCAGTAATCATTAGCTACACAGTTCTGTTTAATTTCGTTATCAAATTATACAAATATGCTTTCAAAGCAATATAAAAGCTTTTAAAAGTTAAACACGCCATACAGAAATTTAATTCATGCTATCTTTAATGATATAGGGGAGAGTCGGGTATCCCCGTCCACTTAAGGAGTATTGCTTATATTTCTGTATAATATTGAGTAATAATCAATATTTTTGTACGTTTCTACTGTTTTACCATCTAATTAAATAACGCAAAAAGAATAAACCAAAAAAAGAATAGTTTAACTTAGAAAAATAGAAATTTTAAAAAACATGTTTTTCAGCTCTTTTCAAAATGTGTCGGGTAGCCCACCCAGTTACAAAAATTATATTTTTTGACTGTTTTTTCAGGTGTAAATGAAAGTGACTAATGTATTGACAATAGATAAATCTCATTTAACATTTTGATCATAAAATTATTTTATTTATTACATATTTATATACTTTTAGTGAATTCTATCATTTAATAACAACAACATTTGTTGCTAAAAATGCATATAACATTCAAATTTGAAGCAATAAAATAATAATCTTTGCAACCGTACATTTATCGACGAAATAAAATTGGGCGGTGATACCCGACATTCGTGTGAGCGGGACTACCGAAATTCAATTTTTTTGAAAATTTGTAATTACTCGAACAATTTTTCACATATAAACTTCTTTCTTCTTGCAAATTAAACTTAAGACTAAATACTTTAATGCTGCGTGTATAGAAAAAATTATTTTTTTAGTATTAAAATGAAGTTTAATCGAAACATTCAATCAATTTTTCTTAATTTCATGACTACTGTATTCAACATATTTTCAAAACTATAGTTTACCGTGTTAACAGCTGCATAAATACTTGAAACTTTGAAAATAATCTTCTTTTAATATAACAAGTAGATGGCCCATTGACTTGAAAAAATATTCTATACATATGAAATTGACTGTGGGCGGGGGTACCCGCTTGGCGGGGCTACCCGACTCTCCCCTATATCATAGAATTATCAACAAAGCAAAAGGTTATAATACTGAAGTCTTACTAGAATCTTAGATTTGGCGATATATTTCGATAAACAAGGAAAACATTCGTTCTCAAAAAATTTATGACGTTGTAATAGCATTTGGTTTGATTGGACCACTGAAAATGGCGTGTCTTATGCTGACATGCTCTTAACAAATCAAATGAATAAAGAATTTTTACTTTTGCTTCGCTGTGGAACAAAATCGTCATAAACAATGTTTATTATTCGTTCATGAGTTTCTTTAAATGCGAACAGAAATACATATATTTGTTGCGATTTTCAGATACCATTTTTATTAATTCTTATTACTTGCTAATTGATTATTGTTGTTAATAAGAAAGCAAGCAAAGAGGGGACAATGAAACGTCGTTCAAGAGTTGGTGATATTGATATCCGTTCTCGCTGAGAGCTTGGTATTCATTTATCGTACACCTAGATGCAGACAGACTCTCTAAATAGGAATAATGGTCTTTTCTTAACTTCAAGGCAATAAGAGAGTATAATAAAATGAAATTTGAAAGAGTATATTCATATTGAGACTAAAAAAAACTAGTTAAGTTGATTTACTTGACTTACTTGAATTTTTGTTTTCATAAATACAATTAACAAGGTTCGTATTTGAACGAATTGAATTTGATTCAATTAAAAACAAATAAATCCCTTCTTTAATTGAATTTATATTTCGAACCGGCAATATTTAGCACACTCTGAGGATCATTATTTTACGAAATTATTTAATTGTAAATATTTTGTAATTGGAATATTTTTGGTTTGTATAAGGTTATTACCAAAAAATAGTTTTACATAACGAAATATTCTTTTGTAGGTTAGTTGAAATTTCAACAATCGGAAAAAGTCTAATATTTAATACAGATATTGCCAGAGAATTCCGGGTCAAAATAGTGACTATGCCCACAGTAGCGATTTTAGAATCCAATAGCTTTTAACGACACGTCGTCCTGCTTAGCATTTTTTAAATAAAGCAAAATTGATTCTTGAACTTGAGGTAGCAAATTTCGAAAGAAAAAGACAGCATGTATTATAATTGGGACCAACTACAGCAAAGAGGAAAATCTCCGCAAAAAAAAAAGAGAGTAAATCGTTAAAAGCCGCTAAAGTGTAACTTAGTGTCCCGGTAACTGACTATATACCATCCCTAAGATAAAGCAGTCTATAATTGCACATATAGCACGCATATCGCTGCATATACTTATCGAACTTTTAGACGGATTCAGAATGAAATAAAAAACTTTCTGCCCTTAAGTTTCAAGTTATGATTTGACTTTTTAAAAGATTCATTCATTTTGAAAAAATTACGATCTTGAAGATAGGTCAGATTTTTAAACCTGTGTATGAATTTCATTTCCCTATCGCAAATCTTCCAAAATGCTACACATATCGTATTCTTAGAAATGACTCAGAGCTCTCGCATGTTAGACTGAAAACGTTCGAACATTCTTGTTACTATGCCAACGCTTTTAAATTTTAAAATATACTGTTTTGAATCGCAACCACTTGCGCTGGAAAGAAGTGCCACGAACGTTAAGATGCTTTTGTCTCAAAATCGCCAAAGACGTGCTTATATACATGCCGGCAGACAATTATTGCAGAAATGAAAAAAAAAATGATCGTTTTACAGAAATAGGAAAGATTGTTCCGATTTCTCTGAGGAGATGAAGACTGAATACCTCCCAGCAAGTTGCAGTCATCTGGACTTTGGTAAACGCATCTGTAAATTTCTTGCACACGCAAGGAGTTGAATATAACCATGAACTAGATGTTTTAGAAAATTTAACCATTTTTTGCAAATAAGGACAAAATTGTATGCAAAAAAACTGCTTCTCAATTTTTGTCTAGTATTTAGAAAAACTTATTTAAATGATATTGTTTCTCCCTTGGGCTCCATTTCCTCATTACTCCTTTCCTTCCCATTTTTCCTGTTTTGCATCCTCATGTGCGTCTGTACCCTTTCCACTTCAGGCTGATCATAAGACAAAGGTTTTCAAAAGATTTTATGATAGAGTTACGTTGTTTTATCGGGAATAGAACCTGCGTGATTATTTTATTTAAGTAAAGGAGCGTGGCAAAAGTTAGTGTGAATGTGTTTCTTGTGAATCTGTACAGTTACGCAATGAGTGTTTTTATGCAATTTAAAAGATTGGGAGCTAAATAAACAAAGTCAACGAAATCCAGTGAGGTTGCCTTGCTGCCAATTGTTCCAAGACATTTGGTTGTAGAAGGTGATGGGTTCAACTTTTGGGTTAACTCAGGAAATTTTCCCGATCTTTTCCTTTAACTAAGGTTGGTCTTACTTCAAGCTCATATATCGTATTGTTCGTTTAAAAGCGGTGTGCTATTGGCTGGGGTCTGCAAACTATTTCCGAGGATTATCCAAAGACTTGCCGCCCCTCAATGAAGTGATCTTAAAGACGCTGTTCCCAGTAGAACACCGATTTCAAGCATCACTGGCTGCGGTCAGTAAGCGAGTGGGTGACCACTTTGATCAATCTGCGTTAGGACCGAGGGTGAGTGGTATCGTTAAACTGTTCATCGTCGGGCTACCAATACTCTACAGAGGGGGAGCCATCCCCTCTGTAGAGTATCAAAATTGTGATGGCATGTCTTCAGATCATTCTTAGGGATGTTTCCCAGACAGTCGCCTATTGCCCATTGTGCAGCTCTAGAACGTTGTAAATAAAGAAGTACCACTACCAAATTGTGCTCTCTGTTCTTTACCGTTTTTCTATTGAGCACAGAAGCTTGCATATGCATGAGTACCTATTTGGGGAGACTTGTCATTGTTTTTATTCTCTACGAGATGGATGGCTCCCTCGCTTAGGTACCCCTAGAACCTGTGCGTGAAGGCGAGTACTTTACGGTAGGACATTGTGAGGAGGATCGATGCCGTACATCCTCGGTTTATCAAATAGGCTTATCAGGCTCGGTTTATTAAAGTGGTCATCCACTCGCTCACTGACTGCAGCCAGTGATGCTTGACTACGGTGATCTACTGGGAGCTGTGTCTTATGACCAGACCATTGTGGGACAATATGCGATAAAGTAAGAGCTGTTTTAAGTAGACATAGTGAGAGATAAGCACCTAATTGTTTTGACTTAAAGGGGGGGGAAAAAGAACGTTTGCACCAGTTTGATAAGACCAGGGCCTCCTTGGCCAAGAGGTTTCACCCGCCAACCGCTGGGCAAAGCATGGAGGTAGCGAGTTCGAATCCCGCTGTTATCCTGGATGCATCTTCGTCCTGTCTTTCTCTGTATTGTATGGGTTTCGCGCGTAGGTCGTCGGGCTACCGAAGCGGGGGTGCCATCCCCTCTGCAGAGGATCAAAATTGTGATGGCATGTCTTCGGATCATCCTCAGGGATGTTTCCCAGACAGTCGCCAATAGCCCATTGTGGAGCTCTAGTGCGACGTAAATGAACATAAACAATGAATTCTCTGTATTGTGCTACCTGTCCTTCTGTTTGACAAAGGTTTATAAGCCTAAATTGAGCCCACAAGCCTGAAAATGTATGTAATTCCAATAAATAAATATTGATAACAACCATTACAGTGGAAGGGGTCTCCCTGGCTGAGCGGTATCGCCGGTCCAAACGCTCTGTTAAGCGTGGAGGTAGCGGGTTCGAATCCCGCCGTAACCCTGGATGTATTCCTTGTGATGTCTTTCTGTGAACTGTTCTATCTGTATTTTCTACTTGACAATGACTTATAAGCCTATATATTGAGCACACAAGTCAGCAAATGTATGTAATTTCAATAAATCAATCAATCATTACAATGGAAGCTGAATTGGTGATTGTCGTCGAATGAAAAAGTAAACGTTGTTAATATGTCACAAAAATGTTCGACATTTTCCAAGAATTATTTTAATGTAAATCCTTTTGAGGATTGTTCTTATGAATTGATAATCCACCATAGTTTTTATTTTGTGATCAACAAGTTTTGTAACATCCATACATGACGAAATTAGTACACATCTTGAAAACTTATCAGAAAAAATTGTAGTGGGAAATTGCAAAAGTAAGTACCATTCTATTTTAACTAGCATGGACTATAGTTATATTGAATTGTGATGTTGCAATGTGATAACTACACAGTAAATTATACTCTGTAGCAAAAATTTTAACTCTTTACAGTCCTACAGAATTCTTATACCAAATGTGTATATTTCTAACTTATACTCTAAAAAATATTTAAAGTAAATGATTAGTTGTGCTTTGAGTTCATCTGACTACTTGATATTAACTCGAAAGTATATTGGGAGATCTCTTATCACGTATTTTTAGGCCTTCGAAATAAGTGCCGATATTAGTTTAAAAATTATTATAAAAATACTAGTATTTTTACTCATTATTTCCGAAAATTACAATTAATATGTTTTGTTATAAGATACAAATTGAAATTAAAAAAAATAAGTTTTACATTGATAAGGTACGTATATAAGAAATCTTATATAATGCCTCTATCACACGAGAGAAAAATATGCGCAACTGCAATTGTAAGTGCAACTGTAAGTGAAATTCCTCCGTTCGGAGTTGCCGAAAGGGTTGCTTAATTGCCTGAACGGTTGCATGAAATTGGGTTACCATATTTTGTTATTTATCTTTACTTTTGGCTCATATTTAATTTTATCATATGATTCTATTATATCATAGTTTCTCAACGATGTTCGTAAAGATGCTGTAGAATATTGATTGATTTTGATTTAATTTTTTACATTTGTATTTGTGTTAAGTCTTTTCTTCAGCAGGAAATTAAAATTCTGAAAACTTTATTTCCCCATTAGTGAAGTAGCATAGTATAAAAAGGATTATGATTTCTACCTCATAATATGAGATAATATTAAGATAGCATTGAATTTCATGCTGCGTCCCTAAAAACATAAGGGGGTGAAAGGGGGATGGACTTAAATACTATCTAGAATTTTGACGATTTTTTTACGTTGATTTGAGTGACTAATGTATAAAACATGGTGCGTAGCATTTTTAAAAAGTGCTTTTTAAGTGAAGTAGCATAGTATAAAAAGGATTATGATTTCTATCTCATAATATAAAATGATATTAAGATATCAATGAATTTCATGTTGTGTCCCTAAAAGGATAAGGGGGTGAAAGGGGGATGGACTTAAATACTATCTAGAATTTTGACGATTTTTTTTATCTTGATTTGAGTGACTAAGGTATAAAACATGGTGCGTAGTGTTTTTAAAAAGTGCTTAAAGGTGCTTATTTTTGATTTTCATTTTTTAAAGGCCCTTAAAGGTGCTTTTCTTAATAAGTGTTTTGAAAAAGTGCCTTATTTTCCTTTTTCGAAAAAGAGATTTATGAAAAGGAATGTCGATTTTCGCCACATATTATGTAAAAACGTACTTTTCACATTTTTCTATTTCACGTTTTCAGAATTCATTCGTCCCGCACTGGACTGATCGTTGAGACACGGTTCCCAGCAGATCACCGAAGTCAAGCATCTCTGGCTATGGTCAGTGTGCGGGTGGGTGACCACTTGGATCAGTCTGCGTAGGGACCGAGGGTGTGCGGTATGGGTCCTCGTTAAACTGTGCTACCACAAAGTGCTCAATTTCGCTCGCAGGTCGTCGGGCTACCGAGGCGGGGGTGCCATCCCCTCCGCAGAGGATCAAAATTGTGATGGCATGTCTTCGGATCATCCTCCGGGATGTTTCCCAGACCGTCGCCAATAGCCCATTGTGCAGCTCTAGTGCGACGTAAATTAACAACAACAGCAGAATTCATTCAACCATGATCAATTTCAGCTTACCGTCAGTCCATAGCGTATGAAAACGCCAATCATTTTACAGGTTTGGTGAAATACTTGCGAGTCCGCATGTGCGTCTAGTGAGCTGGGTTCGGTGAGATTCTTGCTCTCTCATGCTGTATTTTGCAAGATATTCTCAATTTCAGGCTTTATTTTCCACCCTCTGAAATCGAACCGAAAAATCTCTTGATCATTTTTTTAATGGCTAATATAATCAAGAAAACAGTTCTTTGTCAAATTCTAGTTATTTTATCATGATCATGTAAAGTCTGAGAATTATTTTGCATTTTGTCAATTTACCTAGAGCTTTAAAATATTTTTTGAGTGCCTAAAATGTTCTTAAAAGTTGCTTATTTTTTGTTGAAAGATTTGGCTCCGCAACCTGTAAAAGCATAGTTTATTTATATATATTTACTATGTAACATGCTAGCTAGGCAAGTGCGGTATCATTATCTATGTAAACACTAAATCGAATGAGAATAAAAACAAGCTGTCTGATTTAATAGTTTAACAATTCGAAAATTTATAAAAAGTTTCATGTGTAGAAAGGACAATTTTATGACTTATACCACTTTATGCAACTGACATTGCTATCTAATCAAGTAAGGCATTTCTTCAAATTTATTTTTTAAGCTTAATTCAAAAACATAGTCCTTTGAAATAATTCTGTAGAAGAAATGATGGTTTAATGTATGAAATATAAATTTTTGAATTACCTTTCACTCATAAAACATTTATAACATCAAAACTATTAGATCTATCAAATCAATTCTATTTTTTAAATTCAGTCTAAAAAGTACATAATAAATAATGTCAGACTTGTCTATACTACAATGTCTCAGAATTTTATTTTCATCAAATTAATTTACATTACATGAAGGGATCATCAATTTTATTCATTTACACATTGCATATCAGGAATATCACTTTTATGAAAATTATTTTTTCCACTTTCTTAGTAAAATTGCTTTTTAAATATAAGAGGATTTTCAATGTCATACTTACATTTTATTATTGCAAAATTTATATCATTCATTATTGGTATAAGATAATTTAATTAAAAATTATAGGATTTATTTTGGGACAAATTTATTGTAATATACAGTATATAAATTAAAATTTATTTATAACTATAAAAAAAAACAATATTTTATTAAGAACATACTTTTAATGTATCATATTATTTTGTTATAGCCCTTTACGTGTTTTGTTTTGCATTTTAAATAATACAAGAATCAATTTAAAAAATAAAACATTTATTGTCAAGTGAAACATTTAGAACATTATTCATTTTTATTTCTTATTTTTTAATTTCTTCCATAAAAACAGTATTACATCTCTTTCCTTCTTTACCAGATAAACCTTACAGGATTATACGAAATATCTGAAATAAAAGAAAGAAATCACTTTCATGATAAAATTTTACCAACACATTATTAGAATAAGGAAGATTAAATGCCATTAATTTGAAATCATTTAAGTCCTTAGGTATCCCTTTTAAACTTATTTTAAGTTTGACAGATATTTTGATTATAGTTCTAAGATTATTCTATACACTAATGAAAGATGGCAGGTGTGTTTAGTTTTGTAGTTCTTATGTTTGGATTGAAATTTGTTTCAAGAAAAATAAATTGTATTTATAAACGAAGACTCTTAAAAATGTAAGTATATTGAAAAATTAGTAAGGTACACTTACATACTTACTGTCATTATAGAAAAGCTAAGTATCAAGAGATAAATGTGAAGTATAAATAAAAAGTAAAGTATCATTAGTTAACTTTGAATAATTATAAACAAAATATTATGCAAATCATCATACACACAAAAAAAAAATAGAAGGGATGAACGTAGAAACAGACAAGGATATTGGGAATTTGCATTTAGAATAATTACTTTTTATATATAATATACTACCTTTCTTGTAATACTTTTCAATAATTACTGGAAAATGGGGTAACTTTGTGAGAAACAATTTAAATATTTACCACACACATTTTCTAACTTGTTTTAAAATGAGATTTTCAAAAATTAAAAGAATTCTTAGGGAAGAACAAAATAATTATTTCACTAATAATTATAAAACTTTCAAATAATCGGACACATTCTTTTACAATCAACAGAAACAAAGATTAAAATTTAAAAATAAAGAAATATAATCATTATTATATTTTATGTTATAATACTGAAACAAAGTTTGGCGAGTTGCTTGGCGAATATTTCAAAGTAAAGCTTTTCGCCAGTATAATTCTTTACATATATAAAAATAGAAATTATTTCTATTTAAAGTAATTAAAACTTTGATCGGAACAAATTATAATAAGTTTTAATTTTATTAGCTTAAAATAAATAAATATTTTAAAAGAAAATTTATCGCAAAAATAATGTACTATACTTACCGATACTAAAATCGTGTGCAGGTTCCTGTTATGGTAGTACATCAACTGCATTGAGATGGTCATCTCATAGTGCGAAAGTATTTTTAATGCTTTCATTTTAAAGGAAATGTTATTATTAAACTAAAAACTTGTTCCGTCTCATCTATAAAAAAATTTCATCCGATCATCCTCTTCCTAACGTCGCCGCCATTTTTATTTACATTTGTATATGTCATCACATAAAATTGAAACGTCATAAAAAGCAAACGATCTGATTGGTTCATGAAAGAAATTGCCTGAACGGTTGCAGATATTTCGTGCAACCGTCATTTCTATATCACACGAGCGTTTTTTGGAGAAATTTCACTTGCAGTTGCACTTACACTTGCAGTTACACTTGCAGTTGCACATATTTTCTCTCGTGTGATATAGCCATAAGAACAGTAAAAAAATTACCATATTCACGCTAAATTATCATGTTATTATAGACGCCAATAATGCTTAGTTAAATTTGGTTACGGACACTACTGATATTATGTAATTTGTGGTTTTTAGTAGGTAATAAATAAGCTAATATTAATGATGGCAAGATGCCTACTATAGGCACTATAATAATAGGTTTTTTGCATCCCACCGAAGAGGTTAAGTACCCGAGGAAATTGTCGATTATGGTAATTTTTTAATATCGAGAATTGATCACCAGCAATAGCATTATTCCAAATAGTACTAAATATATTTAATTTTTATATTGATGGGATAAATTTCTGAAAACAAGTTTTGCTCACTCTATTATAGCAAAACACAAAGGTAATAAATAATAACAAATAAAGAAATGGAATTGATTTAGCTTATTTAAATGTGGCGATACATATTTTTTAGATATGTGCATGATTTTGTAGTGTTGATCAATACCAATTGATTGATTATTTACTTCTATTTTATGACTTGAGAAAAACGGGTATTCAACCATTATTAAATATTTAAACTTAAAAGTGTTTCTGATAATCACGTTCTACGGCTGTTGTTGTTGTCGTGTCCATAGGTGAAGGTTGTACACTAAATGCCTTTAAAGGAGAGATCGCGTTCTACTTTTTTCACGGTTTCATTAAGCAATTAAACTTTATTTGATGTTTTCAATCGTTGCTTCCTCGTTAACAATTCGTCAGGTTTTTATGACGTTTTTTTTATCATCTTCAAAATTTTAGTTGACGACTTACAATGTGTTTATTGTTGTGACTGGCAAAAAAAGCGAATTAAAGAAGAAGAAAACTAAAGAAGTTGATCACTCTTAAACCAATTCAATTATCAAACCAAAATAGCAGTCTAGCAACATCTACAGACATACGACTATGTGGCAACAAGAAATTGAAATACGAATAGTATAATATATACTTAGATATATATAGTACTTAATATATTTAGATAAAAAATTTATTAACAGTTTTCGCAAAAATTGAATTGGATAATGCAAAGAATAAACTTTCTCTTTTCCAACAAACAACTCAAAAACTGATATCTGGCTACACAGAAAAATAAAGAATTTCCACTCTAATGCTGGAGCATGTAAAAAAGCGACACGAATTTTTATCAATGCTTGCCAAAATGGCTACAATCTGACCATAACGCTTTTAGCGGCAGGGTGCGATAAATAGCTTCGCTACTACTTAGAAAAATGAATTTCTTTTCTTTTATTATTTTTTTTTGGAATTTATGAAGTTCATTGTAATCTTTCGGCTATTTTGCTTTTAGTTCTGCTAGATATTTACACGTTTATTTTTTAAGGATATCTGTTTTTGAAGACTAAAGCACATTTTGTAAAGTAAATTGCAGTTTATTTTAAATCTTTTAATTTCACATCATTTTTATGTTCCTATATTTATTTCAATTTCAAATATAATACGTATTAACATGGAAGGTATGCACTATTAATTCTTTTAAACTAATGGAAGAATAAATATGAAAAATAGTTATTAAGAGTTCTTCCTTTTCCCTGTTTACAGTAGAATTTATATGACAGAATAGAAATAAACTGGAATAAATAAAAATAAATAAGCATTTTTTAGGTATAATAGAACTAAGATCTAGAATAAAATATTTGGAATTAATTAAAGAAATTTATATTTATAACTATTAGCACAATGAGAAAAATATTTCAAATCACTAACATAAATCCGCGCAATTCAATCCTAATTCAAAAATTTTTATTGAATGACGCATAAAAACTATATTAAAAACAATAAATCACATAGAATTATTATTTATTCATGCTACAAATACATTCGTACAGAAGTAAATAAAAATATGACAGATACACACACTGCTTAATATACCGTAGAGCAGTGTTTCCCAACGTGGGGCCCACGCCCCACTGGGGGGCAATTTGATTGTTAAGGGGGGCAATTCGAAAACGGACTCGACAAGAGTTTTACCTATTTGCTCCGGGCCATTTAAATACAATGCTAGATTTCGGTGCCAACATTGTAAGAAAAAAAGCAAATTCTTAAATAATTCGGTCAATGAATATTATAAACTCATTTGATGAGACCAAAATATCAACTGGATTTTTGGCGTCGTCAAGTTAACTAACCTCCCTGCGGCATATGGCAGGCTCCGCGTAGACCCCTTGACACTTTAAAATTTCGCTAAACAATGCAGTCGTTCTCATCTGAATGGCCCGTCGCAACTTCTGTAGTGTTTCGCAACATTCAGTGATATAAATCAATACCATACTATGTCCTTTATGCCTGCAATGCAACAGTAAAGTCTTTATTTACTGCTCACACTTCAACCCATAATTGTATTCTTGAGGCTAGTTATGAAATTTCCTTATTCATCGCTAAATTTGGAAGAAATCAAACTATAGGAGAGAATTAAATAAAACCGTCAATATCGGCGTTTCTTAAAACGGTTCTTGAAAAAGATGTAAAAGCTATGCCACTCAATAACAATACTGTTAGAAGAAGAATAGACGAAATGAGTGAAGATATTGAAAAACAACTTGTTGACAAGCTAAAAACAAGAAAATTCTCAGTGAAAATGGATGAATCAACTTTGATAGACAGTGTGGCAGTATTGATAACTTACGTAAAATATATTGATAAAGGGCATTTTGCTGAGGAAATGTTGCTCTGTAAAAGATTAGAAAGCACCACTACCTCCAAAGATATTATATAATAAGCTAAAAAAACTACTTAGATGTCAATAATATACTAATGAAAAATATAACATCTTGTGCTGCAGATGGTGCTCCTAATATGATGGGCAAGAAAAATTGCTACTAAAAATTGATGAAAGATGATAATCCAGAAATGATTCTTGTGCATTGTGTTATTGCATAGGGAATAAAGTTGTGCATAGGGAAAACTTGGTAGCTAGAAACATCTCGCCTGCTCTAAATGAAGTACTTACATTCAGTAATAAAGTGTATCGATGCTATTAAAGCTAATGCCAAATGTGAGCTCCTCTTCAAGCTGTTTTGTGAAGAACAAAATGCAGACCATGTGAGATTTTTACTTCACTCTGAAGTAAGATGGCTCTCTAAAGGGAACTGCTTAAAAAGATTCATGGAACTGCTTGAGACTCTTAGTGATTTTTTAAGCGACAAGCCTGATATGAAGTATCTGTTAACAGTCGAAGGTAAAGCATTTGTGAGTTATTTTGCCGATATCTCTGAAAAACTAAATATATTAAATAAGCAACTTCAAGGAACAAATAGAACTCTTGTTGATACAAAAACGAAGATATTTGGTTTCATTACCCTTATTGAGTTAAGTCTGAAAGCAAAAACTACGATCAGTTTAATTGTCCCCAAAAATTAAAAGTAAATGATGCCGCTTTTACTTGTTATGTCGATCATCTGAAAATTCTATCGGCTGATTTAAAAGAAAGATTTTCTGATTTAAAACAAATAGATTTTTCAACACGGATGATGCAGCCAATGTTAGTGCATTTGTCTGCTATATGAAATATGCAGTATCAAGAAGAATTCTCAGAAATGCAAAATGATAAGTCAGTTAGAACTTTATTTTTTATCAAAGGAGTGATGGCATGGCTTTGTGAGGAAACAGAAATCAAATACCCAAATTCAACCAAATATGCAAAAAAACTATTGTTACTGTTTCCATCTTCATATTTAACTGAATGTGGATTTAGTGCTGTAAATGATTTACTGGTAAAAAAAAAGGAAATCGCCTGGATATAACACAGTGGGGAGACTTGAGGCTGAAGCTTACCAAATTGGAAACTAACATAAAATCTCTGTGTAGCAAGCGCAAGGATCTCTCCAAATTAAAATATTAAATTATTATAGAAAAATCTTTATGAAAATTATTTCGAATTTGAATTTTAGTTTTTCATTATAAGTCGAAATTTTACTTACTGTGTTTCGTCAACAATTTTCAAGAGATTTCTCACTGAAACCTATCATTTAAGTTTCTTATGTGAACAATTCAATCTTTTAATATTAAAAATTATGTGTATGTCACATAGGGGGGCATAAGAATTTTAGAAAGGCTTGAGTGGGGCGCGGCACAAAAAAGGTTGGGAAACACTGCCGTAGAGTGTCAACTATTCCAATCTACAGTATTATCAAACCGTTTCCTTTAAGTATCGATAGAGGGCGCTAGAGCCCGTATGACTAAGAAGAACTTGATGACCTCAGAGTGGACAGTTTTTAAATATTATGCACGATCCCTATCAATAATATATTTATGCTAGAATGTTCTTAAAGCTTTTCTCTAGAAATAAGCAAAATTTCAAATTATTTAATCGAATAATTTTTGTGTTATGAGAATAAGAAGTGTGTGTTGCGGCAGTGGTGACAGTCACTTTTTTTTCTATAAATTGGCTTTATTTCATAATCATTTTCGTGTTAAATAATTACTAAATCAGGGAAATATACTTTCAGTTTTCATTCCTTTAATCATTTCTTTTACTAATGCTATAATTATTCGTTTCACTAATACTATTAATAATTTTATTATTTTTCTGCTTATGTTTTAGCTCATTAATCCTTAACTACAATCCTTAACTTTTGTTACTTACACAGCTGTAGTTTACAGCAAATAAAATATACAATTTGCTTATACACTCATTTTGGAAACCAAAATATACAATACGTAGCACTTCACGTCAAACTGAACATTATGCATATTAATAAACAATAATATTAGAACTAATCACTCGGTATTGTGATCATTCTAGCTGTCTTCTTAGAGTCGCGGATATAAAAAAGTTAGCGACCCTTTATATATATGCAAATTATAATATGAAGAATAATTCGATAAATGGATACACTGTAATATTGATTGCTACGAATCTTGAATGTCACAGTTTCTTTATCGTCGAATGTTTCCATTTAGTTTTTTTTACATATATATATCTATTTCTTCTCAATAGTTTTGTTTTCCAAAAATGGCAATGCTTCTATTTTCGTCTCATGACGTGGGAACGCTGCTCATCACGTAAGAAAGTTGTAGCAAACAATTGTTCCGATTTTCATTTCGTTTATACTGGGAAAGGCAAACATTTTTGATCGTAATAAAAGTTCTTTATTGACTGAACCGAAAGGGTTCGAATGAGTGGCAAATTTGATTATTACTTTTGCTGACGCATAAAAAAGAACATTGATGGAAACAATTGCTTTGGGAAATCGTGTTTAGATGGGGGGAAATCAAATGAAAAAAAATTCTTTGAGTCAAAGTATAAAATAATAACTTTAACAATATTTTTTCGTTTTATCCTACATGAAGTAAATAATTCGTAATCTTTTTCTTCGGTTGAAATTTGAGCTTTCTATCCTGCCGGAAAATTGTCGGTAGTTTCAGATGGAGGATAATTTCTTTTTTGGATAGTGAAATGGTGTTATAAATTCAGTTAATAGCGACCAGTCAACGAGTTACAACTGTATTGTCATTCATGTCCGTTATAATCTAAAGAGTTTATCTAGTCGATCCGAAGTTGTTGGTCCGACGATATTGATATGATATCGGCGATGAGTTTTGATTGTCGATGAATACTCTTTGTCAACAATATGGTAAAAATGTTTTATTGAAGTGGTCAACAAATTATTTTAAGCTTTTATTGTCATTAAGCGCAGTTAAAACTATGGTATTATAGCTAGCCGAAGTTTCGAATTACATAAAAAAATTTACTTGCTAATAGATGATACTTTGAACATATATTCTGCTGATATATTCATATACTCTAAACCAGAGGTCGCCAAAGTGGTCTATATAGACCCCCAGGGGTCTATTTAACAAAAGCGAGGGTCGATCTGAGACAGGGGGGCGAATGGGGGTTGATCCGAATCGGAAGGGTCGATTGTGCGTCGAAAAAAAAAACAGTTCTCAATACGCAAATCACACATACCTAATTAAGTATGCAAAATTTGTGAATTTTTTTTTATAATTGACTCAATATCAGTTTCTTTATAAAACATAAATTAATAAACGTATATTTAATGGAGTGAAACAAGTATTTACGTATCACCGCGCAGTGGCACGAACTCACCACAGTTTATAAGTCATATGCATACGTGCGCTTGTCCAAATGTCACGTGTGACGAGCATTGGCGTTTACAAATGCAAATATCATACGCAGTTTCAGCTATCTTTGCAAACTGCGTTGAATATTTGCAGTGTCATTATTAAAACTTTAATAGTTTTGGATAATTAGTTACTGTTTCGATAAAACCATTCGTTTGATTTAGATATCAATTTTAATTATCAATGCACAAAAAAGAAGGTAATCATTAATAATATGGATTAGTACAGCCCGCGACAAAACTACAGCACACTTTGTATTTTTTTACGAAAATTACAAAATTGACCAATTTTGACGAAAATTAAAATTGACCAATTTTGAACCCAATATAGCGAACCTTGCAAAAAAACACCAGGCACACCCATCTCATTGATCAAGAAGCAGTAAACCTTTAGTTACTTTACTTATTATATCCACTTATGCATAATTGCTTATTATTTAATAATAAGGTATTTAAATTTCAATATTAATATATTTTTCGTAAAACTATTGTTACACAATGCACTATTACTTTAATAAATGTTTAAAATCACAAAATAAATGTACAAACACAGTATCTAATAGAGTTTTATTTTAATTAACAGAAAATTACTTTTGTGGGGGTCGATGGAGATTTCGAAAAATTATATAGGGGTCGAAGATCGAAAAAGTTTGGCGACCCCTGCTCTAAACCATCTAAGTAATAGAAAATTGATCGGAATTCAGATTTAAATATTTCATTCTCACAAATACAAAAGCGAGTTAATTAAAACACAGAGAAATACCAGCGAATGCTTCACAAAAAAAAAAATTCTCAGTTTTAAAGTGAATTTTTTCCTAAGCAATCCCATGTTTTTCACACCATTTCATTTTCCTACGTTGAGTACATTTATACGAATGTCGTTTGTGTTTGGCGCAGTAAAGTCGTTGCCGACTCTTGTGCCATTAACTTTACATTATTCTGTATTACAATTTTATATAATAAATTGACAAACATCGGCATTGCATGAAAAAGAAAGTGGCGAAACATTAACATGGTTTGACAGAAGCCACTAATATTATTTTTGAATTTGAAAACTGTTTAGGTTAAGTGTCATATTTAATACTTGCAATACTGTAAATAATAGTTGCCATAGCGTCGCACTATTCAATCATAATATGTTTTTAAATTAGAAGTAAAGAATCTGGTGTAGAAGAGGCTAATTATGACAACATTTGGAAAAAAAACTAAAAAAGGAAAATTGAACGGTCATCATAGTAACGGAAAATATAAAAAGATGTTGACATAACATAAGACAAACACAAGTGTGTAAACAGATTAATTCATATTAAAAAAATGAAATAATGAAAAAATGGATAACATAATATATTAACTTTATAAAATAAAATATAGACTTAAGCATTTCGACTTCAAAAACTTTATTAGAGCTTCACAGATAAATTATATAAACTTCCATAAGCTTTAATTATAATTAGAGCAAATTAGTTTAGAGAAAATGTAAACCCTACTTAAGTATTAACAAGGTTTCTCTCCCAGTTATTTTACTATTTATTTGACAGCTTTACCTTACTGAAAATAATCGATTCTAACTCGATTAATGCAATTGTCTCCAAAAGATATAATTAATGACTTTTAAAGTATATTTCGGACAGATAAATAGCATTTATTTCAGCGAAATTTAAATCATCACAACTAATGCTGAGTTTACAGTTGAATAACTTAAGTCTCTTTTTCTGTGTTTGATTTTGTTGCGTATTTATTGACGTCATCAGTAAAACAACCAATCAATTATTTCAGAAACTGTTTTTAAGGACACAGAGTAAAGATTTGTGATTCAAATATGAAGAATGACTTTCGTGAATCGTCGACCATTGAAAGGCTCTGGACTAGAACAAGGTAAGACTAATTTTTTTATTGCACTTTTTTATTTTATTATGGTCAATGTAGCTGGTCAGTTCCTTGTAAAAGTGGCCGACATTCACGAGGCAAAAAAAAGTAAACTTTAATATTTTAAGCAAAATATACAACTTTTAAAAGACTTTTATTTCTGATTTATTGCTCTTTTCAATCTGAACTCAATGAAATAGTTCAATTGCCAGATTTCTTTTTAAATAATTTTTAAAAAAAATAATAATAATTAGATCGAAAAATAGTAACTGACTGACACTAATGGAACATCTGGGTCAGTCAGTTACCAAGTTCTAAATTATTTTTAGTTAATTGAATCTATGCCAGTCAATTATCACATTTTCACTATTTTTACTTTTCTAGAGCCTATATGTCAGACAATTATCATGTTTTTTTTTTCTATTTTTGCAATAGTGAAATATGCATACCAGTCAATTACCATGTTTTTAGATATTTTTACATTAAAGAAGACTATATGTCAGTCATTTACTACTTTAACTATTTTTACATTACTGGAACCTATATGTCAATAAATTACCACCTTTTTAGATATTTTTATAGTAATAGAAACTATAAGTCAGTATCAATTACCATGTTTTAGCTATTTTTATTGATAAACTGTGTGACGGATTAGTACCATATTTTTATCTATTTTTATAGTAATTAAACTTATATGACAGTAAATTACCACGTTTTTACTACCACGTTTTTAGGTATTTTTATATCAATGGAATTTATTTGTCAGTTAATTACCATGTTTTTAGCTATTTTTTCATTAATGGAACCTTTGTGACAGTAAATTATTATGTTTTTAGCTATTTTTACTTTAATGGAACCAATATATTAGTCAATTATCATGTTTACAGCTATTTGTTTTGTTTTAACATCTAAAATGTGTCTTGGAAATTCTACTATATCATTAAAATCAGCTGAAAAATTACATTAAACCAGGAATAAAAATGCGTGTAGTACATAGAAATATTCTTGTTTTGCTTTGTCAAAAAAAAATCAAACAAATCAATGCTAAGCACAGTGGTAATGAAAACATTAAAACCAACCAGAAAGAACAGGTAATAATTAAAAACATCGTTAAGTTTCAACAGACAATTAAACTTTTTTAATTTTTTCGTCCCAACTTCCTCACTAGTGATTCAGCAGTTCTCTTTAGCGTCATTATATCTCCCTTGCTTAAATAATCATTTGATTCGGTTTGATTGCTAACATCGAATTAGATCTACACTAATATGATATTAGCGACCTTGTGGGAGCTATCATTAATTATTTTTTCGGTGTTTTGTATACTACTCTACCACAATTTATATCAGAGGTACAGATAGGGACAGTAATCATCCGGTCGTGATTTCCCAATCCAGCGGTCTTTAACGACACGCTATCCTGTTTTTTATTTTCTTAAATTAAAAAAAATATGATACCTGTCTTTTTAGTGCAGGTAGCAAATCTTAAAATAAATAAAAGCTTGCATTACAATTTTCCCCTACTACAACTAAGAAATAAATCTCCTAAAAAGAGAGCGAGTTGTTAAAGACCACTGGATTGTAAATTAGCCACTCTGTCTCTTTACTCAAACTCTGTTCTCTAGCTCCGCAACTATGCGTAGAATAATCCGGCTCTGAAACAGACAGGAACATTAGAGTAGATTTTGAACCACTAACACATAATCGAAGAAAGTGATATCAATTCAGAACCCTGCATTTAGCGCAAAGAAACGAATTCTGACCCACGCCGTGGTAGATGAAGACGAAATCTACGCCATATACTAATTTCCAATCCCTAATCTGCACTCTTATTTACTTCATTTTTGACAAGTACTCTAAAGATTCGTTCCATTTGAAATGAACCAAGATAAAAATAAAAAAAATCTAACTTCTGCGATGTTACAGATTTGTATGAATTTTTTATGAAAAAAGTACGTCATGAAAAATTGCTAAAATGATTTCTAAATGCCTCTCTCATTGCAGTTTTGGTCCAAAGGATTTGAAGAAGAAAAAATATTTTAGTCTTTTTCTTTTTTTTTTTTAGAAAGTACTTTTTCATAATAACCTGTGACCCCAGGTAAAAACCGATTTCGGACAATATATTATATTTCAGTCATTGAACAATTTCCATATCGCATCTATTTTCGCAAATAGTTTTAACCGCCGATGCTGAAAGCTATTAAAGCTCAAAGAAAAATATCTTTTGTACATATTGTTTATAAATAGTATTCTCCAAACACGTATTGTCTCATTAAAAAAAATAATTATTATATTTTTAAAAACCACGTTTTTGTAGTGGAGAATAATAATTAAAAAACAAGAATTTGAAAAACGAAAAACGTGGAGCGCATGAAATACATAACAGTAACAGTATGTGTGCTCATGAGAATATGTATATCTGTAGTTGTATCTGGATGTGGATGTGGTTGTGTGTGTGTATGAGTAAGAAAGTATGTATATGTAAGTGTATATGTACTGTTATGTATTTCATGCGTCCCACGTTTTTCGTTTTTCAAATTATTTGTTTTTTAATTATTTTTCTCCACTACAAAAACATGGTTTTTAAAAATATTATTTTGATTTTGATTTTTTTTTTTTTTTTTTTTTTGTACTCACTTCCAAAATCTCAATTTTTTCACTCACTGTACACTAAACTTTTCAACTGACATGTGACACTAATTTGAATTAATCGAATCGACAACAAAAGACAATCGCGGAAATATTAATTTTTCTTTAATTTTAATTTTATTTTACTTTGTATGTCTTTTTTTCTCTTCATTTTCATGCATTGTCATCCAATTCTGAACTATATGCCAAATTTTAAGTCTGCAGCTAGTCAGGAAGTTAGTTTAAAATCTATTACAAAATTCCACCCGAACAGACATACACGAAGGCAAGTTGATATAAACGTGGTAATAAAAAAGGATAATGTAATAATTTAAACAATGAAGTTATAGAAATTTGCTTATCCTTTAAAAAAATTAAAATAGTTAAATTGTAAAATGAAACTAATACCATCTGCCGAACATACTAAAATGAACTTGAACAATATATTAAATAAATAATCCCAAAAGCAGAAGTGGTAAAATATTGCTTTTTTCTAAAAGAAAAAAAACTTTATTGGCTTTAACAATTAGCTGATAGAAATAAAATTCAACTGGTTTCAAGTGCTCAAAAATAGACGCTCATTCTCAAAACTTGTCAGACATGAATGAGAAGAAACCAAAGTGATTTGAAATATAAAACGTAAAATTACTAATTTAAAATGGAAATTAAGATGAGAAATAAAGGTGAGATTTTTCCATTTTTCGTTGGTAACTTTAAATCTTATATTTCAAATCACTTTGATGTCTTCTCATTTACGTCTCGCATGTCTTGAGAATGGGCGCCCATTTTAGAGCTCTTGAAATATGTCTACTTTAATTTCCATCTGCATATTTTTGAAGCCAATGCAGCTCTTTTTCCTGAAAACAAAACAAAAAAGTAATATCTTATCACTTCAATTTTTTGGGATTATTTATTTAACATACTGTGCTCATTTCAGTATATTCGCAAATGGTATTAGTAATCAACTTACAATTTAAATATTTTTATTTTTAAAGCATAAACAAATTTTTATAACTTCATTATTTTAACTATTCAAATAGGTTTCAAGGGAAATAAAATTCTAAGTGATTAAAAAAAAATTCTAAACAAAATACAGTTCTTTTGCTTCGATTATTTTTTTGTATTGGTAAACTAGATAAGTAAATTTAAAAATTAAAAAAAGGGTTTTAAATAAGTTTACATATTTCACAAAAGTGCTGAAAATGTATATGAAAAATTAAATTATATTTATAATAGAATTGATATTGTATTGAAAACAATATGTTATTCATACGCAGTCAAAGTTTATATTTTAATAACTTTTGTTTCAATTTTTATTTTAAAGAATTAAGTGTTGTTTTTAAAAACCACTTTCAATGTAATGTATTCTTAATTTAGCTTTTTTATGCTTAGTGTTGCTTTTAATATGCGCAACTTAGATAGGTTGTCCTAAATTTCCTTTTTTGTTCAAAAACTATCTTTTTCAGTTAAATACATTTTCATCATGTTTTTTGCTCTAGTATTCGAGGAAAAATACTTTTTTTAAAGATTGTCAAATAAAGTTTTATTAGTGTCAAAAACAAAAAATTAATTTTTAAATATTTTTATGCTTATGATAAATTGAATAAATGAATAACATCGGAAGAAAAGAAATTAAAAAAATAAATTTTAATTTTTAACGAAGGCAGATAAGCAAATGTTTCTTTTTTTTTTCTATCTCTAAAAATCAATATGCGAATTGGGTAACTTCTGAAATTAAACCAATTACATAATTCCATACTTATCCATTGGTTTTAACCACGTATAGCAATTTTTTTCATACAAAAGTAAAATTGCAATTTTGGTTTTAATTTACTTCCATAAGTTAAATAAATCAGTATCAAGGTTTAAACACGAATAAATCTGCCATTTCAAAAACCTTTTGTGAAACTTTTACAGTAAAAGCCCTCAAATATGATATTTTTGTAATCATATAATTATAAAACAAAATTGTTTGAAGTATTGTTTAAGATAATCTGGAGAACCAGCTGTTATTACCAATTTTTCTAATTAAAAAAGTAATAAGATAAAGTACATGCATTTTTTCTAAAACTGTACTGTCTTAAAAATTATTTCAAAAAATGTGATTATTGATTTAAATATATAATTTTTAAAAAATTTGAACTCCATAACTGTTAATCAATGTCCATAATGTTAATTAATGTCGAATTTCATTACCGATAATACATATAAACTGGAGTTCTAATTTAAAGTGTACGCATTACGCACTGAGTTTACTTTGTTAATTAGATAATTTAGATCTTTTTCCATTTATAAATGGGTATTTATTTCGCAATTTTTTAACTGCATTTATCTAATTTAATATTACGATTAATTTTGAAAGTATCTATATTAATCATCATAATTACCATACGTTTCATAATATCATTTATAATTTTAACAATTTAGTTTTAATTTATTCAGTTTACTGTTTGCAATGTATCAATTTTATTTTCAGTTTTTTACGCTATAATTCTGCATTCATCGTCTTGTCTTTTTTATTATTTCTCTCAAATTTTTAATTAATTATACTAAAAACACATTAACTACTTTATAAGTAATAATTACACCAGTGAGGTATGTTAGCTGCAGCTCCATTTAATGGAAAACGGGTTTCACTGGAAGTTTATTGCACATTCTATAATAATTATTTAACTTTGATTCCTTTTGCAGAAGTAAAATAACTTAAATCGCGTATAAAATTAGCTTTACTAACTTTTTGAAAGCTTTTTAAAGTCACCAATAGTCCCCAAAATATCACACAAAAAATTTTCAAAAAAAATTAATAATTTTAATTTTTTAAAAAAAATTATCGGACCTTGCCGTTTCTTGACATGCGTTCTGTGCTATGCGTATGATTGTGTTCTGCTTATTAAAACCGAATATTTGATTATTTGCTATTTTTCAACCCCTAACGAAAACAAACATTCAACTAATAAATAATATAAACGCGCAGAGAAGAGGTTTTTAAATGTTCAATATGTGTTATTTAATTACAAAAAAAGCTGTTTTTTGGAAACAATGTAAAATAAATAGGTTTTATATATGTATTTAAATACTTAAAGCAATTTCCAAACTTTTTAGTGCCTCTTATTTAACATATATTTTCATTGCCTGATGTCAATATGAGCGCCATTATCTCCTCTTTGGCGTGAATTGGCGTCTACTCCCAAGAGGACTTGGCAACCCAAATGATTTGTGCGAGAAATGCTCTTATCGTTCCTCACTACTCGATAATCCACGCGTAAGGTAAAAGCGCTCTTTGCTTTTCCGCTTTTCGCTTCTAAATAATCAACTATGGGAACTTTTTGATTTGATTATCAACAAATATTTTAAAAGAAAAATAATTTTGTTACTTTTGTTTATTATTCGTTTGGAGAAATGTACACCTGCTTTTTACTTTGGATGCTATTTTTAGATAAAGTGAAAAGTTTAGAGAAGGAATAAATTAATTTTAAAAAAAAAGTCAAATGACGACTGATATGAATATGAATCGGTCGGCTACTGAGGTATTAAGAAAGCCAATACCTATAAGTCCTGATAACGGTAAGATTACATTTTTTTTTATTATTTAGTAATATGTTTCATTTTGCTTGAAATTGGTACTGAACTGTACTGACAAAAAATTTTTCAACTTCAATAAGTGTGAAAGTTATTTTATGAACTTTTCACTTACTGAAATATTTATGACTTTTTAATGAAAAATTATCTATATTTAATTAGGCATACACATAAAATCATGATTTCCTATAAATTCATTTTATTAGTTTTTTTAAACCCTATTTTTTCTGTATGCTAAATATTGTATGAACAGTTAGAACTTGATAGCTTAACAATTACTAATCGTTATTTAATTCTTTTTTTTTACAAATTTAATATTCAATAAATCATATTTTTGATGAAAATTTTAGAAATAATTAGAAGCCATGTTTATTTAATTGTTTAATAGTAGATTTTTTTTCAATTTAAGATACTTTAAATTTTTAATACATTATATTTTCAGCATGTTAATTTCCAATTTGCTAATAATGAATTTCTACAGAAATATCTTTAACTTTATTTAACATTTATTATTTGGAAGAGTTCAACTTATACAAATGTAATCTAAAGTAAATCAGTAGTATTTAAATATGTCAAAAAGCATATGCTCTATAACAATCTGATACGAAAAATCTAAAACTTTTTATTAATACTAATACGAAGCTCTTATAATATGTTTTACAATATTTGATAAGTTTAAAAGTCATATAAAAAATACTGTCTTTATCTTTGAAATAATATTACGTATACTTAACTTGTAAAAGTTATGAACACCTTAGTTAAAAAACTCAAAAAGCAAATATGTAAGTCCTTTAACGGAAAAAGTTTTTAATTATAAGTTTTCTTTAAAATTTGTATGTAATCATTGTATTGTTTTTCATAACAAATTTGTTATAAGAGATTTTTTTTCTCCAGTTTATATAAAAAATGCTATATTTATCTTTAAAATTAAATTGATATCAGTTTCTTCAAAAAAAAAATTTCTTAATTACAAGTGTCTTAATTAAAAGCTATGAAAGCAAATACAGCAATAAGTTCTTCATTGAGACAAAGTTTTTGAATAAAGTTTTTAATTGTCATTTTTCATTAAAATTTGTGTGAAATCATTGTAATATTTTGATTAAGAAATTTTGAAACTTAATGTCTTTAAGAATGTTTTGTATAAAAATCTATATGTAGTAAATATATAATAAATAGTTGATAATTTTATTTAATGTTAAGATTAGTGTAACTACATTTAGTGATATTAATCAAATTTATTTCTTTAGAATTCGAGACTATTGAATCCAATTAATGATATTTATTTTGAAGTCATTAAACTAGTTTATAAATTAATTTATTTCGAAATAGGCTTATATTCTGGATTAAAAAATAAAACAAAAGGAATTGTATTTTAAAGCTATAAATTTAGAATACAGGAATTCCCAATGTCGCTAAGGAAAAGATGCATACTGAAGGAAAAGGTAACCAACAAAAGAGTCTTATCTGGATAAATTTTAAAATATCACTCATAATTTATTTATCTTTCGAACAAATGATAATGTTATAACTTCTTTAAGTGTTGATTTTGTCAACTTTAAAGTTCTTGAAAACTTTTGAATAAAAGGAACACATACTAGACTTTTCAACTCGCAGTTACATTACTTCTTCAACATGCCAATTTCAAGTTTGTTAAAGTTGATAGTTTTTTTTTCTTAATATAAATAAATTTTGACAGAAATAGCTTTCACTATGCTTTAAGTAAACATCTATTTTTGTATCAATTATCAAATTTCAATTATTATTTTTTATTAGTTTTGTATCAAATTTTCAATAACAATCAAAATTATATCAGTAGTATAAAAATCAAAAACTAAAATGTATCTCTTTTATAATGAACAATTTTTAATAACATATTAAGCAGCATATTTGAATCTATTTAAAGCTTTTGCCTTATAGCCAGATTTTATGCTACTCTTAGTTATATTCTCTAATTTAACTAAGAACACTGTGAAATCTAATGGTTTAGCAAGCCTGTTGATTATAATGAGTTTTATATTTTATTTTATAACCAACTTTGAACAGCAGACCTAATTCTGAGTTTACGACTATCAGTGTTAAACTTCGTAGTCTTGTAATTTTGAATCCAATTCAGAAGACAAGGGAATTCCTGAATCAAGTGTTGTGTAAATCTAGCCCTTCGTGGAGGACCTTTTGATGGAACTAAGCGCTCTATCACTTGAGCCACCGCGGCCCTACATTTTCTGTTTGCAACTTTACGCTTTACATTTCAGAACGTTTTTGTTTCTTCTTATTCACGTCTGACAAGTCTTGATAACCGGCTCCTATTTTTGAGCGCTTGAAACATGTCTATTTTTATTTCAATCTGCATATTTTTGAAGCCACTGAAATGTTTCGCTTTAATCAAGTAATATCTTATAGCTTTAGTTTCGTGGGATAATTTATTAAAATAACAAATGGTTACAACTATTATTTTAATAAATTATACCAAGATAATAAAACAATTGGTGAATAATATATTAATATATCAGTTGGTTGACATGATTAGCCCGAGGGCAATGGGATTTTGACCCACAATATATTTTATGACTGCACTGTGGTTGATGAGAGCCGGGAGCAGAATTCGTATAGATCAGTCAACGCTGAGATTCGAACCTGGGTCATCTCAACTTTTTTTTGTTCCCCTCGGCAAGCAAATAAAAAAAACCACTTAAATATCAATATCAAACTCCAAATATATTTTTAATTCATTTTTTTTTTGCGTGAATTTAATATATAAATTAAAGGTGGTTATTAAATAAACCATTATATCTTTTTCAACGATAGAAAGCTTAATTGTTATTGATTTGCTCTCATGTTTCTATTATCACTATAATAATTATACTACTATAATACTTAATCGTAATATTTCTCAAATAATGGAATTATTATAAAATTCGTAAAAACCTTATGAGAAAAGACTTAAAATAAACCTATGGTGTTTTATGACAAAAAGCGAGTGAAATTCGGAAATATTTTCCTCTAGAGTCGAGAAAGCGGCATTGTAAATTGAGTAAAAGGGAAAAAATGTAGACAAAATTGTAAGAACAGCCCTTTGTATTGAATAGGGAAACATTCGGTCGAATACACGTCTACCGTTGTAGAGCCAATTCACTCGGGTTTAAAATCTATATTGGTTAAAGCAATGTAAAATGTCAATAGTTGTGAATCTCAAAACTATTTCTTGGGCCATTAAGTTAGACCATCAATCGATAAATTATCAAGGAACATCATTTCAATTCTGTCTGCCTTTGGAAAAGCAGGCAGGAAATTAAATCCAATGTTGGTTTAGTCGGAAACATAACCGCTGAATTATATTTGATGTTCATTGAATAGTTTAATGATGAAGGACAAACGGATAATTAGGTTGCTAATTTTATTGCATGATAGCACCTGAAACTAATGAGGTAACTAATAATATTGCTTGCCTTATCAGGGATCATTTTAAGAGAAATTTGCGCCCATTTAAACAGTGCCCCCCCCCAACGTTTTGCAACAGTGGATTTATCAATGAAACGCTGTTTTTCTAAGCTATGTCAGCCAAGGAAAATAAAAAAGCCGCAGTTTAAGTACCTTACATATGAAGCAATAGATGATTTTCATCTTACCGTAAAGAATTACCTGGGCTTCAAAACGGACAAATAACTTAAATATTTCAAAAGTTATTAAACTTTTTTAAAAATCGCCAATTTGGTGCCATTTTTCCACCTAGATAAAAATTATCAAAAACACTGCCTTAATCTCAGTTTTTGCAAATTTTTATGAGCCAAGATAATGGAGTAAGTTTTTAAATATTAGAAAATTAGATCATAATCGCTTTTCCTTTTCACAAAACATTGGCTTTTCTTCATATCGACGTTTTGCGCCATTGTCAAAATAAGCATAGACAGCGCTGGCTTTAGATAGGTTAAACTTGACCCAACAGTCTTGAGTAACTGTTGCAAACTCACAACAGTTAGAGAATAGCATATTTGCAAAAAAGCAACATTTCATATGACGATGTAGCTTTCCATAATAATTTTACCGCCACACGCAGAGGGTGTTGATTGTCTATATATTAGATTGGTTTAATACCTTTAATTAAATTGTATTCAAACATGCTTTCAAAATAAAATGCTATTATATGCGCGGTATTGTTGAGGCTTTAGGTGACGTCTCTCAGATCTCGGTTAACTTCTCGTCCATAGAAAGTGGTACAAACCCCAGGAAAATGCACCTCAGTAAATAAAATGGAAATAATTTAATGTTCCATGGGTGGGCCTTTACCTTTTGATTCACTGCCCGTAAGCTGGAGACCACTGCATTAAAACATCTTTCTCGAAGATTTTTATTTTTAAAAAGACGTCTCTTGAATATTTCACCACATAAATGAACTCTTCAAATATTTTACTTTAAAAACCGACTCACCATGTGATTCTTCTCCTGCAAAACGAGATACGAAGTCAAATACGTCTTTGATTCATAATTTTAAATCTAAAACTCTTTGAACGACATGTATTTTTTAAAAAAAAAGCTTTTTCTCAAAAATAGTACATTATTTTTTCCTGATCGTAAAAACGGGACCTCGGTAGAAACAAGGCTATTCCATGATAATTTTAGTTAAAGAAAAAGTTGTGTAAATTTTCTCTAGTTCAAAAAAAAGGAAAAAATACAGGACTTTTTACAAAAAATCCGAACAGACCACTGGTTTCTAGGATTCTTCACAAATTCTCAAAACTGAATATTACTTTTACCAATTCACATATTTATTTGCGTATTTTTCCTATTTTTCACTAAAAAAAGACCTTTGACAACACTATCTGGAATAACCGACGCTTATAATTATGTAGTTTTTAGCACAGTTATTGAAATAGCGTGCAGGTGAATGTGGATGTTCTCGACCAACTAAGTTTATCTACTGAAGACTTAATGAAATATGCAAAGAATGAAATTAATATTAAGGGCGCAAAAATTTTGGCCGTTCTCCTACTCAAACTATTAATATCATATTTTTCGAGTTACGGTTACGCCCGTTTTTTTAAGGTCAATTGAATCGACCGAAAAAAATATATTTATGCAGAAAAAATATTTGTTTGTCTCTGTAAATTAAAATATTGTCAGCGCTTATTAGTCAGCTTATTTAAGCTTATTAGTTACGATTTTAAGACTCTATCTTCATAAGTAGTTATAAAAGGAGAGTTCTGCTCCAGGGATTTTAGAGGATTTTGTGGCGTCGGACTAAAGAGAGTGCTAAGTGACTCTTCAAATGTGACAGCTCATCTGTAACCAGAGGAATTTTTTTCCGATTTGATTTTCATTATTTTTTCAATTATTTATTTAACTTTTTAATTATTCTAATTTTATGAAAATTAAAATAAAGAGCCTGCCTTAGTCAAGCTCTGAATACACCAATAGTGGGGTAATGAAGCTTTTTTCCTATTCATTTCCATTGAATGACAAAATATTTCGCCTTATGCCAGAAAAGAATATATAAAAACGAAACTTAAAAGAACTCAAATATTAGAATAATAAGTAAAAATGCAATTCGGCTCTACTAGAAGAAATGTTTCAGACAGGAATAATTTGACAGGAATAATTCAGACAGGAATAATTTGTTCAGAAATGTTTCAGACAGGAATAATTTGAAAAATAACATAAGGGGCTTGACACTGGGCTACAAACCTTCACACCGCGTTACTAAACATTATCAGTAAACAGGTTAGTAGAAAATAATTTCCTACATTTTAGTCTTAACTAATTTGGAAGAAATAATCGGAAACTAATGTTCCGCTATGAAAAAGCGATCGAACTTTAACGTGAGTAATGTTATATCAGGTGAAAACTTGTTTTATGACTGTTTACTTTTCTGATATTACTCCTGTACTAGAGATTGCTGTTATTTCATTTTAAATGTTGCTGCTGCAGTTGTATAAATAAAATATGAAATGAACAAGACGATTAATAACGTATTTTATATTAGTTTTAATTTTAAACAATGTACACATTTCACATAGTTCTATAAATTTGTACACACTTCTGTCAGTAATGATTTTCGGTAACTTTAATTTATTGTTAAATAGCTAACTAATGTTGAAGTTCTTGATGAGCATACTACTCATAAAATTAAAATAAACACTACACGTGTATTCATTTAAGTGATTTTAAGCTACAATTTAATTTCATTTAAAAGTAATATACAGCGTGTTTCATAATCGCCATCTTCTCTATAATTTTTAGAACCCTTGTCAAAAATCTCTTTATGTTAAGAAATCATAAGAATTGCCACTGCTGTTTACGATGTTAAACTTTACGATACAGTTTGTTTTGTTTGCGTAAAAATTGTAAAATTTGCAAAATTTAAATTACAAAGATTGTAAAAAAATGTACAGAAATTAAAGTGGAATAAAAAATTAACGTTCGGTAATTCATAAATTTGAAGTTACTGTTAAAGTTATTGCTGAACTGTTTAACTTGTAGTAAGAAAAAAATCGCCCTGGCTGCTCAGTAATACACAGATATGCATCTATGTAGTTGAAATTTAACGTACTAAAAGGGTTTTTATGAACTTAAAACGAGTTTTTTTTTTTTTTTTTTTTTTTTTTTTTTTTTTTTTTTTAGTATATAAATTTTTTTTTCAAATTAGTGTGTTTTAGAGAGTTTTTTTGTCATTCTCCAGATTTTTATTTTATAAGCTCGCACTTGAGTTAATGTCAAAAGTAACAAAAAAAGGAAGAAAAAGAAAAGAGGAAATGTTACATTATATTAATTTTATCATTCATTATGAAATTTTTTAAAAAATATTACAAATCTTATTTCAAGAGTTCATGTCAGAATTCAAGAGTTCATATAAAAAATAAAGAAACTACACGTTACCTCATATAAATTTTAACATTCATATTAAAATCTTCAATAATCTGAAACTCTGAATTCAAGAGAGATAAAAACAATTTCCTATTTGAACTATTAAAATCTTATAAGTTTAGTTAACGAGTAAAATTACTTCTTATTAATTTCTTCTTAATATTTAACACATTCATACTACTTTTTAAGCACAGTTAAATATTTTTCAAATGCAAGTAATTGTTCATTTCGTTACCAATATTTTAATAAAATGTTGTTACATGAAATTATATATTTTATAAACAGAATGTCCTTTTCTTTTGTGGAAAATGTCAATTTTTAAGAGCAAAACATTGATAAATGAGAAGAAATCATAAGAGTTGGCGCGCAGAGCGAACAGGGTATGGAGCTTCCTGAAATAATCAAAACAGTGTAAACATCACAACAATGTCTATCATTATTTAATAATAAATGTAAACATATGGTATCAGCAATAAATAATACTATTTACCAAATATGTCAAATATACATGCAGCAATATTTGTTGAAGTTGATAGTTGGCAGAAAAAAATTGACATTTCTCATAAATCGATCTTCATTATTATAAATGTTTCTTTTTGTAAATGTTGCGTACACTAATTATGTATAAGAGCAGACGAAAATCATTAAATTTTAATGTATTTTATCCATTATCTTCTTGAATTTAAAATTGATTTCCTTGAATTTCTCTTTTAGTGCATTTTTGAGCTCGAGTTGATTAAAGCGTCATTAAAAATATCTGTTTTTTGTATACTCAACTCTAATCGAATGCTTTTACATTTTTACATATCAATTTTAATGAAGTCTTAATAAGTATTGAAAGTACTCAACTCTTTCAAATAATTATATCAGACCTAACATATTTTAATTATTATTTTAATGCTTGAAGGTAATCTTTCCTTTCTAATTTTAAAAGGAGGAATCATCTGAAATTGTATTTCATGAATATGAATCAGTAATGACATTGCATAAATTCTGTCATTATGGAAAAAATTAGTAAAAAACATTTTTTAAAGTTGATTTTGTATTATTTTTGTCAAAAGAACAATAAATTTATTACCATTATTTTTCTATTTTTGGCTTTCAGCTTTATTTTTCCATTATTCGTGGCTAACTTAACGTTTCATATTTCAAATCCCTTTTGTTTCTTTTCGTTCACATCTGGCAAGTCTTGAAAATAGTCGCCGCCTGTTTTTGAGCGCTTGAAGCATGGCGACAATTATTTCTAATTTGAACATTTTTAAAACAAAGTTTTTAATTAATACTTAATATCCCACACAAGTAAAAAAAAATTATTTTGTTATAATTAATGTAATTTCATGAGTAATGCGTTTATATATGTCTAGATTTATAATTAACCTTGAAAATTTTTAAACGTTCATTTTATTTACTTTAGTCAATTATATTTTTATCTTAAGATTTATTGTCCAGTTTGTCATTCTTTATTTTATTTTTTCATATTTATTTTATTTTTCCTATTAATTCAAATTATGCTTCTGAATACACATTTTAAGGAATTTTGTCAACTAAGATACTGATTTACAAGACATGCCTCATGTAATTTCATTTCTCGTAATTTCTTTAATGAATACATTTCAATGAATAATATGTGTCAACATATAGATTTATTATGACCTGTTAAACTTTAGAGCGTGCATTTTGAATCCATCTTTATATATCAGCAGTTAGTTCAATCTCTATTAGTCATATATTCTGCATATTTCAATATAAAAACATTGTTATAAATGATACGTTTTTAAACATAAGTTTAGCTTAATATTTTTCAATCATTTTGTCAATCAACATTAGAAATTAAAAAAAATTTCAACTAATAAATTACAAAAAAAAAATGCATTTAAACTCGCTGCTTTATTGCAAAATTAATTCTTTAATTAGTATGGAAGTAAAATAATTCCTATAGTTTATTAAGACTTATTGCTATGTAATAAAAAACTATGTAACAAAAAGGTGTTCTTACAATTCTATTTGCTGCCTGCAAAGTAATTATTAATAAATTCAAAATTCATAACCATTTTGCGGAGCAGGGGAGTTCGAATCCAGCCAGCCGAAGACTCTCCGTGTAATAAATGGTGACTGGTGCACGTTAAATCAGTCGGGTCACAAAATCCTCCATGTTCCCATAACGAATTAAACCTCTGGGGGTACAAAATTGGAGATTGATCGATCTCTGGTTCAGGTCAAAATTAGGATTTGTGGATGAATGAATGGATCCACTCTATAAATGAGTGTGACAGAATTCGAACTCTTGGACATAGATGGCGCCACCGAAAAACAAGAAAAATCACACCCCTTGTCTCAATGGCCTATGACAACAACAACAATAAAACATTATGCAAAAATTCTGGAAGGTAGGTACATTATTTACGTCGCACTAAAGCTGCACGATGGGCCATTGGCAATGGTCTGGGAAACATCCCCGACTATGATCCGAAGACATGCTATTACAACTTTGATCCTCTGCAGAGGGGATGGCTCCCCGCTTTGGTAGCCATACAACCTACGCGCGCAGTCGAGCACTTTACGTTAGTAAAAATTTAATGAGGACCAATACTATGCATCCTTGATCCCTACGCAGACTGATCAAAGTGGTCACCCACCAGCTTACTGGCCGCAGCCAGCGATGCTTGACTTTGGTGTTCTACTGGGAACCATGTCCTTATGCTCAGTCCACTGTGCGACTGAAAAAGTCCGAGTCGATAGTAAAAATACCTAAAAATGAAAAGATATTGAAACAAAAGCGTAATCAGCTTTGCTGCTGAAAAAATTTAAAAGGAAAACAAATTTATCTTGAAAACAATTAACGAAGTTCATAATACAGTTTTAGAAACGTTCCAAAAAAGGAATTCGCAAAATTCAGAAACGCAATGCAATGAATCAAAAAACTATTAAATTCTAAAATTCTAGATGATTCCAAGAACAAATATTCTCACAGTTGAATTTTTGGTGAACTATTTACTACATACGAATAAATAATTAATAATAAAAGAATTTTAAATTTTCTTCCAAACATTGCAAAAGTCCGGTGCGAGTTTGAAAATGTTTAAAAATTTCGATATTTAAAATCAAACGCATCATATACGTACGTACCAAGCTCATTACCATTAAAGAAATTAAAAAGCAAAGAATGCTTACGAATGCACATTGCTTTTAAAATTTACGTCAAATTTATGCCGATATAGTAACCAATATTAGATCATTTTGCATTTCTATAACCGTCCCAAAAAAAGGACAGTGAATACTGATGGAATAATGTTAAATTTAAATATTTAAAATTTCTGGACGTTTTTTTCGTTATATTAATATAGCAGGTTGTTCGATAACAGCCGCCCTAAATAAATAATTTTAAAATCCTTTTCAAGAAATGAATATCCACATTAAGAGTCTGAATTTATTTGAAGAATATAAGCTGAATATCTAACCTATTTGGTGTTACAACTGCATTTAGAAATGGTTCGTTTACGGACCATTTAGTTTACAAGTAGAGAAATCTGCATCTGACCTGAAACACTCCGCTCTTAATGCTATTTGGGTTAAGGCAGAAAAAAAACAAAAGAGCTGTTAAAATTCGTTACATTACAATTAAGGAAAGCAAACTAAAAATATCAAAACCAGTTTTGTTGCCGGATGAAACCAGGAAGTTTTAAATAATTGCCTTTAATCTCTACTTTTTTTCTCAATCAAACAGGTTTCGGTGCTTTCAGTCCAGATATAATCAGTTATTATTCGTTGTTTAAATAGCGGTTTTTCTTTACACGTTTAAACATCAATTGAAAAATCCTAGTGAGTTATACTTTTTGATTAGGGATTTTCGAAATGTATAAAACTTGTCAATCGAGTCAAAAGCACTTGCGATTTTTCGTTTGGTTTAAATTAAAATCTTAGCAATATTCAAAGTTAAATGAATTAGAACAGTCAGATTAATTTTTAAGTAGAAGTAGTAGTGAGTAAGTACAATCGCGCAATACTGAATTTCTTTGAGCTTAGCTCGTGAGACATCAGATATATTAATCAGATTTGCTCGTAAAAAAAGTATGATAAGGACTTTGGCAGCATTGTTTCGTCATAGGTAGTAAACAATTAATAAATTTAATGAATCCCTTAATTTTTTTTAAATATATACTAGTTTACAGGAGAGCTCCGTGTAAAAAATAATTTGAAATAATATAATAAAGAAATATTATTAGAAAGTACTAGTATATTATTCTAAGTAGGTTTAAATTTAAAGATTAGTAATTATGAAAGTTGATTAGTTGGAGTAGTAAATGTATGTTTTAAATAATAACTTTAGTGAGTGTTTATTCGTTTAATTCCCGGCTTTAAAATGGCAAATTTAATTCTTAAAATGTCACCATTAAATAAAATTAATAAGGATTTACTGGTTTGTTTCGCAAGACGTAGTAAGAAATTTATAACTTAAATGAAACTCATAAATATATATTCTCTCTAAAAGTTTTAGCGGAGTTCAAAATGCAAATTTACTGAAGTAATGCAATAATAAACTGTAAATTTTTTAAGAGTTTTGAATTTAAAATTTATAAAATCTTTGCGTTTAAAAATTCGCATCAATTTCGAAATTCTATGATGATTAAAATTAAATTTTTTCGATATTTTTTTGTAAGATTCATATTCCTGTAACACAAATAATACCACCTTCTATAAAAAAAATTCCGGATCAAATTACGGTATAAAGTACCAGCACTTCGGGTGCATCCGTGAAATTTTTACCGTAAAATATTATATCGTAATTTTAACGGCAATATTTATTTAATTACAGTAATTCAGTAATTTTGAGGTAATTATTACTAAATCAGATATCAGATCGGTATATCAGATATTCTGTTCTGTATCATGTTCCGGTAAAAATGAATTTTACGGTAAAAAATACCGGCACCCTCAGCGTTGCTACTTTTTGCCGTAATTTGATCCGTAATTTTTCAGCGTTTAAATCAAAAAATTGAGTGATTTATAATGTGCTTTTATACCGGATTTTTAAATTAGTTTTTATTGTAAGAAAAACTTTATTACTTGATGAAGAAAAATTTCAATGGCTAAATTCCCATTTTTTGTAGGCTTATTTTCGCTTTAAATCATTTTTGTTTCTTCCCATTTGCATCTGGCAATTCTTGAAAATGGGTGCTTATTTTTGGGCACTTCTAATTGCACTTGCGTATTTTGGAAAGCCAATGTAGTGGTTTAATCTAAGTAATAACTTTCCACTAGTTTCTTGAAATTGTTTATTTGAAATTTCTAAACAAAAATTTTAAACTTAGAAGGGTATCCGCATTAAAATATAAATAAAAAAATTGCAAATAAAATAAGAAATATTTATTACATTTAAAATTAAATATGGTTTTTAAGCGATATAAAAAATTTGTCTTCATGATTTTTCCAATTTCGTAGCATATTTTTTGTGGGCTTTGCAACAAAGACAATTATTAAAAACAAATTATCAGGAAAATAGGTTCTCAATTAAACCGTAACACCTTGTAGCAAAAAAAAAATATCAATAAATTAAAATTCTACAAAAAGAGTAATAAAAATTTTTAATTTTGAAAGCAAAATATATATATAATTTTTTAAACATAACTGATGTTTTTATATTGTAATAGTAAGCATAGGTTCTATAGTTTGAAATTGTTTTCATATTATTACGTAAAATCATATATTTCTTGATAACTGTTTTGATTATTTTGATGATTTTGACAGTTTTTTTCTTTTTTATTACTTGATTTTTAAAGGATACCATTTAATCCTATCGTAAATATAGACCCAATGAACCCATTCGAGAAATATGTTACATACCATTTGAACCCATTCGAGAGATTTATTTTTTACCCTTTAAGCCCATTCTAGAATTAATCTAGTTAACATTTTAAGACATTCAAAAATTACGACTAGTTACCAGTTGAATCCACTTCAGAAATAGAATAGGTAGAATGATCTAGTTACCATTTAAACACATCCGAAAAAAAAACTAATTATATCGTTTTACTAAAGACTAGTAAAGAAAATTCCAAAATCGTCTAGTTATTTTCGAATATTCATGATAAATTACTCGTGATAAATGGATGTAAATGTACTTAAGTCCTTCAAGTAAAGGATTAACCATAGACTCCTTCAACAATTGACAACAAAGCAGCTGCTATGGATGAAAAAAGAAAATATATTGTAAAAGAGAAGTTAATATATTCTCAAATTTCCTCGAAATCACAATGAACATAACTTTTGTAGCGCACGAATCCTTTACCGATACTTACTGTTTATTGCTATGGAACAAAATGGCCAAGGCAAAATTCCTCAGTGAAGAAATTTTCCCAAGTCAGTATTAGTATGATTGTATATATTTTATTTTTTTGTTGTTGTTATTTATGAATTTTTTAAAGGAAAAATGAAAAAGAAATCCCTTTTTTTCGTCAAAAAATGACTCTGATCGATGTATATATTTTTGCAAAATATGTACAATGCGCAAAAGAATAAACGAAACATTCTAAATAATTTTGATCTAATGCTGGCTTAACTTAGTTCTCAAATATGCCAATTTGTTGCAGACGATATTTTAAGTTACGAAATCATTCACAAAAACGTACTTCCTCTGAATAAACATTTCTTCATTTCCTTGATTGCTGACGAAATCGGTCGAAAAATATCTGAGCATTAAATTTTAAATACATTTTATCTTTTAAAATTCGATTTCTCAGAAACTATATGACCGATTTCGTTCAAATTGTATATTTTTTCATTATTAAAAGTACGTTCTTTGAAATTACGTAAAAATTTGTATGTCTTACAATTTGAAACTCTTACTACTATTATTATAAATATAATAATAAAAAATAGGAATATAGTTTGAATGGAATTACTTTGATTAAGCGAATTATTTAATTGTGTGCAAAAAATTTTCAATCTGCTAAAGAAGCTCTCGAAATAAAAAGAGAATTAGGCAAAAAGTGAAATTATCATGAAGGGGTGCAAACTTTCGACAGCACTTCTGACCATACTTTTGGGACTTCCCAATATCCCCTATATTTTGGATATCAGAAATCATAATTCGAGGGAAAAAAGTTATGTTTCTTCAGTGAAAGTATTCTTTTGTGTCTAATTTCGAAACTTATAATATTATATGTTGTTAGCATATTTGAGATAATCCCCCAGAATCATTACGGTTGAATCTTCGTACATGAAAATTTCATCATTAAATTAAAAGTTATTCATGGTGTTTCGTTTATTTTTTGCGCGATGTATATTACCATTTATAGGCTGAAACCCAACGCCGGTGAGTGTCCTGGCAATTTAAGAAAAAAAAACTGCTCTCTCTCTTTCTTTATTATATTTAACTCACTCAGGTTCAGCTTTTGCACTTAAATATTAATAAAAACAACAAAATATAACTACAATAAATTTTAAATAATAGTAATAAACAAATAATTATCATCTGATTCTACTTAAACGAAAAAGTGATCATTACAATATTGATAAATTTTAAACTCTTTCTTTTTTCATTTCATAATATTGTTGAATTTTTTTATTTGTTATTCAATCTGTAAATATTTAACAAATTTATTAAACGAGACCAAAGAACAATTATCTGAAGCAAGTTTAATACTATATATAATAAAAATTTAGTGTCATGTGTTTTCATATAACTCTTCAAATATTTTCATAAATAATTTCTTATTTCTATTATTATTAAATATTTTATAAGTTTTATGATTTTTTTATACAACAACGTGTGTTGTCGTGGAATATCTTGATCTGGTAAGTACTAAATTGATATGGTATTGTAGATAGTGTATTGAAATAGGAGTGAGGCATAGCTTTATTCACTTTGCATACTTTTAATACCCATGCGTCCAGTTAAAAATTCAACGACTGCAACTAATATAAGTCCATTAATTTTGTTTTTATTTTGCTTATTTATTTTTTTCGTTTATTAATTTATTTTGTTATTAATGAAAGTAAGAAATAAAAGCTTTATGAATCATACGTGCTTTTTATTACAAATATTACAGGTTACCAAAACTAAAAAGAAGTTATTTTCCATACATAGATGCAATAAAGCTGCCATATCTTAAAATTTCTCCTTTATCATACACATATTTCTATAGCCTTAACAGTTTTTTTTAATACTATTATAAAACAATTACCTGTACAAAAGATTGTTTTATTCTTTGATATATGTAAAAAATGTTTTCACTTATTTATACTTACTAATTGTGAGTTAGCATTATTTGTTTTAAGTTTATAATATTGAATTTCTATATTTTACGAAGAAAGATACTTTTAAAAAAATGTTTTGCATTATTCCATAACTCCTTTAAGGAAAATAATTCTCCTTTGTTTATAGAAATACCAAATAGTAATAAGAAGCAAATAAAATAAAATAAATAACTTATACATTTTAAATTCATATAATGTAGAATAGTGCAATGTACAATAACTTCATATAATGTACAATAACTCCCATGCACACTTGCAATGAATTGAAAGCAAGTATAAAATACATATCTTATTATCTTAATTATTATACAGAATTAATTTCCGTCAGCGAAAACACTTTCAATCAAAAATAGAACAAATAAAATAAATTGAAACAAATGCCTTGCTGAGTTTTCACGCTTTTTAATTCTTCGAACGGATTATCTTTTTGAAATACGAAATAGTCGAAACATCATCAGGCACATTTAATTTAAATATTTTTCTCGAATCAAATTTCACTGTAACTGTACCTAGATGTGAAGATATTTTCTTTTTATTTTGTGCTAAATATAGTATACACAAGGGAACAAGTTTGCTTTTCCAAATAAACCTTTTCTTGATATGCTCTTTAAAATTCGTTCTCGGAAATGTTATGAATATTTAATCTTTTTTAGTCTGCGTTCTATTTTCTAGTTTAATGTAAATCTCTGAATCCTATGCACAATGTTATTTGTTAACCCTTTAAAGCAGAATTTTTATTAAACATGTATTTCATGCTTTTTTTTTTGTTATTTTGTCGCAAGTTATGTCAAAATAAATGAAAGATATAATGAATTATTTATCATTTTAATAATTTTGAGTATGAAGTACAACATGAAACAGCGGTGTCTTTTTCTGTGTAAAAGATAAAATCTTCCTAACACAGCTCATTTCCAAACTATAATATTCCAAACTTGCATTTATTTGCAATTGTTTTGTTTAGTTTTGGGAGAAACCATTATTCAACATTTAAATTTCTGTATTTTACAAACTCAATTATTGTTAAATTTCTTTAATATGAATGAAAAAAAATTCAAACTACTTTTTTGTGTTTTGCATTTTAGTACAAATATTATTCCGATAACTAGATCCAGATTAATCCAGATTATTTCAGCAACTATTAGACTGTTTTTTTTTCATAATTAAAAAATACCAAAATATATTTTTGCTTGTAATTAGAGAGTCAGAAAAAAATATATAAAAGGGACACCACATTTGCGTCAAAGGGTTGATGTATGTCCTAATTATAACGAACTGCTATACTTTCTTACAGAGTCGAAACGCTTTATCTGTTTAACGTCACGTATTGAATAGAAAACATATCTCAAACTTATAATATTGAACTGAAATAAGTTTCAAAAAGTCGTCAATTTCTTTGTATCTGTTTGTTATTCTACTTTCAAAAATTATGACATATAAATAAGTCTATTTAAAAAGCAGTATAATTCCGATTCTTGTTTGAATGAATTTAAACAATTGATTAATAATTAGGTTAAACAATTTTGATGTTTTTAACACTAAATTTGATAAAACATCACAATGAAACACTGATTATTGCTCAATTTATAGCAGAGTTTGTTTCAATTTTTCGTTGCAAACACGGGGAAACAAATTTAATCGGTTTTGTGACAACGCAAGCATTAGTGTTTTACTTAAAATCGATAAAATATAATAATTCTTGATGTTCCAAGTTGTTGAACTTCACCTGTAAAACACTTGAAAGATATACTTTAGGAAAATTAAATAATATTGTCCGTTTTGAAAATGGAAGTGACTATAAGTATTAAATAAATTTAAACGTGTACATCTGTTTAATAATATAGCAAAAATAAATACCTAAATAAAACTCATTTCTTCAATAACCAATATAACAAATTAAATACCTATTTTAAATTTATAACTTCTAGAACCAATGTAATGAAAATAAATACCTAGTTTAAACTTGTATAGTTGTAACCTCTATAACCAATATGACAAAAATGAATACTTAGTTTAAACTTATAATTTCTATAAACAATATAACAAAAATAAATACCTAGCTTAAACTTATAACCTCTATAACCAATATAACAAAAATAAATTACTTATTTAGATGCATAACTTCTATAAGTATTCAGTTGGGTTATTATACAGTTTAATTTCATGTTAATTGTACTGAGGGGGAAAAAATTCGTTTAAATCGAGAAAAATTGGAAACATAGCTTTTAATTACATTCCTCGCGCTGTAGTGAAATATTCATGTATGTAAAAAGTTCTCTATTCTGTACGAATTTTTACTTGGAATAAAACATTTTTTTCGATCTACTTATCCCCAAATATTCTGACAACGCATGTCACTAAAGAAATATTATGAATAAAATATGGAAACATATGCTTTTTTCAAAAAATATATCTCTCAACGCAAATTTATTTATTTATATTTGAATATAAACTTGTGTTGAAAGGAAAAATGCTAAATAGAAACGAAATCGAAATTTAATTTATACTTACCCACAATAGATAGTTTTCATAGAATATCTAAAAGAGAAGAATAATCGAAATTTCGACTTTTTTTTCATAAAATTCTTTTAACACCAAATTTAATATGATATCGTTTATGCATGAAGAAAAATTTATTTTTATTTTGTGAGTTAAACTGATGCCTAACTTTCCACAAAACTCTTTCAGATTTATCTATTCTTAAATAATTCCGTAAATTTTAATGATTGTGAATTTATAAATTACTATTTAATTCATTTTAATTAAAAAAATCATAACTGTCTTTAATTTCAATCCCAAACAATGTGCATAAAAAAAAAATTCTTTCATTTAAACTGATAAAAATATCTTTAACGTCACGTTCGTTAAGTCGGTGCGTTGAAGTGAAAATGCATTCTATATAATAAGGATGGGAAATGGAAACCAAATTTTTCCACTACCTCGTTAAATCCCGTTTAACTGTAATCTCCGTTAGGAAACTTTTTTTTTTTTTCATCTCCTAAGCGGAGATGTTTCCGCAAAGGTTTGTCATTCGCATAAAAATAAAAATATTTATATGATGGATATTAAGACAGTTTAATTATGTTAAGGAAATAATAAAAGGGTGACACAGGAATTAACTATAGATTGAATTAAGAGCCCCAAAGGAATTTTTTCAATCACTTCGATTCTTAATTTAGTTGTGCGTACCTATTTAGAATAGATACGAAAGTTATTTATTTAATTTCAGAGAGTGATATTACTTTGACTATACAAGCTAAATTGGGAAATATATATCTTCAAGGAATTTTTACTCAAATTAATGTTGTGTCTTTACTGAAAGATAAAACATTTTATAAGCGTTTTATCGTTTAAAGTTTAAAGCAAATTTGACATGAGGCTTAGAATGAAATTTAAATCTCTGAAATTCTTAAAAAGCTTAAGATTTGTTTTATAAGTTATATGTATTTTACATGACTTGTATTATAAGTTACGGTTTAGAACAAGTAAACATATTTAAGAGTTTTTCCTACATATTTATAATGCATAAAATAGCAGAGCTGATTTTTAGCAATTCATGCATCGCATTTGAAACATTTAAAAAGTATGAATGCAAGTTTTTTTTAAATACTTATTTAAAGTAATAAGATGTATGATAATTGCACCATATCACTTACATAAATATTACCCGCATGACAAAAGTATTGTAAAAAGAACACTAAAAGAATGAAATTAGAGATACTAAGTAATAAAGTTACGAACTGAAGACGTTACGAACAAAATATGTCCGATCAAATTATCTATTGCAAAATCTCCACGACAGAACATTTCTTTACCCATAAAGAAAACTGAAAATGTTGCGAACAAAGTATGTCCCATCAAATTATCTATTGCAAAATCTCCACGACATAATATATATATATTCCCTAAATATAATTTCCTAAGGTACAAAAAATTTGAAACAAAATAAATTCTAAACAGTGAGAAGTTTCAAAAGTCGAGCTTTCCTCCAGTTTTCGAATTTTTCAGGTTGGTATAACATTTTTAAAATATCGGAATTCTAAATACCATGCACAAATGCCTGGCGCTAACTGCAGAAAAAACGGCGGAAAATAGCTTATATTGACGATTAAATATGCACAAATAAATAATATCAAAAATTGATTATTTAAATGCGCGATTAAAAACTCACGTATCATAATAGCATCGTAATTAAAGTAACAGAATTATCAAAATCAACTACAAAAGCATCGCTATAAATATCTGAACGAAACACATTACTTAAAATTGCGATCAAATCAGCCGAATAACAATAAGTAATTATTTAAATGCGCGATTTAAAATTTGCATATCGTAATGAAAACTGGAATTTTTAAAATCAGTTTATTTCAGTCAGTATATAATCAGTTATATTAATCAGTTAAAAAAGTTTATTTCTCGAAAAACACGTATTCAGAAGTAACCACGGGCCGCATAGCAACAGTCGGTAGACGGCAGGTTGCGCTCCCGTCCCGTAAACCATGCCGAAATCGTTACGAATACAATATGTCTGGTCACATGATCTTGTGCAAAATCTTCATGATCACATATTTTTTTGCCAGCAAACTAGACCGAAAAAGTTAAAAGCGGATCAGGTTCAGTTTTAGTCTGGAATGGAAAATAGCCGATGTTCAAAAGCTTTAGTACGTTTTGAACACAAATTCTTCGAAAATAACCTTCTATTTACTAGTAAACATTACACATATCTTTTCAAAAGGGAATACATTTAGATCATTTTCTGAACGAAGTTGCATCGGCAAGTATGGAAAATGGTAATTACTCAACGAAAATAACACACGGAACTTTTGCTGCTAGAAATAATCAATTCTGAATTAGTACAAAAGAACTTTTCATTCCATACAAATCACGACACTAAGTTTCATTTTATATTAAATGTTGAATTGGTAAAATTTTCGTTCAAAATTATTCCTTATATAACATTTTGATTTACTTAAACATCAAACAAGTATTTTTTAAAGTTCTATTTCTTTCCATTCTTAAACATTTCTCTCGGAACACAATGTACGTACAGTTACTATAGCAACGAATTAAATCAAAAATTAGGATTTGTTCGAATTTCAATAGTAAGGTTCGATAAATTTTTTTTCCTCCTTTTTATTGTAGTTGACATTTCCATGAATAGTGAGTATTTTAATGTGTCTTTCCGAAAAAAGTCGAATTTTCTTTTTTTTACTTTCTTTTCTTTTTTCTTAGGTTCGATTTAATATGTATCCTCTCATTGTTATTTCGATAAAAAAAAAGGAAATTTTTTGTGAAGTTTCGCTTCATTGTGAAGAACTAAGAGGAAAAAACGCGAAAGAAAAAGAATAAATTTAAATTCTGCTAGCTAGTCACATATTCTGTATCGTATGTAATAAAATTGAATTTCTATGTAATATTTAACGCGCTTTGATTTCTTGAACTATTCGTCTTTGATAAATTGCGCTTATTTATATGATTGAATTAATAAATATTACTCAGTATATATGAAATCAATAGAATATTGTCACTGTTTTATTGTTTTAGAATTTTGCCTGCAACCATTCCCTTATCAAAGCAAAGAAAAATGGTTGTTGTCTAATTTCATCTTGGACATCTTTAACTGTTAATCCTGAACTGTTCGGCACACTATTTCGCAGACATATTTAAATGCAGCTCAGACACATTCTGTGTAAATTCTTTTGATGACTGAATAGACATTGAACAGCCAATCGAGATCAATGTTAATATTTTCGGATTGGTACAATGGAGTTTGATGGAGATTGTAAGCTGCATCATACACCTGTATCGGATTCACAAGTTCATGCATGAAATATGATTTGAAAGTTAGGTTTACATGAATAGTGAATGAATAATTTATATTGCGTGGAAGACAGTCTACGATCTTGTGCAAGTGATTGTGTACGTGAACAATGGATCCTTTGAACTCTAAATGGTGATCAACACCCAGTTCTCGTATTTGCATGAAGGGTTCGGAGTCACCATTCGCTCTTCGGTAGGGTTCAATTCTCTCAACCACTTTGGTTCTTTTGTGAGGGACAGGCTTCATGCATGCATTTGCGAACGGAATCCTTTCGTTTTTCCGTTTGTGTGAAACGCTTAAGGTATTCCCGTCTGCGTTCTTTGGCTTTTTCAGCTTCGGTAAGTTTAGGCCTTGGCATCGTTTTTTTTTCTTGCTACAACTCTAACTTTTGGGACCGTCTCAATCTGTTTGGACCCTCTTTATTTGTGATATGCCCCTGCATTAGTGTTGAAAACGATTCAGTTTGAACTGAAGGTTAGAATTTCTGATTCTTAATTAAAACAATAAAAAAAAATATCGTCCAAATGATTAAATTCTCTTTTATTCACAACTCAAGAAGTATTTATGGGATCTCTCTGGTCCCATATCTCAAAAATAAACTCCCCAACTTATTGCATAACAAAATTGAAAGCGAAAAAAAGAATTCTAAAAAAATTATCAAACAGCCGCGGTCGCCTTTAGCGCATGCGCACTATTTACTATTACTCTTGATTATTGTAGTTGAAAAGTGAGGACGCCATGAAATCCAAACCAGGACCCATTTTGCCTATGGGTAAAAAAAAAAAAAAAAAATACCGATATAATTCGGAGGAAGGTAAAAATCGTTTAAAAAATTAGGTTTTGGTCAAATTAGGTTAAGTTTATTTCAAAATTATTCTTTGGCTAATTTGCAGCCATTTTTGATTTACTGAAAGAGACGACTGAAAAAAGTAATTGGGATCAACATAAAAAAAAATCCGTAGGTAACAATGCACTTTATTCTCGTACTCTTTGTACCCCCACCCCTCACATATTCAAGATAGACGCTGAAACTTGCTATGAGGTATGGGATAAACTTCAAATATCCATATATCGGCCCTAAACCACAAATTTTAAAACTATTTCAGGTTCTTCTCGAATTGTATCCGTATTTAAACCCGACTAGATTAAAAAATATCAGTCTTAAGATTTAGATAACGGTACAAAGATATAACGAAAATAATAATAAAAAAAACTTATCTATTTGTAAAAATAAGGTGAGATAAATAAAAGCTTATTTATAAATATTTACCTAGTTATAACACCACCTAAAATAAATAAGATAGATAGGATTTGTTGCTTCTTAATGTCTTAGCAACATATGACGTTTTATTTGACACATTTTAAAATGTCTGAGGGAATATTTGCAAGTTCATATATTATGATTTGAAACCATCTGTTTTGTAAAAGAGGATATAATTTAACATTTTTAAGCTTTGAAGCTTAGAAACTACCTTTACAGTGCGTATACAGGTTTAAAAAAAAGCCACGCTTTTATTGGTTGTGTCGTAAATTTATCGATATATAAAAACAAACAGATTTTGAAGAAAAAAAAGTGTTTGAAGGATGTCAAAAGTATTAGGAGGACTGGAAAGTAGCGTCGTTTCGGTGCGTTTGATATTTGTTGTCAAGATTTTATTTTTAATTAATAATCTATTCACCCTCGTTAGCCACAACCTTTCAATGCCGGATCGAAAATTAATTGGTTTTTAAGACTAGCGAATATTTAATGCGCAGAAACGACGTTTCTTTCCCGCCCCCCTAATATGTACTTGTAGAAGTTATAAGGAAAGAAAAAAACATAAGCAATGACTGAGGTTTTAAACTTGTTTCATAATAGAAGAAAACCTAAATAAGCGTAATATTCTTAATATTTAACTATACCATCCGTTTGAGGCGACCAGCTTATTCACCTTTCAAAATTATCTGGTTTAGCATATAAACCTTTGTGATAACCAAGCCTAATGCACTGCACAACTGAATTTTAATATTTTAATTCTTCAATCCATCTTCCAATCTTAACACCATTTATGGAATCACTTAAGATAAGTATATTTAAGTATGTCAGTTAAGTATATTTAAGTATAGATAGGATTTGTTGCTTCTTTAATGGCTTAGCAACATACAACGTTTTATTTGACACAGTTAAAATATGAGGTAATGTAGATTAATCAAACATTTTGATCTTTTAAACAATTTATATCACACCCATATCACAGTTATAATGTAAATTATTCACATAATTTCATAAAATAATATAATAAAATCTATAATATAAAATATAATAAATAGTATAGCAAATTTTTTTTTTGCCAAAATAAAGGTAATTTAAAAGCTGAAATCTATAATTTTCTAAGTAATCAAAACCAAGCAAGGATTTTCATTAAATTTACACCTAATCAAATCTTCAATCAGCGAAGAAAAGAAATTCAAATACCAAATCTTTTTCTTTTAAAATTCGAAAGCTACTTTAGCATCCTAACAGCCCACCAGAGAACAACAATCTTTGAAATATATATACTCGTTTAGTACTAACTGAAGTGGATGCAATCTTCAAGCATGACTGCGCGCACAAGCAGAAATAAACCATTCCAATTTAACATTCTAATAACGTTGGCGCAAGCATTTCCCACTCGGCGGTGTTACTTCATCAAAGAGAGTTGCAAGTTGCTTTCTGCCAACACTTTAAATTTGTGTTCTTAATGATACCGAAAGTAGCTTCTATTAAAACACTCTTCAACTGTTCCATTTTCTAAATTCGAAGCTCTTAGATGATGTGCTCACGTTCAAGTTTTGAGTAAATTCTCCTAAATTTATCATTAGAGAGTTTCGGTGATAGTTATCTGTGCTTTTGGGTAATGATTCGCAGAAGTGTTTTATAAATACCGGATTTGGTGATAATAATTTTAAAGCAAATGTGAATAAATATTGAATATAAATTTATTTGTTGATAGCATTTGACTAGAGCCTGTAAATGTGTGCAGCTTTATAGTGAAATGCTTGAACTGGTTTAAATTTAAATGCATGAAAATTAACAATAGATATTATTTTATTTGTTAAAATAGAAATAAATTTTTTTTAGATCCATTAAATAGTAGTTTTACTAAAATAATAAATTTAAATGAATTCAGTTTTTTTAAATTCTTTCATATATATTTTTAATGCAATGTAATTTCTGTTGCTGTTGCTCATCCCACGTAACAACAGCATCTTCAATCTTACTATCCCGAGAAATCCTTTTGACAGAAATTCTGAGGTTATCGCTGTTGTGTAAACAATAGTAATGTTATTTCTAATGGGGGAGGTTTAATTTACACCAAAGCAGAACGACTAATACCACTGCTCTATGCGAATGGACAATCCCTCATTACTACAGTATCCGCCAAAGCACGAGTCTGGTCTGCTGAGAGTTCTCGTGGTGGTTAGATTGTAGATCAAATCCATGAATCAATTAGTTTGCAGAGAATGAAGAATCGAATCAGGACTGAGAAATAGCAACTAATATAGAAATTCTAGCAATCAAAGCATTTTAAGATAGGGGCAGGAAATAGTAATGAGTCAAATTGCATTTCGGGCGAGGGAAAGGCTAAACTTAGAGATCCGACAATGGCCATATAGCACTAAAGATGACCAATGTGCAGTCTAGCAAGAGCAGTCTGTTCGCTCCTACTGCTTAAACCATTTAAAACAGGACGGGAACTTTCTCTACCAGTAACATATAACTTCTGTTAAAAGTAAATTATAATCATCACATCCAGTATATATATATTATCTTTTTAAATTAATGGGAAAAGTAATTATTATTTAAATCTCGAATCATTATATAGCAACAAAATGTCACGTATATAGCAACAAAACTCAATAGTTCATGATCGTTTAATAGCTGTCATATTTACAATTGATTTAATTATAAAAATATAATTATAAAATTATAACTAATAATATTATATCTAATTATTATAATTACACTCGGTAGGAAGTAAATCTGAAATATTTCCGGACCGTTAAGGGTTAATTTAAAGTTTAGGAAGTGACAATGTCAACAAACAATATTTCTAACAGCATTTTTGTATGCCATATAATCCCAATTTTACTTATAGAAATGGTTTTCAGGGAAAAAATACTTTACGTTTCATGAAAAATATATTTCGAGGTCATTTTCTAACACTTCATGTGTGATTTTATTTATAAATAACTATTATCGCGTTTACTGATATCCAGTGACTTTTAAATCTTAAATTTAAGAAGAGACTACAAAACTAACAATTGCCCCGAGTACAAATAACTACATTTGCAATGTAATTGAGATCGTACTGGTAACAAAACCATTCATTTATTTTAAAATATATCATTACGCCGTTTACTAAAAAGGAAAGAATATAAATTTAACTTGACCTTCAAAAATAACTATATAATCAATTAACAGCCGAAAGAGCTTAAATTTCACAAAACTTCGAAACCTTCAATTTCAAAAGTCTTCAAAAGAAAACAGGAAGAAAAATGTTCAGACGGGGAAAATAAAATTACAAATATCTTCATCCTCTTGAAACATGATATTCAAAATATATTGCAATTTAAAAAAAACTCTTAGTTTCGTCGTTTAATGAAAAGAAATGAAATAAATAAACGAAATTTGTTTTGACCTTCAAATAACAATTATCACGTCCATCGACACCCAGAGACCTTCAATTTGAAGTTCAGGGATAAGTAATGAAATTAGAATTAGTCGTAATATTCATGATTGCGGCAGGTGATAGTGGTCTCTACGTAAGCTGTAAGCTTAGTAGAGAGCAGAATAATGCGTGTACGAGTACAGCTAACAGTAATTCTTCTGTTCTCTTCGCACCTGTGAATTGTTTTATAGACAGGTGGGTTCTTTGTGTGAATTTGTAATGGACACAAAAAAAGAATATTTTTGTGACGACGTTTATTTAAAAATATGAAGAAAACCACAAAAATCAGCGTAGAATAAATTTTTACAAAGATCATCGAACTTTATGAGCTTAATTTTATCAACTGTCACGAATTTTCAGACGATAAATAAAATTGCATACAAACGATAACAGAGTTTGTAATCAATTTATGTTCTTTCCCACACTTTTTTTTAAATATTTGATTTGTTTATCGTCTTTGATTATATTTACCCAAATATTTTAAAGCATAATTTTAAATCCTGGTCTTTGGTTGAATTCAAATCGTGACCATATTTAATTTTTAAGATAAAATTTATTTAAGCAGTATTGTTCATGCTATTACTGATATTTAGTAAGTATAAAAAGTAATGAGATTTCAATTGACATGTGTGCATTGATTTCAATATCAAATTTACAAAGATTGCTAAGATTTATAAAATATACTAGGATGCATTCATTGCATTGTCAAATTTAAGCAATTAGCATATCACAAATATTATCTTGGAATTTTTCTTTAAAACTATATTTTTTTTTAATTTTGTAATGTATTATAAATATTTATTGCATCATTTTATTATCATTATGTTTGTGATCATAAATGAACAACATATTTGCTGATTTTCTTTAAATATATACGGAAATCAAGTTTAAAAATTCGAGCTCTCAATTTTCATTGGGACTTTCAATTACTTTGTTACATTAATCAGTTGTCATTTCCATCTTTTTGACAATGTAAATAAAATACACTGAGTGTACTAACTTTAATTACTTCTTTTGAAAGATAGTAGCATTAGTTAGTTTGTTTGTTTTTAAAAAATATATCGTTAAAATATTTGTTATTCTAAAAAAGATATCGTAATATCTTGAATCGCGAAACTCAAACTCTTCTTAAGAATATTTTTTTTAAAAAATACTCTCATTTTCTAAAGAATTTGCGATCAACAAATTAAATATATATTTCTGGAATCCTTGTTGAATTTAAAGTAAAAAATGGCATAATAAAAGCTGCAAATCAATATTTAAGCAGAGGTAAAAGAAAAAAATTACCTAAATCTGGCGGATCATTATTAAGGAAAACGAGATTGAAAACATCAAAACCTGTTTGATTGTCTATGGAAATTATGAGCCTATGATAAACAATTATTTCCATGACTTTTTTTTTCCTAACTTAAATATTAAATTGTGCATACTTTTTTTTTACTTCTGTTTTGAAGAGCGTTCTAAAATTATATATTAAAGGTAATCACATTGTGTTTTATTAAAAAATAACTAGTGACCTTTTTTGTGCAAAATAATATACGTTGCTGTTGTAAATCTTTTTCCTTTTCTTATGAATTTCAACATTTTGAATTCCCTTATTAAATGATTGATTGTTAACATGTATATTTTCCGCAAAAAATATTTTAAAATTGTTTATCAACTCTTACAAGGTTAGGAAATTATTAAAATCAGAATTGCTGATTTTTCCCCCAAAGCAATTTTATTTCATTCTAAATTATTCAAGTAGGAAAATTAAATTATTTTAAATTATGCTATTTTTTTTCAACAAACGTTACTGTTTTTCACTCTTGACTATTTTCTATTTCTGTTATTATTCTTGACTATTAGACTATTTTCATATTTCTTACACACTCGTGTAAACTACACAATGTTACACTCATGTAAACTACCACACACTGTTACACTCATGTTTACTACACTCATGTTAACTACTACTGTTTTTAAACTGTGCAGTTTTAAAAAATAGCATTCACAATTAATCAAAATGTTTATTGTAAACTTTTTCTATATTTCATTATTAGGGATTAACAAAGATGAGTTGAATCCAGTTTTGTAAAATATTAAAGAATAGTTTTACTACTGTATTAGTACAACACCTTTCCTAAAAAAGTTTCCTAAACGGTTGTTTTTAAGATATTTTTAAAAGAAACAATTAATAAAATTTGTAAAACAAGCAAAATGCTTTTAAAATGAATAATAAAAAGTTTATTTTCATGTTCAATATTTCCCCAGTGTTATTAGTCAGACATTGGTGACATTTTAGTTTTTTTTTCCATTTAAATAATAACTATATGCAAAGTTCTTAACTTCATTTTTATTGAATTGTAAATTTATTAAGTAAGGTTATTAAAGAACACTATAAATACAAAAAAGTATAAAATTTAAAATCAGAAAACGATTTCCAAAACTCATTATGTTTAGAATCGTTTGCTTTAATGTTTTACATTTATTGGCACTTTTTTAAAAATAATCGTTTTCTTTAATGAAATCTGACAGACGATTTTAAACGTCAAGAAATACGGACATAATTTCTTAGAGCCATAAATGAAAATTTATTGCCCCATCTTTCTTACTAAAATATTAATACAATGCTCTCTTATGATTTAAAACTGAACATCGATTGCACGAAGACAAAAATCACAATTTTCGATGACTCCGGAAATTACGATCAAAGCGAAATCTCTTCTAAGTAAGTATATTTCTGACGAAAGTGAAGCAAGCGGAAGCATATCTTCCTCTCAAATTTCAAGTAAATTAAGTAATTTCCGTAAAAGTGAAAATTGTTCCGCAATTTTGAATTGGGGGAGGGAAGATCTTATGAAACTTGCTTTAACCCTTTCATTTCCTTTCTAGTCGATATTTCCGATTACTAACATTTGCATTTTAAATTGCTCTTTAATCTATGAATTTTGAATTGATCAATGAAATAGTTGTCAGTTAAATTAAATTTTCTGATCATTTTTTGGTCCCAATTTTATGAAATTACATTATATTTAGAGATTCCCCTGACCAATCTTCATGGTTGCTTCGTATTCATTATTGTTCAATTTTTCCAAGTTGATACTTTCCTTAAAAGTATTGAAAGCTGAAATAAAAAATATTTACAATTATTATAATTTTATGTAACGTTCTGTTAATAAGCGTAACGAAATGAAAGATTTTCTTTATTTGAAAACTTATCAATTCTACTTGAGAAAAAAATTAAAATTAAAAAAGCAGACCTAATTAACTTTATTTAGTTAATTTTTATTATTTCATAACACCTATAAATTTTAAATTCCCAGAATTTTTAGCATGTTGTGGGATACTGCACTGTTAAAAATTTTATTCTGAAATTACCGTAAAATAACCGTCAGCAGTCTGTCTATCCCATTAACCATCAAGTTTATGGTTAGGAACATTTTTTTTACCTTTACGGGTTTGAAACCGTTCACAACTGGTATTATCAAAAAACCGTGAATACAAAACTATACGGTTTTGTAACCATTTATAATCAGCATAGTTTCTAAACCATAAAAATGAAACTTAAACGGACATTGTAGCTTTGTGTGAGCTGCGGCATTATTGCGTGAATGATAGTTTCGTATTCTTATAAGCCAGGGTCACCGATTGAGTTCTGGACACTGGAAACTTTTCATTTACTGAAGGAATGAAAGAAATATTGTAGTATCAACGCTGGGATTCAAGCCTTTCATGATATTGATCGATTAGCCTTATTAGTATTGTTAACTGCTCCAAACAAAATGATTTTATAATGTGGGCCTACTTGGCGCAGATTGAATTCTGGTTGTTGAACCTTATTAGGAAGAAACAATCAATAAACGTTTTTTCTCACACTAAACAGTTTGAATATCAACTTTCTTATGGTTATTTCACTATTTTGGTTGAGTACGGTAAAATAACCATGATGAAATAAATTACTATTTAACCATTTTTGCTAAGAAATTTCTGACAGTGTATCTCTTAACATTTCGGTCATGAAGCAAAACCCACATGACTCAAATAATAAGATATATAAATAGCATAAAACTGTCCAATAGTTTACTTAAATCAAATTAAATTAATCTTTCAGATTTTAATGGTAATTAAATTCATTAAGCTGGCTGGTGGTGAATTTTTTCAGAATCCAAAATAATGCACCCTCTTCTGGTGTACACCAACTCTGTAAAATTCATCAGCTATTGAACCAAAGATATACTGCTAATTATTTTAGAAATTTAAATATTAATTTTTACATCGTTTGATCAATAATAATCTTAAAATTAGTTTTTATATCCGTCAGTTGAATTCACAAGTCTGGAGCGGCGTCTAGTCTAGCTCTGAATTTATTTTTGTTTGCATAAGCTGAGAATAAATAAAAAAAAGTTGAATCATGGTGTTTTTTTAATGAAAATGAAAGTTGATATGAAAGTTGAATAAACTTAATTTATAGTTGAATAAACTAATATTATGAAAGTTGAATAAACTGTCATAAATGTTGAGAATGTTTACCAAATAATATTCTTTCCTTATTTTTTTATTCTCTTGTAATTAAAAAGTTTGACAGGGAATATTAAGACACATTTTTTGTAAACACTCATCTTTTTCCTAATTTATTCAATACATTTTGATAAAAAAAATATTTTTTTAAAAATAATTTTATTTTTCACTCATATTTGTTTGAATAATTTCATAAAAATGACCGAAATATTAAATAAATAATGGATTATTGGTTGAATATAATTAAACTATAAAAAGAACGTAAATTTTTTTTTTTAAAAAGTTTCAATTGGAACTATTTTTTGGAACCATTGAAATTTTGGGAAACCATTGTCAATCTTCCACCTAACACCTTTTAGGAAACGCTGTTCTAACCAGCGAAGATAAATCCAATAAGTATATCTCTACATAAAAAAATTCGCTTTGTATAGGTGTAAAAATCAGAATAAAATCTTCTAATATTTTTTAAAGTAAAATATTTGACCAATTGTTGTCCAATATATTGCTCGATGTATTTCAGAACATTCAAGTATAAGTTCATCATAGTTTGAAACCTCTTGAATTAGCTTCATCTATTTAGAATACATATTATTCATTATCTAATACTCCTTAATACTAAATTTATTCTAGGGTTATACAACACCCTGACATAAACCATGACATTTTGTTTCGTGGATAGATTCCAAGGAAACAAAACCCCTAAGTTAATCTTTTAATGCCATCTTTATGTATGATTTATTCAACGGAAAATTGAAGTTAAAAAGAGCACTTTATCTTTTCGTTTTGCTTTGCGTATGCATTATTAAGAAGATTCAGATAGTCGGATATATTTTTTTTTTAGAATGCTATATTTTTATTAGAATTTTCTTTTTATTTTGCTATGATACATATTTAAACCGAATAGATTACTAACCTATTTTCTTGTTGAATCTAAACGTTCTACTTTTAAAACCTAGAATATTTATATCAGAAATGGGCAGAATTAAGAAATGTAAGAAGTTTCAAAAACAAAGCTTGAACATGTGCCTACATTGGCTAGTTTAATTTCAATACGTGGATGATTATTCTTTTGTTAATAAAGTAAAAATAAATAAATGAAATAAACAATTAAATTCAACAAATTCCTTAATCTTATAACCCGATCTACAAATTTTAGACTTAATGGTTCTAAAAATGGAGTAATGATTTGTCGAGAAACCCTACATTTAATGAACTAAATTTAAATACAAAATGTGTTTTATAGGTTATATTTATTATTATTTAGATAAACTAAACAGATGGGTTTTATTTATCGACGAAAGACAAATATGTTCAGATAACAAGGTCAATTTCCATTAACACTTTTACAACAATACAAAGATAAAGTTTGAAACTTGTAGAATTTTTTAAAAGTATCTCAGACAATTACATTCACATAGATTAATATATCTCAATATTTTTTTTAAAAAAGTAAAATAATATTTACAACATTTTTGAATGATTTCTCGTTTACAAATTAATTTGTATCTTAAATACAGATTCATGCAGAAATCTTGAAATTTAATACTCAAAACAATGAAATTTTTGTTCGAATTTTTAAATTTAACCTTTCAGTTTTTTAAAAATCCAAATAATAAGGTTTTCGAACGAGAAGACGTCCTAAATTAAAGCAAACTTTTACAACTAAATATGCTCCTCGTTGCCAACAGAAATAAAACTTGTAGACATATTATTAAATAACAGTAGTTCTTAATAATTTATAACAAGAACTAGGACCTTTTCATGAAACTAAACCCCATTTATTTATGTTACATGAAGAGGAAAACCACGAATCGATGGTCAGCCCGATGGCAAGAGGACTCTAACCCATGATCCATCTTCCACTGAGAATATTTAACGTCAGCACTGCGGTCGGAATTCGTATCACCCAGCCGCCACTGGGATTCGTACCACATGGGTAACATCATTGGGAGGTGGCCGCTCTATCCTCTGAGCCACTGCAGCTTTTTATTTTATTTTAAAATCGTCGTTGCAAAACCGACAGAATTTTACGGTTATCAATACTGTTAACCGACAGTTTACGGTTATCAATGTTTAACTCCGCAGTCTTGTAATTTTGAACCTAATCCAGAAAACAAAGGAACTCTGGGATCAAGTATTGGGAGAAAATTGCCTTCGTGGAGTACTTTTTCATTGAACTAACCCGCATTTGAGTTACGTGGGGCGGAAAACCTCGAAAACCTTCCACGGTTTGCTTGAGAGCAAGGGGATTGCAACCCATGATCCGTCTACCACTGACAATATTTTACGTCAGGACTGTGGTCTGTGCAAGCCGGATGCGAAATTCGCATCGACCAGCCATGTCTAGGATTCGAACCTCATTGGAAGGCGAGCTCTCTATCCCCAGAAACTACAACTTGTAAAAGTTTTAAGTGCAACGAAACCAAGGTTTAATCTTTTATATATTATGTAAAGTAGAAATCTGATAAAAATAGTACGAGGTATAGCGTTTGCAAATTATAAAAATATTGTTAAAAACATCCATTGCATCAACTTATTTAATCGATATGAGCATAAATTGTAAAGCACCGAATCTTTCTAATTCAATTCAATTTCAACTTACATTGTTAAAATAAGTGAAATAAAATAAACTTTTTTAACCTCTCCTTCGCTTTAAAAAGATTATAGCAACACAAACTGAAGTGCTTCTTCTAAAAATGCAAGTATAAACGTTAATTTGAATACTAAAACTCTTAGCAACAGAATTGTTATAGATAAAACAATAAGTTCTTTGAAAAAGTAAAAGTACTTCCTAAAAGTAATAAAAGATTAAAACATAATTACTGTTATGAAGCAATACAAATGAAGGCAATTTAAATACCAAAATGATATGTGGGCTATTTTCGCAAACCATAGCAATTCATTTCGACTCCGATTTAAAACGCCTGACAGGCTCATTTTTGATAATACAGAAAATTCTAGAACATAATTATAATAATGGAGTTTTAAAGGTACTATTTTTCCGTTTTTATTGAAAGATTTATGAGTATTCAAAATGTTATATTTCTTTTAGAAAAAAATTAAGAAAAATGTCAATAAAAAATTTATTTATTTTGTCGAAGCGTTTTTCCAAAATTAAAAGAAAATAAATAAACATCCATTGTTAAAATGAAACTTCTATTACTACATTCTTTTCGAATAAGTAGATTGTTTAGACATTTTAATGGGTGAGTTTATGAAACTCACGAATCTAATGTTACTCACCATATACTACGTTACTAATCTAGTACGCTAAGTATTATAATAATTTTGCATTTGAATTGAAATAAAAACTTAATTACGAAGCAACTATTCAGGTTTCTTTTTTAGTCATCTTTAAATGGCAATACATAAAGAACTTTCAAAATATCGTGGACATCTCTTGAAATTAGTTAAAATCGAAATCAAAGTACTTCAGCGTGGGCAAAGCCGTTGCCAACAGCTTGTCTATACATATGTATATAAATGAATGTCCGTATGTCTGTGTGCCCTTTACAGACTTCTAAATTATCAGACCGAAAGCGATGAAACTTGGCATTCAGATAGTTTGAAGCACGAGGAAGGTCATTGTCGATATTAGAGCATTCTACGACGAACCGTTCAAGCGGGATAAGCGAAAAACGACTTGGAACTTCATGATTGGTTAAGCGTTAGCCATTGTTTTCAATTTTTCAATTTTTCAAATATTTTAAAGATAACATCAACGATATTTGCTAACTTGGTAACTCTATTTGATTAAAAAAAGTTTATTACACATACTTTAATATTTTTTATTCGCAATTTCGTCAGATAAATTTAGAATAACAGATAAATTAAGAATAACAATAACGTGGTGGCATTTGAAAATTATTAACTTAATTAATTATTAAATTAACTAATATGTACTACTGGTATTATGATGATTCGTGCAGTTTCGATAAAAATTCAACTACGGGTTTTCCTGAGTTTCAGAAAATATTTTTCCAGTGGTACCAAATATAGTGTATTAATAGTTTAACTAATTAGAATTAGGACCGGGATAGTCTGGTTAGTAGGGCGCTGGACTCCCTCGAATCCAGCCGGCTGAAAACCAGTTTAGTAAATTGTGACTGGTGAACGTTAAATCTGTCAGGTCACAAAGTCCTCCAAGTTTCCATAACAAATTATACCTTTGGGGGGTACTGGATTTGAGATTGATCGTTCTCTAGTTAAGGTCAAAATTACGATCTGTGGATGAATGTATGGATGGGTCCCCCCTATAAAACTTAGCAATCCGAGTGCTGTCTAATGCCAAACAGTTTTTGTCTATGCATATTGTGCTTACTATTGCGTATACTATATTGTGTACACTAGTATATTTTAATAATTGGTAAGCTAACGAAACAAGAGAGGGTTGCAAAGTCAGCCAAAAGAAACTGCTGAAGCAATTTGAGGGTTTTTAACTTGAAAATACTGCTACTCACTTAAATACTTTACTTTTAGTGAAAGACATTCTGAGGGCCAAAAGATTATTTAAATACTTTTATAGGAAATAAAGATACAAATTATTTCTCCTTATGAGTCTAGTTTTTCCCTAACTTTTTGCTAGCAAATACACCTGGCTTTTATATCAGTATTATTTTAAAGCGGGATATACATTTTTGGTTTGAAAGTTTAAAATTAATATCGCAACACATTTTTGAACAAAGTAGTCAAATTCTACTCAAATTCTAGACAGTAAAACTTTTAAAATATCCTATTTTTTATCATCTGTTATAGCCTTGACATTTTCGTATCCGCAAATAAATATTTATGAAAAGTATTTTTCCTTTGTATTCACACAGCATTCATACTATGAAATTAAAAAAAAAATTGCACCTGCTCCGACATCAAAGTTAAATGTCTCGTGACAGCTTCGTGACATTAAATTAATAAAAAAAATATTTGAATAGCGAAACAGGAAGCTATTCAATTTGAGACGAAGTGGGCGTTTATACAGAGTAGTTTTCCTGAATTATATTGGCGATTTTCAAAATTTTAAATTCCAAAAAGAAAAAAAAAAATCTTGCAGCAAACTTATGTAAAGACGCAAATTTTTGCACCCCGTAATACTCGTTTTAGTTTAAAAACGTTTCGTTAGATGGCACTGTAGATAGTTCAAAGGAATCAATTGAATAGCTCTATATATATTTATAAAAGTTGGTATTTTGAGAAAACTCTATGTTTCTAGATAATGGTTCAATTAATTCATCTTATTTCTAATAGAATAAATTCTTAATGTTTATTTTGGATTTTATATAATCGAGGAATTTCATAATAAATCAAAAATATTCCTCGGTCTATCTGCTAAAATTTTTGCGACAGTTGTTTTTGTCCAGAACCGATTGGAACGAAAACGATTGATTTTTCGCCATCATACATACTATCCAAATTTCCGTCTGTTGAAATTCAACACAAATAGCGTTTACAGAGTGTCTGACTCGAAGAAACGGATGATAAAATAAATAGAAATATAAATAAATAAATAAATCTTTTCTCAAAATACTCTCTTCTTATAAGCGAAGACGCCAGTGACAATAGAAAAAATAAATAAGTGTGAAACGTGAATCAAATTTTCTAAAACCGTTCAAGCTGTTGTGTTTTTTTTTTTTTTTATACCTCTGAAATTTGATCAGAGAAGTTTAGATTTGTAGCGCAAAGAAAAGAAATCGTTTGCTATGACAGTTTGTTGATAACAACGATTTCTTCAAAGCTGTTTAATTCTCTTAACCTCACTCGCTTGGTAAAAAAAAAAATTTCAACACTTTAATCACTTTGCTTAAAGTTAAAGCAATTAATTGAGCCGTTAATTTTTAAAATTAGTTTACGTTTCCTTAGTGATTAAATTAGGAATTTTAAAAAAGGAAAACTCGAAAAAACTTGATTAAAACCGTTCGAGGAATATTAAGTAAATTTTGTACCAACAAAATAAACTTTCAATGTAATTAATGTTTTCGGATTATGTATTAAAAAAGAGCGTAAGGTTTGTTGTTTTTTTCCAGTATCGACGCATGGTTAGAAAAAGATTTTTTTTAAGAAGAACATTTAATTAGTTGAATTATTCGAATTTAGAATAAATTTGATGTGCAAAAGATAAAAGAAAAAAGTGGAATTAAAAATATTAAAATATTTTAATAAGAATAGAAATCATGCACGCTTTTATTATAAACTGTTTGCCTTAAACACTATAAATATTTGAAATCTTTACTTATTCTTTTTTTCCATTTGAACTATTTTTAGTCACTAATTCTCAATCACAGTGTTAACATAAGTGGCAAACTACTGATAAATCTCACTTATCTTCGAGCTAACCTTGGGAGATTTTCAAGGTTTTCCTTACCGTGTAACTCCATTAAACACTAAATTTACTTAGGACATTTTCTAAAAGGACTGGTATAACGCAATACTTGATGCAGATCACCTGTTTACTTTGAATTCTAAAAACGAACTTACGAAGTTAAACTCGCCAATGCATACATCCACTAAATAGATTATAGGCTAATGGTGATAAAAAAAATAAAACAATTTTATTTCTTTGCAGAGTTAGTAATTTTTCTTATTTTTGTAACATTGGTAACAAATTTTCTTTAAAAATGAATGTAATGAAGTAAGGGGACTGCAAAAATTTACCAGTGGCAAAATTGAGAATACATGAATTAAAATTAAACATATATAAAATAAATTTAAGTATACATTAATTAAAAAATAGTTTTAATGTAATGCATGCTTAATTTTTTATTCTTACACGGATTATAAACTAGCATTCAATGGATCATTTATTTTATACTAGCCGCCTAAGGCGGCCAGCTGTCCGCTACGCTAAAGGTTTCCACAAATAAAGTGTTTTAAAACATAGCAGGAAATCTGAAGATTAGTGGACAATTAAAGTGTTTCTGTCCTGCAATTTTGTCTTCATATCCAGTTCTGCTGCAGATGTGTTATAGCTCTTGAGGATGTTTGAAGATGTAACTTTGCTATGGTAACCTAACCTATAATATAACTACCAGGTGGAGACTTGTTTTTTTTTCTTAAAAAAAGGCCTCAGAAATTGTAAAAGCATACAAAAGTTGCTTTAAATACATGAAAAGAACACGAAAACGAATTAATTTTTTATGGTATCTATTTCTCTATAATTTTTTATGGTATCAATTTCTATTTCTATATCGCTACAAAAATTAACGTCGGGTAGACTATATTTGAGGGTGCCCCTTGATTCTCGCCAAGTTGTGATCGCGGTTGATCGCCAAGCTGGGCGATGTTGAAACCCAATCGTGATTCTCAACGGTTTAGATTTTAGCGTTATTAATGTTCAACGGTATACGTAATTTCAGAGATCCATTAGTTCTTCGTTAGATACCGGCTATTAAGGTTACTTTTACTTCTGGTCAATAAGATCGAAGGTATGTGGGCAGTCATAAAAAGGGACTTTATAAAAAAATGTCATCCCCAGTTCGGTACCACAAACGCCATTTTCGATTCATATTTCGCCGAATTTATGTGACGATGGAGGTACACAGATTCTATTCACGATAAATTTAGACAGTATCTAACTGTTATTAGATAATTCTGTGCACCTAAATCTGAGTATATTCAAGCTTAATGAAGAAGTGAGTTGTTGTTTTTTTCCTTTTTTTTCTGCACCTACTCCATTAATTTTTGCTTCGATTCAAAATCCTTTTTATTGGATTTATTAATTTTGCTTATATTGGGTTCATTGCAAGCTTTATCCGATGTTTTGTTGAAATTTTCCAATGTTTTTTGAAGTATCATTATGTTTTGGCCATTATTTCTGTTACCACGGTGTTCCGCGCAAACAGGAATAGCGCCAAACATAAGTCACCAATTTCGCCAAGGGGCATCCTCAAGTATAATTTTCCCTTATCGTCTTCGCTTAAGAAAAAAAAAAAAAAAAAGAGCGTGGAAAGAAGAAAAACTTATTATAACAATTATGAACAGCGATAAATATATCAAAGCGTAGCGTTCTATTTACGTATCTAATATGTTGCCACATTTTTAGTACAAAAGTTTTATCCACTTTGATAAATGTAAACTAATGCGAACCTTACAATTAAATTATTAATTCCTTCGTATATTATTGGTTTAAGTTGTCGAAAATTAATATTTCAATTGTAAGGTTCGCATTAGCATACATTTATAAGAGTGGAGAAAAGTATATGCATTTTTTAATAGTTTCTTGAATATGGCTCTTTGAAGACGAAAAAGCATAGATTTTCTTACAAAATGACTGATAACTAAGAAACTAATCCAAATTTTTGAAAAAGAAAAAAAATACTTCTTCATTATGTCAAAACACAATTATGTGCCGAGTTTCGTGCCTGGGCGAGGCTTCTGGGGCGATATATTGTGATTACAGACACACACACACACAGCCGCGTTTATTATTATGTATAGACAAACACGTGGTTAATTCAGTAGCTCAATATTTGCATACAAATTCAATAGCTTGTCAAAATAAATTAATGTTGCATATTTTAACAAGATTAAGCAACTATAAGATTAACAACCAAGAATTTTTTTTCCATTCAAACGTGTTACTTAGAACAGTGGTTCCTGAATAGTGTTTCCAAAAAACTTGTTTATACGGTCAGGATTCCGCCGAAAGAGAGCTGATTATTTAGGGCAGCGGTTCCCATTTTTTTACGGTAATGGAACCCCAAATCATTGAGCTTCTTCTGTCGGATGCCCGAATTTATATATTAAATTCATTTAGCAACTGGTAATGTACTAACCAAATTATTATTTTAAAAATTAATAATTATTTAATAATAATTTTAAAATAATTATTATTTTGAGATTAATAATTATTTTGAAATAATTATTATTTGTAATTAATAATTATTTAATAATTACTTTACAATAATAATTATTTGAAATTAATAATTATTTAATAATTATCCTAAAATAATTATTATTTTGAAATCAATAATTATTTAATAATCATTATTATTTTGAAATCAATAATTATTTAATAATTATCCTAAAATAATTATTATTTTGAAATCAATAATTATTTAATAATCATTATTATTTTGAAATCAATAATTATTTAATAATCATTATTATTTTGAAATCAATAATTATTTAATAATCATTATTATTTTGAAATTAATAATTATTTGATAAAATTTAATTATTAATTTTAAAATATTAATTATTAATTTAAAATTAATAATTGTTTTAAAAATATTCAATGTAATGAATGATTTTTATCATTGTTTAATGAATTAAAGATTTTAAATCAAGTTTTATCTTAGTTATTTGAATCTGGAAAGGTGTAAATCGTTAGGGTATGCATAAACTAAAATGAATTAAATTAGTAAAATTATGAGTTTCAAAACAATCTATTTATCAATGTTGAAACAGCATCTTTAATATTAAATCAGTTCACTTTTATTAAAAACTTGATGAGAAATACAGAAGGAATTTTTTTATATATAAATGTATATTGTGAGAATATTAGAATTTTTCTTTTTAGTTTTGCTATTTATTTTCTCATTGTCATTTAACTTAAATAATTTCATAAATATAACTGAAATATTAACTAGATTTTGGATTATTGGATGAATATAAATACAACTGAATGTTTAAAAGATTATTACTGTTTTAAAAAATTTCCTTACTGACGGAACCCCTATGGCTCTTTCTCGGAACCTTAGGGTTCCGTGGAACACCTTTTAGAAACCGCTGATTTAAGGTTCCGTTAGCAGAAAAAAATTGGAAACTTACTTAGGGATACACTTTCAATAAGCATCTATATATATATTTCTCTTACACGGCGATAAAAAAAAGCCTCATTACAACTCCCCGAATGGCAACGCTAGAAAATCGACCAATCATTGCGGCTAAGAGTGTCACATGTTGAGGTGGCTCAACATATAGCGCTTTTAAAAACGGAAACTGAAATAACCAGAGTGTAAAATATTATGTGCTTATGCGCAACGTATTTTTTGTTAAATAATTTATTTATTATATATCAGTTTATAGATGGTAACGAGAAGAGTTTTGTGGTTGCTATGGTGACTATTTAGAATGAAATTTTTTTTTAGTTTTTTTTTTTTTAGTAAGTGTGATATTTCTTTTTTGGAACTGCGATGCTGTAATTTTATTGTTTAGTTAATAAATCTTCCTTTTGTATTAAACGTCATAGCAGTTTCCTTAATTATTTGATTCGAAGTCCATTGAGTTTTATTTGAGGTCAGTTTATTTTGTATTTTTTGACAAGAGAGAGCATTCTCACCAAATGTGATTTCTTCCGAAATTCAATGTTTTGCTTATGCAAGTTTTTCCATTGCAATTCACTTATTTCAATTTTTAATAGACTTAATTATAGCCAAAATTTTAACCTTTTTAAAGAGATATCAGTTTTAGAAATTTTATCTTAAGATTTTATACTATAGCACATTTCTAATAGGTTTAACGAATTACATGTCATTTATTTGAATTCAAATTTATTTTAATGACTTAGTATTTGCTAAAAAGATGTAATTTTTTTTAAAAAAAAAGAAGTTGTTATATGGATTTAAATGATTGTTTTGAATTCTTAGAATTTTGTGAATTTGCAATGTATCTAAGTTAGTAGCGAGCGAAGCGAGCTTGGTTTGCGAAGCAAACCATATAAGATTGCGTAGCAATTTTCCGGGGTTGGCGAGCGTCAGCGAGCAGGGGCGCAGCCCACTAGTTTTATTTATTACCCGCAAGCAAGAGAAACGATAAGATTAAGGAAAACTGAAGGGAAATTAGTAGATTGCTAATTAAATAAATAAATTATTAGTGAGAACGATTAAAAGCGAGTTTTCTCTGCAATTATTTCAGAGTATTTTAACGTCTTTCAGATCTCAAGACGTACCAATTACAGATAATTAACTTTAAAATAATTAACTAAATAAGAATTATTTTCAAATACTTATATAGAATTAATTTCTAAGGCAATTAAAGAGAAATAATTATAAGACAATATTTTAAAATTTTAAATCCTTTTCGATCTTCAATGGTTGAAGACTGAAAAAAAAAATACTCACAAAACTAATTGGAATTAGTTTAAATATCATAATCAGCAAAAATAATATACCTTTTAAAATTTAGCGTTTGTTTAGATAATTGTTTACGATGATTAATGGTTATTTATAGCATTTCTCTTATATATCAAGATAAATAAACCTTAGGGCTTTTAGTTATTTTCATTTATTAAGATTTAAGCTCATTTATAATTTTTTATTTGTTATAGTTCGTTAATTCAGTGCAGTGCGAAGGAATTTCGGTGAATCGTAACCTTTTGCGTTCATTTTGTTCTTGCGACTATTAATTACAATGACTTTTTAAAATTTACGGATTATGTCAATAAATGTAATGATATTTTATTTCTTCAAGAAAAAAAGCGTAAAATAAACACATCTTTGAATTCGATATAATTAAATTTCTAAATTCTCTAAAAGCGTGGCATGGAAGTTGTCGGTAAATGGCTTCAGGCTAAATGAAGCTTTCTAAATGTAAGGAAACATCAAATTTAATTGAGAAAAGCTTTCAGTATCTAAAAACGTTTTAATTCTATTAAAATGTATTTTTGAAGGGAAACGCTCGTTTCACTAATAGTGCCTTTCTAGAATTATTTTTTACTCTATTATATGCTTCATGAAAGATTATTTTAAGTAAAGTGCGTCGCTTGAATTACCCAAAATTGTTTTAGTTTTACCATTTTCTATAAGAGATGTAATTTTTTTTCTTCAAAATCTGTTGGTATCTGAAAACTTGAATCACCATCGATCTATACAAGAGGCGAATTAGCACTAAAAGGTTTTAATATTAAGTAACAATTATAATAATTTTTATTATAATAAAAACACAAAAATCATCCGAAGCATGAAAATGGTTAAAATTTTTCACTTTACTAACAATAAAACGGTCAGCCCCTAAACTTTTAGAAAAAATTTCAAAATTTAGTGATAATTTTTTTTTGTGCGAAACATAAAAAACATTTAAAAAAAGTTCAATCTCTTAGGATTTCATAGCCGAAATAAATAGTTAACCGCGTGTGAACTCTGCCCCATCTCGCTTCTATCACCAGACCCCACGATTGTTATAGTCATTTATTTTTCTTGCTTGAAATATTTTCTTGCTTTGATTCTTACATCTAAATTAACAAGTATTCAATTAAAATATTCAAAGAGATGTATCAAACACACTGATTGAGCAGAGATTGTATAACATTATGTGGATGAAATTAAAACCTAATCATTTAGCTTTTTTACCGTTGGAAAGCCATTGCTTGGTTACCATTGCATTACAATTTTGTTTTTTGAACTCCTGTTTAATACTTGGTTACTTAAAAATGGCGTTAAATTTGCCTAGGCATATAACATGAATACGGAGGAAAAAACTCTGGTAAAAGTACCGTGATGTATGGTAATAATATTTCTGTTAAAAATAAAAATTCTGGTTAACAAAACTAAATATACGGCATTTAAACCATTCATTTAATAATTTTTCCTTTCATATGCCAGCGGTTTACCGGAAATTCTGGTTTTAAAATTACAGTTCTACACTACTAAGGAAAAATGCGAAACTGAAAAGTAAATTTAACCGAATAAATGGTTTTTATGGTATTATTAAAAAAATAACCAAAATTTACCATGTTTACCAAATTTTATTACACATTTTAAAACCATATTTTATTGTTAATTTTACCAAAATCATTACCAAAGCTCCTTTTTTTCTCAGTGAAGTAGTACGATTCGCTAAATCTTTATTATGTTTTACAATTTTCCACTCATTATTTTGACTGGACGCAGTTATACACAAATTTTATATAACAATATATATAAAATAGAAAATACAACTGATTTAGTGTTTAATGATTCGAAATGGTTAGTAAGTGTAGATACCAATTTAAATGTGTTTTTCATTTTAAAAAAAAAGTCCCAGTATTTGGTAAAGTTTTAATATTAATTTTTAATGAATGAACTCCGCTTTAAATTTGAAACCCTCAGTAACTGTTATGATCTATATATATATATTTCTCTTACACGGCGACAAAAAAAGCCTCATTACAATTCCCCGAATGGCAACGCTAGAAAATCGACCAATGATTGCCGCTAAAGATGTCACAAGCCAAATCTAGCTGAGATGGCTCAACATATAGCGCTTTTAAAAACGGAAACTGAAATAACCAGAGAGAGCATTCTCATCAAATGTGATCTCTTCCGAAATTCACCCTATCAGCTGCGGCAATCTAATACTATTAAGCTAGGCAGAAGTGAGTAGTCTTTGTCGATAGATCTCTATTTTAGTATTTTGTCGAAAGCGCTTTTTTTCGCGAATTTATATATCACGAATTTATTTGACGATTTTTGATTTATATCACGAATTTATTTGTTTTATTATTGTTATTAGTTATTCATTGAAAAATGAGTCTCAAACGTGCTGTTACGCTTTAAGATTTTATACTGTAGCACATTTCTAATAGGTTTAACGAATTACGTGTTATTTATTTGAATTTAAATTTATTTTAATGACTTAGTATTTACTAAAAAGATGTAATTTTTAAAAAAAAAAAGTTGTTATGTGGATTTGAATGATTGTATTGAATTCTTAGGATTTTGTGCATTTGCAATGTACGTAAGTTAGTAGCGAGCGAAGCGAGATTGGTTTGCAAAGCAAACCATATAAGATTGCGTAGCAATTTTCGGGGGTTGGCGAGAGTTAGCGAGCAGGGGGCGCAACCCACTAGTATTTCTTACTATGCTAAATAAAGGTTATAATAGTAAAAAACATTATAATGGAAAATAACTTTAAACTAAGGTTATTCAGTACCTTTTTAACTTTCACAAAAGTTTTGCTGGTGACAACCATAACAATCTGTATTTATCTGTCCAATGAGAATGCGCCGACAACAAAGGAAACTGGTTCTATGTAGAGTTCCTGATGTCTACTTTTAGTTAGATGGCAGTAAGTTTAGTTTTATGTTTTATACCATTACTTTTTTATATTATATACAAATACTACCATGTTTTATCATGCTCGAGTTCACTGAAAATAAAGTTAGTACTTTTTGGAAATGAAGTCTTAACGTTGGTATTACTTAACTCTTTAATATTTTATAGTCAATATTAATTTCTGTTTCACAGAAAAGTGTGCACACCTTTATATTTTAACTGGAAATTCATGTCAAAATTTAAAGTTGTTTCTTAACGTATATTGCTTATACTCTTGCGGCTCATAAAGTTATCTCATATTCATGTAAACACTTTGAAATATTAATTTATACGAATTAACGTTTCTTTGCATATACTTTTTCTAGCTAAATATTTTTTTCTTTTCGAGGAAAACAGTAAATATTAATTTTTATTTTTTTAATTCCCCTCAAGAACCAATCTTCTACGTTAGGTAACGTTGCAATGAGAAAGGGTAGAGCTAAGAACGGTTAAATAAATCGTTTACCCTTCTTTTTGTTCTGATAAAGCGAAAATGTACTTTTTGCTTTTATTAGAAAAATTAAAATAAATCTTGAAATTAATAATTCTTGAACCTCATGCTTAACATAAGAAGAATTGCAAAATATTTTTAATTTCAACTTTAAAGATACATTCATAACTAAGCAAACAAAGCAATAATGTAAGCAAACTAAGTCCCGCAGGGGACTGATCGTTAAGACACGGTTCCCAATAGAACACCGAACTCGAGCATCACTGGCTGCTGTCAATGTGCGGGTGGGTGACCGCTTGGATCAGTCTACGAAGGAACCGAGGGTGTGCGGTATCGGTCCTCGTTAGACAGTTCTTCCGTAAAGTGCTGGACTTCACGTGCAGGTTGTCGGGCTACCTAAGTGGTGGTGCCACCCCCTCTGCAGAAGATCAAAATTGTGATGATACGTCTTCGGATCATCCTCAGGGATGTTTCTCAAACTGTTGCCAATAGCCCATTGTGCAGCTCTAGTGCAACGTAAATAAACTACAGCCATAAGCATATACATTATTCTATATAATTTACATATACTTCCCCGATAATCACAAATATAGATTTAAAATATGCTTACAATATTTAAAAAAAACGTACAAATCGCTATATAACAATTTGCTGTCTAAAACTATTTGAATTATTCCTTTTTATTCAAAAACAGAACTTTAAAATTAAAAGTTTAGAAACGCGATTCTTTAAAAACTCCATTTTTTAAGAACTCCATCGCTCGCTGAAACAATTTTCTACTTTTCTCTCTTTATCAAAAACACATTCTTCACATTCCTTTACTCATCAAAAACTAAACGTCCTGAAACAACTACGTCAAAGGTAATATCGCAGTAAAAATTTTATAAAGTACAATATAAAGTGCTGTCAAAAAATGTCTGGACTTCTACTTCAAAATTAAGAGAAAAGAAGTTTTTTAAAAACAATTGCTTAGCAACGATATCGCCTCTTTCTCTCTGAAGTTACTAGGATGATCCTGGAACTTTATTATCGATTTGTTAGGTACAGGACCCCCTCACAGTCCTTGATAGCTGAGCGACACCGCTCAATAGGGGGATATTTTAGGCGCTGTGTGCATTGACGTCCCGGGTTCGGCAATTAGAAGTCCTGGTTTTACATTGCGTAACTTCTTTTCCAGGACCTACGGGATGCCCTCTAAGAGAAATGAGCTCAAAATAATTACCCAATAACATTGCAGTATTTCATTTGATATTTTAACTTTCGCGTCACTTTGTTTTATAAGAGTTAATATAAAAATTTACTTTGAGTTATTTATTTTTCCATGATTGGCTCTTTAAACTATAATAAAATTGAATGTGATGTTTGGACTATATTCTCAAAAAGATTAAATAAACAAAATTATTCCATTTCATGTCTTGCAAATGTAAAATAAAAAGAGAGAGATAATAATTCTCTTTAATGCAAAAAATTCCAGAAACAAATTATGGTACCTTGGCTCCTTGGGGGCAGCATCCGTAAAACCTATTTTACCGTTACGTGCGTTTTACCGTAAATTTTCATATCGCAATTTTTTCAGTAATATTTATTTAATTTCAGTGATTTTGCAGTAAATATTACTATAAAAATTATAGTACAGCAGATTTTTTGTTTTACAATTTCAGATTTTTTTCTGAGGTACCGTGAAATATTACGGTGAAAATTACCGGCTAACCGTGGGAGGTTTTCTTAGTATTCCTCTCCATATAACGCAATTGTGGGTTAGTTCCATGAAAAAATCCTCCTCGAGGGCAAATTTCTCCCTATTCGATTCAGGAGTTCACTTGTCTTCTGGATTGGGTTCAAAATTACTAGGCCACGGAGCATTAGAATTGTAGATTTTAAATTAGATCGGCTGTTTAGTGATGGTGATAAGACATCGTTTTCAGAGCCGTGGTGGCTCAGGGAATAGAGCACTCGCCTCTCAATGAAAAGACCTGGGTTCGATGACTGGTCGATATGAATTACGTACCAGCCTCGCATCGACTATAGTGCTGACGTAAAATATCCTCAGTGGTAGATAGATCATGGGTTGGAATCCTTTTGCCGTTAGGCTAACCCTAAAAGGGTTTCTTGGTTTTCCTCTCCATGTAACGCAAATGCGGATGAGTTCCATCAAAAAGTCCTCCGCGATGGCAAATTTCTCCCAATACTTGATCCCGGAGTTGCCTAGTCTTCTGAATTGGGTTTAAAACTACGAGGTTGCGGAGTTGAAAATTGGCAGTCGTCAACTCAAAATCGGGTCGGCTGTTCAACGACAATTACAAAAAAAAAAAAAAAATCATAAGTTATAGTTACTCTTAATAACATATCGCGAATAACAACTTTAATACTTGTAACAATACATTTCAACAACTTGAAATCGTTTCATACTATGATTATATTTAATCATGATTCCTTGCAATCGATATGGTTACAAGTACAACCAATGAATACACCATGATTATTTGTTAACACAGGTCATAGTACCATGTCATTGTGTCAAGTTCACTAAATACATTTATTTCGTTTATATGCGTGATAAATTTTATGCATCTGAACAACTTTATGAGGATTCTTTGAACTTGAAGATAATTTTTATTGGCATGGATTTACACAGTAAATTTGTCACAAATATTTGCATACTAAGTTCCGTCTGGGCAAACATCAATATCCTATTTTACTGATTCATAAAAACTAATAGGTTTTGAAGGGTGACAAAACATTTTATGATTGATTTACATAGAAAAACTAACTTAGATGCTATGAAAACTTTTAAATAGAATTCCCTACTAAAACATACAAAAAAATATGTAGTCTTACATAAATATTCCACTTAAATACTAAACAAAAGATGAAGTTTATTAGAATAAATGCTTTCATTTTAAATCGGATGTAAAGACAAAATACTTTCAACCAATAATAAAACAAATTCTTTTGATAAAAGTTGAACAATAATTAATCTGTCAAATCATCTTGATTCTTTATTTTGTTTTAAAGTGAGGCACTTCCTCCTAACTAGTTTTGTTTGATTAAAAAGAAAATATTATCATCCATTGTTTTGTTAATTTGTTTAATTAGTTTCGGTTTTTTTCTATGCAGCATCTATCTTTCGCTTTTCAATAGTTAAAAAGTTATTTTCAAAAGGTGAAAGTAAAAAAAAATATATTTCTTTAGGAAGATAAAGAATTTTCTTTTAGCTGACTCTTTTGTTACTTATGCTTTTTTGTGAGCTTATAAACCAACAAAAAAGCGAAAAATAATAATGTATTTTAAACGTTTATAACGAAAGATATATTTTTCATTTTCTAGTTAAGATTCAACCATTAACCCTTGAATGTATCTTTTTATCTTTGTTCACATTATTTCGTAATTTATTTTTACAACTAATAAATTAATTTAATGTCATAAATAAATAATGCTTTTATAAATGGTTTAAAGACTTGAAAAATTTTAAATTTAACTACTAGATTTTATTTTATTTTGTAACGGCCGTTGAACAGTCGACCTAATTTGAGTTGACGATTTCTAATGTTCAACTCCATATCCTTGTAATTTTGAACCAATCCAGAAGACAAGAGAAAACCTGGATCAAGTATTTGGAGAAATTTGCCTTCGTGGAGGACTTTTTGATGGAACTAACCCACAATCGTGTTACATGGAGATGAAATTCACGAAACCCTCCCACTGTTAGCCGGACGGCAAGGGGACTCTAACTCATGATCCGTCTACCATTGAGCATATTTTACTTCAGCACTGTGGTTGTGGCAAGCCGGATGTGGAATTTATACCGACCAACCATCGCTGTGATTCTAACCCGGTTAACCTCATTGGGAGGCGAAAGCTCTATCCCCTGAGCCATCGCGGCTCTAACAACTAGATTAAACTTTGAAAAGTAAAGTGCATAAAAAAAACCGGAAAATCCTGTACCAATTTAATAAACCAATTTTATTTTTTGCGTATTTTGCCCTATCTCGAACTTTTTAAGCGAATTGAACAATTTTTCCACCTCTTAATATTTGTCATTTTTTATTTCTTATTTAATATTAGTTAAATTTAATATTAGAACAAATTTTGAATTCTAAGGTAAATAAATTTTTTGGCATCGTTTTAAAAAATATAATTTTACATAGCAAAATACAAAATTTGAGTGGAATCGGTCGAATAGTTCCTGAGAAATCGAATTTCAAAAAAGTCTTATTTTAAAAATTCGAGTTTTCATGAACTATTTGACCAATTTTGATCAAATTTTGTATTAAAATTACACTTTTTAAAATGATGTAAAAAATTTTTATAGCTTACGATTCAAATAATTTTCGACTAATATTAAATTAAATAATAAAAATTAATAAATATTTATTAAAAATTATTATTTGCATAGAATTATCTCTGGATAAATACATTTTTAAATTGTATGTGAAAAGTTTTCAGTTCGCTTTTAAATTTATTAAGATATGGTGAAATACACACGAAGTAAAATTAACATTAAGGTGTCCAAAATTTGGAGAGCTTACTTGACCAAACTATAGGGACCATATTTTCCAGATTGCGGCTACCCCTAGATTTTGGGGGTCAGAAATCCGAATCCGCTAAAAAACAAGGTATATTAATTAAGAGAATGCAGGTCTGTATTAATTAATTACCAAATTTGAGGTCAACTCCTTGAACCATTAAGATTGAGTTCTACACAGTGAAGATCTGATCATTAAATCAAAAGTTATTCAGGATGGTCCGCTTATTTTTTTGCTCACTGTACATGCATACGTATAAACATAGTACGTACGTTCGTAAGTATAAACATTGCATGTACATACTTACGTATAAATATTGTATGAGCACAAAATACTATATGTATGTAATTTATTGTAATCGATTACTGTAATCACGATTACAGTTGTAAGTCAAAATTATAGTGAATTGTAATCATGGTTACAGGTAATTAATTACTATAATTGCTATTGTAATCGTAATTACAACTGATTGATCACCGTAATTGATTGTTGCAATCACGATTACAGCTAAAATCAAAGTAATGAAGTGTAATAATCATGATTACGAGTAATTGATTACTGTAATCTAGAAATGTAATTAATTGCATGTAATTAATTACATTTCCTTCCAACTCTGCAATAGTGTTGCATATTAAGATAAATAAAAACTATAAAAAGACTATGTCAGAAACATATTGCATTTATTTCAAATTTTCAAAATACGTTATTACACAAAGCATAAAACATTTAGACTTATTTTTCAAAACTAATTTTACTTTAATGTTAACTTTTTTCTACTCTTTGTTAATATTGTTAGAGTGCGGGCTTCGTTTTCTTTGTCAACTAATAGTTAGGTTCACTAATAAATAATACTAAAATCTCAACAAGTAATAAAATTCGTTTTACGTTATCATTTTACATTTTTAATTAAAAAGAAAATCTCAGTTTTGTCTATCAGCATATATTTTTATTAACAAATTTATTCACTTTTAAAAATATGTAATGAAATAAATGTAATTGAATAAATATTTGTTCGAAAATCATAAACTATAAAAACTTGCATACTGCATTCGGTCTAAATTATATTACGTCTGTAAATATTAATTGACTAGGGATTTTAATAACTTTAGTATTCATGTGAAAATATAATTTCTTTATTAATAACAAAATATAAATCACTCGAAACTAATAGATTAGTTAAAGAAACATAAAACAAATGCTCTAAACTATTATTGATATTTTTTAGTATAAATTAAACATGTATAAAGGTTTAGATTTTGAGCGAGTTTCTTTTACTAATTATCTACTAATTTGCATTCAACTAGTAATAAAAATTACTAATTTCAATAACTACTGATGGAAAAATGTACTAAATAATTATTAAAATTAAGGTAGTTTTGAGTAAAAAATTTCTCCAGATACTTTACTCTTTAAATTACACTTTTTTAACTACTTTAACGATAAAATTATGGCTAATACTATTTTTAACTCTTAAAAAGTAAAATCTCATTTCGAAAAAAAATAATTTTTAAAAAACAAATTTCTTATTTACATACTAGATGAGAAAATCTAGTATCTAAATATACTCATGGAATCTTGTTAGTCATGGAAAAGTTGCACTCCTCTGGTGTAAGAAAAGAACAAAAAATGAATAAAGATTAATGTTTCATTTATTTTATTTGAGATAAATTTCTCAAGCAATAATAAAATTAAAAATAGAACTACAAAATGTTATACATTAGAGTGACGATTATCAGCAAAAAAAATTGTTGCAGTAAAGTTATATGAGAGGTTATAAATTTGCCCCTTCTAAGTTTTGGATTTTAGTTCAAAAATCGTCCGACAGACGGTGCTGCAAGTTCCTTTCCTTTTTTTTTTTTTTTAATCAATTTCTTTACGTTTTAATGGATGCAAATACAACCCCATAATTGCGATATGTAATTGAGACAGATTTTAAACATTACGATCATAGCGTGACTTAATTTTTCTTTGAAAAATATTAAAAGCTTTGCGTTTTAAAAACTATTTTTAATTCTTTTTCTTTGATGAACACGTTTGTTCTTTGTAGCGCCATATGTCGAAAAGAGTTAAAGCTAAAATTAGGATATCTGGAAAATATAATCTCCAGTCACATTTTGTTGTTTTTTTTCCTCTCCTCACTTTCTTCTTTAATAAATTTTTAAAAACTTTCAGTCTAATTAATAATACCCTGTACATTATATCAACTAAGTCAGCTCTCAACTTATGTCTGTTACAAATAAATTAATAAAATTATTTACAACACTAAATAGTGTAATTATTATTCAATTTCGAGCTAAGAGAGCTTTCCTTTGTTTTTCTGTTTACTAGAGAATACTATAAGTGTCTGTTTATTCCAAATTCCTTTTGCCCTTAATAGAATTATTTTTCAGGGTTGTTTACTTTATTGATTGTTTTCAGACTATTCTGCCACACCTAATAGACACACAACAACACGAAACGGTTCTGTTTGTAATTTATTTTGACACCGGCTAAATTTATTTCTCTTTTACACGCAAAGGAGATCTAAAGTTTCAATTTATGTCTTCTCCTCGAGACGCAAGTAGTGTTTCTCAAAATTAATTTGCATCATGTTTGTTTTCCTTATATAGAATCTGGCTTTTTTATGCTTATTCAAGAATTAGGGAAATTTTATTGCAGTGCTTAATTGTTAAAGTTGAAATTAGCAATGAATTGTATTTAAAAACAGCAAAATATTCATAAAGTTATTTTTCATGTCTTTGCTCAGATACAATTGTGAATAATACTGAGGAAAAAATAATTTCTGTTGCATGAAATTTTTTTTCACGGATCTTGGATATTTTTTAGGTCGTTGATTTCACGTCTGAAATTGGTTTCTCTAAGCTAAAACTTTTTAGGTGACATTTTTAGTCTTTTTTATCCAAACGTACAAATTAAAAAACGTTCGAGCTAACAAGGAGTGGCTTAAATGCTGCTACAATTTTCTACAGGAATTAGAGCACACCATCCCCTAGCCGAGTGCGACGACATTTCCGGGCATGTCTTCCTATACAATTTTAATCCTTATGATGTGCCCTAACTACCCTAGAAGTAGTTTGTCATAACATTTACGCAACCCCCAGTTATATATAGCGTTTTTAAACTTGTACATTTCGACAAAAAATAAACTGAAAATTTTATTTTTTTACTAAAAAATCTGTAGTTTCAGGATCGAACCTAATTTCAGATTTCAGATCCTCACACCCTAATCAAGCGAGATCAAGTATTTGTATAATAAATGTAACAAAAGATTTGTTCCCCAATGTAATCTATGATAAGGAAATAGGTATAACTTCTATTCGAAAATAATACGTATTCTTAAACATAAATTGAAAATTCGACTATTCATCGGCTAAATATAACCGATTATTCATAAACATAGTGATATTATTTATAAAAATATGTTCTATATTGTTCTGATTAAAATTCTCATCTCAGTTTTGGATGCAGTTCCACTGTGCGAAACACGCAATTGCAATTACAGGTTTAGTTCAGTAGCTATAACAAAAGAAATAATGAATATGTTTCTTCGGAAAAATTAATACTCAAGGGACTTTTTGACATAAATATTATTATAAATTTCGCCTGAAAACTCACCTATTTGTCCCTGCACCCTTCCCTTTTTGCTGAGGAAAATGTGGGTAATTTCAAAAGAGAAATAAATTTTTTTTTTTTTAAAAGAAGTTATAGTCATTGTTTTTTATGTGTTCTTACACTCTGAGTTAAATTATATTAATCTCGAAGAAAACGAACTAATAGTTCAGAAGTTATAAGCGTTTTATATATAAAATTTAAAATTTTGCTCTTATACTTATTTATAAGTCTCTTATTGTTATCTACATCTTATTGTTATAGTATGTTATCTATTACATGTTAGACATTGTTTCCTTTGTATTTTTCACACATAATTTAATGAGAATATATACGAGTTGATAGAGCGAACTTTCTTCACAAGCATTTTAATGTGAAAAAAATACCTCACATTTCACAAATCTTTCGAATCTTTTAAATAATAAATAATCTTAAAAAAAATATATTTTGCATAAAATTATCTTTGGATAAACGGGCTTATAATTGTGTACAAGATTCGTTTGATTCGCTTGGATTCAGATAAGTAGAGAAATACGCGAAAAAGCAAATTAGCTTTAAATGACTACTGTATTGATTAAACTATTAAGATTACAATATTTCTTGTACAGTGCGCAAAAAAATAACAATAAACGAACATCGTGAATAACTTTTGATCTAATGATCGGATCTTCACTTTCAACGACTCAATCTTGATGGTTCGAGAGGATGATTTCAAGAATGTTTATTAATTATAGCGGACGAAATTTTAAATCACAAAATTAGATATGAATATATACTTTCTCTGGATAAACATCCCTTTTTCAAGGGCTTTGAATTGCTGATCCCAAAATATAGGGAAAACCACAATCCGGGAAATGTACCAATAATTTGATCAGGAGAGCAGTCATAAGTTAGGACCCCAATAAAATAAATTTTACTTAATTTAATTTTGCATTTTTTTTACTTTTTTAGTGAATTGAAAACAATTTGCATACAATTATAAAATTCGTTTATCCAAAGATGATTCCATGCAAAAAATACATTTTAATAACTATTTATTATTTTTTATTATTTTGTTTAATAATAGTCGAAATAATTTGGAATTGTTGGGTATACAAATTTTTACATCGTTTTAAAGAATGTAATTCTGCGTGGCAAAATACAATATGTGAACGAATTCAGTCGAAGAGTTACTGAAAAAAACCACTGTCAAAAATACGACTTCTTTGAAATGTGATTTCTCAGGACTATTTGACTGATTTTGCTCAAATTTTGTATTTTACCTTTTAAAATTACATTCTATAAGATAATGTAAAAAATTGCATACCTAATGAAATTCATAATTTTTTCGACTGTTAACTCAAAATTTGTACGACTGCCGAAATTTTTCAAAATATGTTCGATTTGCTTAATATTAAAAAATCATAAATATTTGCTAACATTTATTTTTTGAATGGAATTATGTTTAGAGAAGCGAATTTTATAATTATGTGAACAAATTTTTAAAATATTATATAATAAGAGGTTGAAAAGAAAACATAAATAATCGTCTAATTTGTCTTTTGCTTTAAGGATTCTTAATTTAGCATTAAAATAGTTGTCAAAACTTTAGTTTTTCTTTGACATTGTAGGAACAGACAGTTTGAATTCCTACAGGTGATTGAACCCACTATTTGTTTCACCCTTAAATCTAAATCTCCATGTAAATTAATCGGAAGACATTTATTTAATTAATGGCAGAGAAGTCATTCTAAATCTTTATAACAAGCAGTTAAATCGTACCTAATTTGACATTTTAAGATTCCGTTGAAACAGGAAATATAAATAACAATTTATGACATCAAATAAAACAGTTGTACGACAAAATTTACTATCTTATAAGAAGAAAATGAAATGATTTAACAGCAAAGGAAATACAAAACATATTAAAAAGAAACATTGTTTTTTAAATAAATTATCCTAAGAAAAGCTAAATTGAAGGAAATAAAGGTCGACAACGAGCTGAATAAAAGTAAGCATTTTAAATAAAAATCGGCATGTTTCAAGAGCTCTAAAATAAACGCCTATTCTCAAGAGTTAGCAGAATAGCAGAATGAAAAGAAACAAAAGTAATTTGAAGCATAAATAGCAGAAAGCGTCAAACAAAAGTTTTTATTCTCCCTATATTTATGATTAGTTGGTTAAATGCTGCATAATTAAAGGGAAAAAAACTTCCATAGTTAGGTGCTAGTTTGGTTGAAAATAGTGTATGAATTTTGAAACTGTTTCCTATAATTTATTATAAGAAACTATGTAGCATAATAAAACAATATAGCAATATAATGATATAAAAAACATAAGATATAAAATTAATTTTAACAGTTAAGTAACTTATAAACGTCTGATTATTTACATTTTATATATAAATAATAAGTGCCTTACAAATACAATATACTGCATAAATCAGTACATAATTCTTAAATATTGCTTAAACAATAACCATTGAAATATACTTAAGTTAAAACTAACTCATATTAAAAGTAATAACACTTTTAATATTCACAAAATAGCATAAAATGTATGCATATATTTTAAAAATAATACTTTCTTTAACTTTATTTTACCTGTTATACAAATACCCATAATATGATAATTGTTCTGAAAATTTAATAATTTAGAATAATTAAGAGTTTTTGTAATTTTTTTCTTAGCAATATAGTTTTTATAATTTCTTAGCTCTTTAATTAGATTGCAGTACTAATTAATTTAATATTTATTAATTAATTTCCTTTTTTTTCTATCTTCCTTTTAGGTGAGTCCACGTTTTATTCTTCATCTTTTTCTTTCTTGATATTCAAAAAGGTTTGTTTTAAAGTTCACTTTTGCATGTTAGTTAGCGCATTTTTGCTGTCAAAATTAAATTTATATATGTTTTAATGAATAAACTAAGTTTAAATGAGATGAGTGGAAGTATAATTGAAAATTGTTTTTACTCTAATTTCCTAGTTTCAATAAAATGCGAAATAAAATGTGTCATCTAACCCTGATGTATTATACTTCCCCTGAGTACCGGTACTTTTTACTGGATTTTTTTGCAGTGTATTCTATTTATTCTAAAAAAAACTACTTCTGATTTATTTAGTTACTGATAATTATTTAATGCAAGTTTTTAATTTGAGTTCTTCATTTTAGTAAGATTTTTCTTATGTTAAATGCACGTGATTATACGGCCCCAGAGATATTCACATCTTTTATTTGAGAGATGGTTGGATATTAATAAATTTAGTGATTTTAAATTTTTGCATTATTTTCTTAAATAAATACCTTTTATTTAGAAATTCACCTTTTAAATGTTTATTTTCTCATAATTTTCAGTTTAAAATATAAAAAAAAGCTTTAAATTTGTTTATCCATTAATTCATCTTTTTAGTTTACTTTACTTTTCAGTTTTTAGTCTTTCATTTTTCAAAAAATTTTTAGCTTGTTTTTTATTATTTTTGAAAAACTTTAATGGGTGAGAATTACTTAATAAAATATAGACATAAAATACTGAAAGAGGGGCATCACTGTCTCCGGTTAATGTGCGGGAGGGTAACCACTTGTAACAGTCTACCAGGGGACCGAGAGTGTGCGGTATTTGTCCTCGTTAAACTGTTCTACTGTAAAGTGCTCGACTTTGCTCACAGGTCGTCTGGCTACAGAAGCAGAGGATCAAACTTGTAATGGTATGCCGTCGGATCATCCTCAGGGATGTTTCTCAGACAGTCGCCAATAGTCCATTGTGCAGCTCTAGTGCGACGTAAATAAACTACAAACAAACAAAACCAAAAGAGGATAATCTAAAAATTGAGGATAAAATTCAGTTATTACTTTATATTACATATTTTGATAAATTTAAAAGTGGTGAGCGCCCTGTCAAAACTCAAAGTGTCATTCTCTGTGAGGAAGCACCCTGCCCTTTTTTATTCCTTGGCAGAACTCTGGACTTTCTCCTTAACCAAATAAATCGAATAATAATTTTTTGCAATTAATGAAGGGCTATTTTTCACCATCCTATATTTACTTTTTAATATATTTCATACTTTCCTTTCTTTTACCCGATACTTATTTTTATCTAACATAACTATCAAAAAGAAAAACCACATTTCAAAAGCTATAAAACGAACATTTCTCTCCCATGAATTCCTTAAAATAATCTATTATCATAAAAACCCTCATACATTTTTATAGGAAAGGTTCTAAAGTGTTTTAATAAACAGTTATAAGTTATCGCCGCTTTAAACTTTATCCCCAGAGCAGAAACAAAAACTCTCCATACATCTACCATCCAATAAGCCATCTTATTCTTCGCCGCAACAATATCACTCCATCATAAACTCAGGTACTGCAGATAAGGAACATCATCTTAGCCATCGAATGCTGAGGTCTTACTACCAGCCAGAAACCATCATTGAAGGGTATAACCTCGGTTCTTTCAGATAAAATGGGCTTGTATTCGCCTTTTTATGCTTCTTTCTTCTGTGTTAAGGTGAGATCTTTTATTTTTAAGTCACATGAGACCTAGATGGAATATGATTTACGTAGTGACAAATGCCAAAGAACAAAATAGGAGCCGGGAGAAGCCTGACATAATGATTATTGCTGTTATTTATTGTTTTTCTTGTTCCCTCAGTGAGGTAATTGGAGAAATTTGTTGTGTAAATCACCAGCCGTTTTGAATTACTTTCTTGTAAAGCAATTTTCAGGTTTGATGAACTGTTTATTGGAAATTTATCCTCTGTTTAGCTGGGTTTTATTTTGGTGTAAACAAGCATTATATTTACTTAAAAATAAATATGTTACTAATTTATTGTAAATATATATCGGGAGATTTAAAACGATGCTTTAAGTAATTCTGGTGTATTGGTTATGCTTCTAATAATGTACTAGATGCACTGGATATACTGTAATTTTCACTCTTGATGTTTATGAAGCGAAATAATATTGTTAATAAAGGCCACAACCTAATGTTTGAATGAGAAAAAATGAAAACTAATTTTAAATCTGACTAATCATAATTTAAGAAGGCGGGATCAAAAAAATTAACCTGTTTGATTATCGGTTGAAACTTGAAAGGAAACGGAATTTACACATAGGTATGATGATTCAAAACTATATTAAAACATTTTTATGTAAAAAAAATTACTTATTTACTTAAAAAATCTAATTAGTATAATGTCTCGCTGAATTTTCACACTCAGAGGTTTGTTTCAAAATCGGTAACAGAAACAACTTGATAAAGAAAATCATTCAAATTCTTCAACTGAATTCAAACTCTTTTTTATGAAGTATTAAATACATATGCTGTATTATTTCATAATTCTATGAGATATGGAAAATGTTACAAATAATTTAAACTGCAAAACTAAAAGTTCAAAGCTTTTGAAGTACCATGCTAGTTAAAGTTCCAAGCTATTGAAGCGTCGTGCCAATGAAAATATAAGTCTCAAACTTTTGAGGCACCATGCTAATAAATGTTCCAAGCTTTTTAAGCGACTAATGTGTTTTACTCACCAGATGGCGGTAAAAATCCAGAGCCGTCTGTAGACCACAAATATAGTTTTCTTCTTCTTATTATTATTATTTAATACATGCAATAAGACTTTAAAAAGTGCACAACTTAATATGCCACCTCTTCTCCGCATGAAATTATCCCAGAATGGTAGTTTTTGCTTTCGAAAACAAACAGCACTGTCTTACTTTGTAAAAACAACACAATCTAGTTTTCAAAATTTGAACAAGAACTCCCCCTTTAATGCTCAAGACATTTTTACTAAATTAATTCAATTACCATTCTCAATAGAAGGTATAGCCCGTATAGCATTACTCTTTATTTAATAAAAGTACAAATGCTAATATAAATGGTTTACTTACGGTATAAAGTTAATGCAATTATGTTTGAGAGCTGAATGAGAGCTTTTATTTCGAAAATTCAGCCTCTTTATCGAATTGCATTGCATCGATGCATTTTAATTAGCTCCTTCAATATGTATGTTGAATCCAAAAGTATAGTTTCCTTTATGAACCCGAGATAGCATCAGAACAGGGAGTCGTCAGTGAATTTTTCTAATCAGCATTATTTACGCTTAAATAATTTCATTACATAATGCTTTGCGCAAATCATTACAACTCTTAAATCGAATTAGAAGGTTAATTAAAACACTTCTTACTGAATTTGAGGAGTAAATCAGATTAATTGAAATTGAATCACGTAACTTTTAACAGAATAAAAAACTTTATTTATAATTCTGTAAATTTACCAAGTTTATTGAATATTTTGGGGATCTTATATTTACCAAGAATTATAAATCAAGTAATCAATTTCTTACTGAGAAGGTATGGCAGTAAATCAAGTGATTTGACAACAACACTTTTTTTTGGTTTAGCTGGTTTAAGAAAGGCTATGCTACTACCACCATTTGAAAAGTTCAAAAGAATTTTAGTTACAATGCAGTGGTGTACTGGAGTGCAACGTGCTTATGGTTTAAAGCCATTTTATAAAAACCGTTCGAGATTGCTAAATGTGAATTTTGAATTCAGTTTAAGATTAACTGAAATAAATCTGCAGAAATATTTTTGTCGGCTACTTGAAAATCTAAGTGTCTAGTTCTCCAGCTACAAACACCAAATTCTTGAGCAGATAAAGCAACTGGGGTCTAACTGAAATCACAATGTTTAGTTCCCCAGCTCTACAGACCCTGCAGTAGTTCTAATCTAACGTGTTATTTAAAAAGATATTCAACGAAATACAATGGAGATGCTTCTACGTGAGACTACTCGAAACCGCATTTTCTCCAGCACAACACTCGATGCAAGGTGTTGTATTTAGAAAAAAAGACAACGATTTCCAATGGAGATACTTATACATGAGACTACTCGAAACCGCATGTTCTCCAGCACAACACTCGATGCAGGGTGTCCTATTTAGAAAAAAAGACAACGATTTCCAATGGAGATACTTATACATTGATTCCAATGGAGACATGGAGAATGGAGATTAGATTCCAATGGAGACATGAGACTACTCGAAACCGCATGTTCTCCAGCACAACACTCAATGCAGGGTACTATGATAGGTCGGGGGATGTGGTTGATGGAAGGGCCATGTGGTGAAGATCATTCGCCATCTGCTTGTGCTGGAAGTTGTATGTCTCCATTCAAATGAAAAATACAGATTTTTGTAGACTAAGGCATTTTATTTAACATTTCTATTTCATTTCAGTTTTTGAGAAACATGTTCATTTCAGTAAGCGGCTCATCCATGCACAAGAGCCTAACTGCACCACGTGCATGCTGGATCCTCCCTGTGTGCTCCAGGGAGTAGATAGTAATTTAATTTAAGTCATTTGAATAATAATTGTTTTCTTGCTGAATTTACCTGATGGTTCAAATAATTAGGAGATAAGGAAAAACTTATTATGGTAAAAATCAATGATTAAACTCTAGAGCACACAGGGGGAAAAAACAAAAAATTATCCTGCTGCTTAAGAAAGCAACCAACTATTCGAGATCCACGGGGAATACTGGTCTATCTCCAAAAGATAGCGTCCCCTCCCTAGCGGTTGCAAGAATCTCTAAAGACGAGCTATGAGTCGAGCCCTAGAGATCCTGCAAAGGCAATGAAGAGGGCGCTCCTGTTGGAGACAGCCCAGTAGGAAGAGTAAATATTGTGGTGATCCCATGATCACACCACAAATTCCCCCTTTGAATGGGAAAAAATTAATAGCCACCCCTTTAATGAAAAAAATTAAGTTTAAATTACCCCATTAAAATGTAAAGGTTAAAATCAAAAAACTTAAGTTACCGTTAACATAAAATGTGAATCATAAAGATAAAAAAAATCATACATACATATCATGTTCAACATAAAAAATCTTGAGTAAACATATGCATTAAATAAAATGTTGAGCTACATAAGTGTCCTCAGTAAAAGACAATTTGACTGGTGCCCTGAAAACAGAGTTCAATTGTCCTGATGGCCAATTATAAAATAATTGCTTTTTTTTTTTTTTTGAAATTCAAACCATAATTGTTGAGGTGGGATGACAAGGTGAGGTTAAACCTTTGACGAAAAGTAAAATGGCATTTACAAGTATGAGTAAATATCACATATAATAACAACCTTGACACATTAAATGCACTTTTCACTATAAAAGCATTCGCTGCACTTGGAATAACATCAAAAAACTCTCATTATAAGTAATTCAAATATATTTTTTTTTGTCACATTATGGAATAACTTTAAAAAAACCTAGGAAAAATGTTAATTCCACAAAAGAAATTTTTTTTTTTTTTTTTTTTTTTTTTTTTTTTTTTTTTGAATGTTAATTTCGATAAAGAAATCCTAAGACGCATGACAATAAAGTCAACTATAAGGTGCTTAAGCATTAGTAATTATGACCACCATTATTAAATGTTTATAATTATGTAGCAAAAATAAATGAGAAAAAACTTGGATAAATAAATATAACCATAAAGATGAATACGTGTGAGTATTCAGTGTGATAATCAAAATTCAATCGTGATATTCAATTTTCTCTTAAAAGAACCTAAAATTTTAATTTGTTTGTAAAATACAAACATTTTTCTTCATAATTGTAACAATTACCAATTCTAAGAGAAATATCACTCGTAAAAATAAGAATGACCCTGTTAATTATGTACACGGACAACATTTTCATACCTTATAAAAACAAGTATGATCATTTCAATAAATGATCAAAAAATCATATTAAATAAATTCAATAAATCATGGTACACATATCAATAACATATGACATGCAGTAAAAGTAAAATATGCAATTATATCAACATTGAATAGTTTTGATACATTTGTCATTTGAAAAACCTTGTAAAAATATACTCAATTGTTAAATTGAGAAAAATCGACTCAGTGGAATAGATCATTAGCCAGTAATTGTAAACAAATAATTTGCATTTTTTCCTTTTTTTTTTTTTTTGAAAGTTAGAGTTAAAGTTAAATTTAATCCTTATTAAATACAGTTAAATGAAATAGTTATATAATGTTAATTGAGTCTAATTAAGTCCAGAGTTTGATAATGTCCACACAGTCACGCCCAAGAAAGTATTGTTGTCATCCATAAAAATAATTTTTTTTTTTTTTTTTTTTTTTTTTTGATTACATATAAACCTATCATTTTCAAGATAAAATATTGTTATGTAAAGAACAGTTGCGCACCTGTTCACCATTGCCAGCAATAGAAACTAACAATATTTCACAAGAAAATAATCCTTAATTACTTATTCATTTACTTAGCTAATTAACCAAAATATGGAATCTCATGTATGACAGCAATATCTATTAAAATTATATTCATCTTATCGTGCTCGAAGGTTATATCCATGAAATGGATTATTAATTGGTGGGCTCGTAGAATAATTAAGATCTAAATGAGAGAGTCGGCGGGGTGCAAGTCTTAACCTGTCACTATGTATTACAAAACCTTTATGAGAAGGTGTGTCTAAAGGTCTAATTTTAAAATTAACATCACTTTGCTTGTTTACTATAATATAAGGACCCAAAAATTTTGGTTTAAAAGTATCATTTGATCTCATGTACACAATATCGTTTGCATTAAAGTTTCGAAGTTTAGCCTTTTGCATTTGTTTTTGATTTTGTAAGATCTGCTGTTCTTTCAGTTTATTAAATGCTATATCATAAGTTATCCTTAAATCTGATATGAAATTTTGAATAAAGGAAGCCTTGTCAAGTTGTTGTGGCTCTATATTTGGATCAAAAGTATCAAACATAGTGGGAGGGCATCTACCAAAATGTAAATATACAGGTTCAAAACTAGTGCTGGGATGGACAGCATTATTGTACAAATTTTGATGCATAAGTAATGAATTCTTAAACGATACACCTGCTTCGTGCAAAGTCAAAATAGATGATTTAATGGCACGATTCAAAGATTCAGTAGCACCATTAGCTTGTGGGTGTTTAGAAGAAGTATGGGTCAAAAATATACCTAAAGTTTTATTGATGCAATGAAATACCTCTGAATTAAACTGAGTGCCTAAATCTGTCAAAATCATGGCTGGTCTACCATGTATCGAGATATATTCAATTAGATGTTGTGATACAGTTTCGGTAGTTAAATTTCTTAAAGGGTATAAAGTCAAAAATTTGGAAAAATGATCCAAAACGGTTAATGCATAACCACAATTTTTAATGGGGCCTACTATATCAATTGAAATAAATTCTCCTGGGACTTTAGGGATGGGAACATTCTGTAAAGGTGCTTTGGGAATGTTGTAGGATTTGTTGCGTATGCATGAGTCACAAGATAAAACAAAGTTTCTTGTATCATTATACATATTTTTCCAAAAGAAATTTTTTTGAACAATTTCATATGTTTTCTTTAACCCAAAATGTGAGATATGACTAATATTTAATACCTTACTCTGTAATGATTTTGGAACAACAATTAACTTAACTAATCTTTTTTTGTTTGTAATAAACATTAATAGTTTAGTATCAGGATCAACAATAAAATTTTTAACTTTATGTGCATTAATTAAAGAAGGTGACTCAAGCAGATCAATAATTTCATTTATATTTGGATCTTTCCTTTGCTCTTCATAAAAGGTGTTGTTAGATATTTCATTTTGAGGGTCTTGTTTTTGAATAATATTTACAGCTTCCAATTCTATATCTTGGTCAACAAAAGGAAGTATTAGCTCATTATCTTGGGACTGTAAAGCAGGAGCACAATTACTAGGATTTTCTCTTCGAGAAAAGTAATCAGAAAGAAAATTAATTTTTCCAGGAATATATTTCATTTCAAAGGAATATTCGGACAGTTCTAGTAGCCAACGAGTAATTAAATTTGCAGGTGAAGTAATTTTCTTATAATGGAGTAGGGGCTTGGAGTCTGTTAAAATTGTAAATTTTCGGTTGTAAAGATAATCCTTAAAAGAAGTTACAGATTTAAAAATGGCGTAGAGTTCTAATTTAATGGCCGGATAATTTTGTTCAGCCTTAGAAAGTGCTCTACTATAATATGAGATGGGGTGAAGGACACCATCAAATTCTTGTAAAAGAACACCTGAAATTGCCTGTTTACTGGCATCAGTGTTCAAGAGGAAAGGTTTATCCCATTGAGGGAAATTGACAAAAGGTTCGGAAAAAAATATTTGCTGAAGATATTCAAAAGCATCTTTATGTTCTTTCGTCCATACAAATTTTGATTTACTAGCACTGAGTTTACATAAAATATCAGTTATCTCTGCATATTTGGGAATTAGGTGGCGGTAGAAACCGCAGACTCCTAAAAATGATTTAACTTGGTCATGATTTTTAGGTGGTTCAAATTTCATTATTTTTGCAATGTTAGTGGAAATAGGTTTAACGATTTTATGGGAAATATTAAATCCTAAATAATTAGTATCAGTTTTAAAGAATTCAGATTTACTAGGGGATAAAGTTAAGTTATACTTAATAAAAATATCTAACACTGCTTGAATTTTTTCCAACATATCTTCAAATGAATTAGCTCCAATAATTATATCATCCTGATACGAAAATATGCCAGTGATTCCCATATTCTTTAATTCATCTATGATAGTGTCTATCATAGCTTGAAATATACTGGCAGCTGTTTTTAAGCCATAAACCAGTCTTTTGCTACCAAAAGTTCCGAAAGGTGTGGTAAATGTGAGAATATCTTTAAGATCCTCTGAAATTTTTAATTGTTGATATGCATGGGGCATGTCCATGGTAGAGAAAAATTGAAATTGTGATACTTCATTAATTATAGTATTAATGCGGGGTAAGGGATAAGTTGCCGAATCTATTATAGTATTTATTAAACGCAGGTCAAGGGCTAGTCTAAATTTTGTAGGTGCATTAGGGTCTTTAGGATTAGGTCTTTTCTTAACTACAATTAAAGGGCAAGACCAAGAAGAAATATTTCGTTCTATTATGCCTGCTTCTACTAATTCCATTAAGTCTGTTCTTACTTGATCTTGTATGGCATAGGGAATTGTAAATGGTTGGCACTTCATAGGATTTTTTGATTTAAACTTAACTTGAGGTTTAATAATATCTGAGTGCCCTAAAGTTTTAAGGGATTTTGAAAAAGCAGCATATCTTAAAGTAAACAATTGCAATAATTTTTCTTGCCTATCAGATGGTAAATGGGCAAGGTCAAAATCTTCTTTAGTTAATTCAATTTTCCTCAAATCCAAAATCTCTTGTGTGGCAGATATCAAATTACAAAATTCCATATCTTCTTCTAAATTATGAATAATTTCCTGAGAAGAATTCTCTTCAAATTCAGGATTAAAGAAAATATTGCCTAAGTTAGTGTCTTTGTTTATATGAATAGTTTGTTCGCCAATATTTTTAACAACAGTAACAAATTTAGATTTGTCACAATTATGTAAAGAGGGAAAAATTTCAATACTTGGATTTTTAAAGGTGGGTTCAAACAAGAAGGTTTTGTCTTTATCATTAAAATTTTTAATTTTTAAAGTTATTTGAGCTGATTGTTTTGGTTCAATTACTAATTTTCTATTTACAATTGCCTTAGAGTCAACAATTGAATTACAAAGTGTTTCACATTTTTCAGTTAATTTAACTTTAAAATTTTGAAAAACAGCAACATTATCATGGGGGAAAATTTTAATATCATGTTTGGAAATGAAGTCATAGCCCAGTATGGCATCAAAATTGCCATGTGCAAATTCAGAAATATAAAAAGGGTTTTTAAAATGTTGTTTATCAATTTTAAACGAAATTTCAGAGCAAAACAAAAATTTTAACTCTGAATTTACAGTTCTAATTTGAACATTGCTCGAAAGAAGTCTAGTTTTGTTATAGTTCTTTATTGCTGAGTATACATCCTTAGCCATGAGTGAAACACTTGAACCGGAATCCAATAAAAATTTAAAATATTGATTGCCAAACTTAATATCTATTATGGGTAAATTCTTACTTGTATAAACATTATTGATATAAATTAATTTAGATTCTACATTAAAACTATTAAAATAATCTCTAACTGTATCAAATTGTTCAGAATTCATCTTAGAATTTAAGTATTGATTAAGTTTTTGCTTGGGTGAACTTGTACGTGGGAGTGAGGACATTATGTCACCCTTTAATGGCCTCGTCTTAAGTTTAAATGACTCTTGTAGGTAGATTTTGGCATAGTTTGTTCAGAATTATATCTCGTTTGACTGTTAAATTGCCTTGCATTATACCTTTGTGAATTAGGATTTTGAAACCTATCATATCTATTGGGATAATTGTAATGAGGGAAACGAGGGGTCACATATCGTGGACCCTGAAACCTAGGATAATTAGTGGGACGAACCGTTGCCAAATATAGTCGACAGTGGGCCATAATGTGACCTCTTTTATTACAAAAATGACAAATTATTGGCTGCTGTGGTTTTTGATGGGTGTTATCTACATAGTTTAAACTTTCCTGTCTGGGCATATTTGAAGCCTCTCTTGATGGTGTTATAGATAATTTAAACTCTTCACAATTGGCCAATGTATGTGGCTTTGAGCAATATTGGCAAGATATTTCCTGTACTTTTAATGTTAGGGTTTGTATTTGGCTTTCCAGCCTCTTTAAAGTATCATTATCTGATTTATTTGAAATAGAATGTGAATTTAGTACCTGAACGGTGGCTTTCGCCATAGCTAACTTATTAGCTTTAATCACTAGCGATTCAAAATCACACGAGTCCTCTAAAATTAATGACTCCTTCAACTCATTGGGCAGGCCATTGATCAGCTGGAGGGCTTTGATCTGGTTTAGGGCTTTGTTATCATTTACTGAAGTAAATGTTTTTGCAACCAGGGACTCGATTCTATGTGCGAAACTTCGAATCGATTCACCTGGCAGCAAAAACATACTATTGAGTGATATCAGATTACTGGTAGGGTTCACATCATTTTGGAAAAAATCCTTGAGCAACTTACACGTTGTCTCAAAATTAGCATTTACAAATTTGGGATTATTGGCTACGAAATCCTGAGCAACCCCTTGCAATTTCCCTTTCAAAAAAAGTAAGGCAACCTCCTCCGACCAGCCGAACAATGCTTTCATCTGGCAAATCTGCTCCAGAAACCAAGCAATGGATTCATCACCAGAAAAGGCTTGAATATTTAGGTTAAAATTTTTAGTGTCGGCCATTGCCTGAGCTCTAGTGCGCATTAAAATGAAATACAATTAGAAAATACAGTTATATAATTAGGTTTTGCCAAATGAAAATGCCTTAAAACAAAATAGTTACTTATATAAAATTTATAATGAGGCACATTGAATAAGGAATAAATTTTAAAAATATAAAAATTGAATACAACATATTAATTTGTTTAAAATTAATGAACTGTTTACTATATTAATTTAATTCTTATGAGACCCATTAAATACCAATATTCAAATATTATATTTAAACTTAAATGGTTGAAAAAATTTTTGTAATAAATAAAATGCATTAAATATTAAATGCAAAAGATATATATAAATATATAAGATATAACGGTGAGCTTGACACATATAAACAAAACACCTCCGGATATCAACAAGTAAAAATTTTCAAAAACTTTATACCGTTATCTTGACATTTTATACTCACAGGTGAAATTTTCCAAAAGCACAACGTCAATTAGCACACGCGGAGCACGAATTTTCCAAAAGCACAACGTCAACGTCAATTAGCACACGCGGAGCACGAATTTTCCAAAAGCACAACGTCAACGTCAATTAGCACACGCGGAGCATAACACTACTCAAAATGCGGAACATCTATTTACGATCTTCATCCTTGGTTCCTTTTTCATCGTAAACTGTTGAAACCCCTGCATTTCGAATGGAAGACGATCACCCTAGAAGGCGTGCACCGAAAAAAAAATTTCTTTCCGGTATTTCTCTAGATTAGCATCTAAAACCATCAGCTGTTCTAGGATCCTGGTCATGCGGCTCCATATTACTATGATAGGTCGGGGGATGTGGTTGATGGAAGGGCCATGTGGTGAAGATCATTCGCCATCTGCTTGTGCTGGAAGTTGTATGTCTCCATTCAAATGAAAAATACAGATTTTTGTAGACTAAGGCATTTTATTTAACATTTCTATTTCATTTCAGTTTTTGAGAAACATGTTCATTTCAGTAAGCGGCTCATCCATGCACAAGAGCCTAACTGCACCACGTGCATGCTGGATCCTCCCTGTGTGCTCCAGGGAGTAGATAGTAATTTAATTTAAGTCATTTGAATAATAATTGTTTTCTTGCTGAATTTACCTGATGGTTCAAATAATTAGGAGATAAGGAAAAACTTATTATGGTAAAAATCAATGATTAAACTCTAGAGCACACAGGGGGAAAAAACAAAAAATTATCCTGCTGCTTAAGAAAGCAACCAACTATTCGAGATCCACGGGGAATACTGGTCTATCTCCAAAAGATAGCGTCCCCTCCCTAGCGGTTGCAAGAATCTCTAAAGACGAGCTATGAGTCGAGCCCTAGAGATCCTGCAAAGGCAATGAAGAGGGCGCTCCTGTTGGAGACAGCCCAGTAGGAAGAGTAAATATTGTGGTGATCCCATGATCACACCACACAGGGTGTCCTATTTAGAAAAAAAGTCAGCGATTTCCAATGGAGATGCTTATACATGAGACTACTCGAAACCGCATGTTCTCCAGCACAACACACAATGCAAGGTGTTGTATTTAGAAAAAAAAAGACAACGATTTCCAATGGAGATGCTTATACATGAGACTACTCGAAATCACAAGTTTTCTGGGAACAGCACCACATGCAGTGCAGGCGTTTAAATATCGTATTTAGGAAGAAATTCAGCGAATTCCAATGGAGATGCTTCTACATGAGACTACTTGAAATCGCACACATAATGCATGAGTTCAACCATCGACTTAAAAAAAAGAAATCTAACAAATTTTTCTGGAGATGCTTTAACGGGTTATGGATAAATTTGATAGAGGACTTGCCAATTGTGTTAGGATAAATGGTGGGCATGTAAAAGACATTACTGGAAAATACATTTTTTTATTAATGCTGGGATCAATTGGCTGGTAGGACGTTAGACTCATGTTCACGAGGACGAGAGTTCCAATCCCGTCGGCCGAAAAAAAAACCGTGTATTAAATGGTGACTGGTACACGTAAAATTTGTGGAGGTCTCAAAGTCCTTCAAATTCCCATAAAATTCAATTTTTTGAGAGTACTGAATTGGAGATTAATCGTCCTCTGGTTCAGGTCAAAATAATGATCTGTGGATGAATGAATGGGTCAGCCCTGTGAAACGGGATGTGGCGTGTGTGTGGACTGAAAAACAAGAAACGCACCTCTGCCTTAATTTTTCTCAGTTTCCCAAGTAGGCTTGCAGGCATTTTTTAGTTTTTTCTTTTCAGGAGAACTAATTTTTTTAATTTTAATTTGTGCTATTTTGTATTTAAAGTAATTTAAGTAATCACTCGCTTTTGAAAACACTTTCACAGCCACCGCATTCACTGCTGAGCCTTTTATTTTTGACCTCGATACACCTTAAATAATTTTCAAATAGCAATTATCAGTGTCAAGCAGCTCCTAAATAACTCAGTAAATTTTAAGCAAAAGCCAAGTAAAATTAAATTAGTTCGTTCTTAGGATTCACAAAATGAAAAAATAAATCACAAATAAATGCAAGTAACCGCCACTAAACTATTTTTCGCTAACACCAAAAAGTAGCGAAGTAATTTGTCGAGCCAGACATTATAGCGCCAAAGACTGCCAAAATCGAGTGAAAAAAGAATTACCATAAATTGCGTTGAAATACACGAATATTTATTTTCTAAAAACCGAATTGTTTCGATGTTGCTATTCGCTCTGTTTTTTCGAGATTTCTATCTAAATTGATTGAAATTCAACGAAATTCAATTTCCTATAAATTGATTTGTGGGATTTTTTTCTTTATGTTTCACTTTATTTATTCGCTGCCATGAAAATGTGGAGAAAAAAATAATGCCTTTCTTTTAAAACGCTCTTTTCTTTCAACTTCGGAAAATTTGTAGAAAAAGAGGAAATTTGCGTTTATTGGACGAAGAATATTACCTTAAGAGAATGGGTTTTCTTCTGGTCTAGAATTTGGTTTGGTAAGTTGTGCAGAAATGCTTTTGAAATAATTATCAGAAAAAAACTACCCTCAAATGATCTCTAATTTCGGCATAGAATATAAATAGCGTCAGATGAGAACATTATTCTCTAAATTACTCAGGAGTTATAAATTTATATGCTGTAAACCGAAATGAGATTCTAAAATCTTCTTGAATCTTCTGTGGACTGTATGCCGTGCTAGCCCGGTGGTAAAAGAATCGGACTCTAGTTCGATCCTCCACTCCGCTAAAGACTCGCCAAGTACATGCGATATTCATGCTCAAAAAACCTGTGGAATCGAAAGTCCTGTGGTCAGCAGTACCACGGTTACAGGGATCTGGAAAAAATATCCTACCGCTTCAGATCTATGTCTTAATTGAGGAAATGACCTCACAAGTGAGATCCCCTCTTCCGAAATTCAAAATTGTGATGGCATGTCTTCGGATCATCTTCAGGTATATTTCCAGATGGTCGTCAATAGCCCATTGTGCTGCTTTATTGCGACGGAAATAAAATACCTACGTACCTATTTACCCACAGTGGACTGATAGTAAGCCCCCCGTAAATAACTGATAGTGGTCAGTAAGAGGGTGGGTGACCAGTTTGATCATCCTGCGAAAGGACAGATGGTGTGCGATATCTGTCCTCGTTAAAAACTGCTCTTCCTCAAAGCGATCACCTTCGCGCTCACCTCATCGGTTATAAATGTGGGTGAGCCATCGCCTCTGTCGAGGATCACAATTGTGAAGGTATGTCTGGATTATCTTCAAAGATTTTTCTCAGGACCTCCCCATCAATAGCCCATTTTGTGACGTAAATGAAGTATTTATACTAAAAACTACTTAAGTTTATTAAGAAAAACTTATAAACTATTTTAACTTGAAGTAATGCAAAGTAATCCAGATCAATAGGATGTAACTTTAGAGCAAAATTAACTCAACCAGGTACGGTGACTTGAACGTAAGAGTTCGATTCAGACAAATGAAAGCAATTTGTCGTAAGTTGAATCCCAGCTGAAATAAAAAATACCTATATATGGTTGTCCAGAAAGGCTTGCAAACATTGCAAGCAAATCTGTTCTACCATTGCAAATAAATTTTACGCAGGAAAATGTTCCCAAAAACATGACCTACCACCTCTATAGTTAGCAGATATTATAACAGTGGCCACCACGTTCCCCTAAGTAATAAGCCATGAGGGTCTCCCAGCACCATGGACTTCTTTCTGTTGAGATACATGAGGTTCTTGGTATATATATAAGATGCATGTAGCATCTGAAAATAAATAGTTTATAAGCATTTAATAATAAAAATTGAAGTGGGATCACCTTAGTCAAGGTGTATTGTTCTACCCCCAAACGTTTTGAAAAATGTAGGTAGCACGTTCGATTCCCACCGTGATCCCGAATGTCTTCGTCATTGCCCCTTATCGCCAGGATAGTATTCAAAACATATTTGCACAGTTTTCAGAGGATCCAAATTCGAATTGTCTTCGGATCATCTTCAGGGATGTTACCCAGACCATCGCCAATAAACTATTGTACAGCTCTAGAGTGACTTAAATAAATTACCTACCTACCTTCCCAGTTGGGAACTCAACACCCTTGTTTCTTTAGAACTGATTAAGCTGGATAAGGTAAAGTGATTGATGAGCATTTAACATTTCTAAGTTTTAAATTTGTTCTATTTTTTTATAAACGATTCTTTTACGAATCGTGGTAAATTCAAGCTCTTTTATTTTCGCATCCATCGTACTGCTTTTTCGAAAACGACCAATCAGTCAAACGACTGGAAGAAACTTGCACTGCAACGTTTGGATGAACTTAACAACTTTGGATCGATCGTTGTACGTACATACTTTATACAGTTATACTTCATTACAAACTATATTGTTGCTTAATGTCTACTCTGTCCATTTTTATACCAAAATAAAAAAGTAAATGCAACTTCGAAATAGGATACCTACTAATAAGAATTAACAAGTATGATTTATGTTTGAAAATAGTTTGAAATGAATATTTTTTAAAATTAAATTATAAAGTTCAAAATGAATATAAAAATTTCTCGAAACTTTAAGGTGATTGCTTTCGTAATTTTAAACCCTTAAACTGCACTGTATACAACTACATATGAAACCATTTATGCTTTTAAAGTAAAATTCATTTCATTCATTTATCACATTCATTGTCTAACTTGATTATCAATAAAATAAATTATAATCAATCTTCAGTTAAAGCAGAATTTTGGATTACTTAATTTATGGCATAATTTTGGAACCTATCGAGATTTACTTTCTTCACCTACATTTAGAAAATTTGAATGTCTTGAGAAAATATTTCAGTATGTTATGTACCGAGTTTGTTGAAATTTCTATTATAGAACAAGGATAACTATATTAAATTAATTGTTTTTAATGTTAAATGCGTATTATGGAATCCACCACCGACCGTGTCTACTTTAAACCTAACACAAGTGTCTACTTTAAATCTGTGAAAATTAGATTCAAAAAACAGAGATTAATCAAATCAAACTATAGACATAAGTCGAGTGAATAGTGTATTATCTATTTCTATTACCTACAATTTCATAAAAATGAAGTAAACATTAGACGAATAGTTTCTGAGTTTTTAATAAGACAATGTTGAAATACATAATTTTGTTGAATGAAATTCGTGTCTAATTCCTTTGCCATAGCATTGGACTGATCTGTATTATTTTTTCGAAATAACAGCCCAATTTTTACACGCTATAATCTTTCAAGAAACGCAAAATAAAACCTTTTTTTTTCAAGAAAAAAAAAACTCTAGTGTTCTTCTTTAAATTTAAGCTAATATTTTTTAACTTAAGTACTATACGAAATCAGTAAAACTGAAGTACGATATGAAATATTCTGAATAATGCTTCTACAAACATAATTCTTTTTAAGATCAATGAAACTTTTACATCAGCTATAAAATATCATCGAATAAAAATACATATCATAAGTCTTCGACCGCAGATTTCTTACATTTTTTCGAGTTCCATTAAGGTATTGAAAAGATTAAAAATAATATATAAAAGTAAAATATTTCATAGTCCTCCTTTGAACTTAAATCGATATTTTCACATTTACTTTAAATTCTATGCGGAATCAATAAAACTGAAATACATTGTGATATGTTCAGAATAATGCTCCGATAAACATAATGCTTCTAAAATCAATGGAACTTCTCCCGCAGCTATAAAATACCATCCCATAAAAATACATACGATATTTTCAAGGAAACAAATTTCTAGCGGTATTTCTTGAGTTTCCTTACTGCAGAGAAAAGGTTGAAGAAAAATATTAAATAATAATATTTCCCTAAATTTTAAACCAGTATTTTCAAATTTTATTTTGCATTTCTATACAGAATTGATAACTATTTTGAACGTGAGAGTCAAAAGTGTTTTCATAATGTTTCTGAAATCAATGAAACTTTCCAACAACGAAACATAGCTATACCATCCCCAAAGCTGGCCCCATAGCTATACCATCAGATAACAAAAACATATACGTCATCGGCCCCAGTGTTTTTACATGTTTTGACTTCCCTTATTGCAGAAAAAAGCTTTTTAAAAAACCATTGAATAATAATAGTTCCCTTAAATTTCACCAATATTTTCTTATTTGGTTTGCATTCTATACAGAATCAATAAAACTTAACTATTTTGAACTTGAGAGTTATAAGTAATGTTCTATAAACATAATTCTCTTAAGATCAATGAAACTTTCCCCGTAGCTAAAAAATACCATCCCATAAAAATACTTATAAGACCTCGGCTTTTTCGAGTTTCTTTACAACAGCAGAAAGATTAAAGAAAAAACATTAACAAAAAAATATTAAGTAATGATATTCCCCTTAAATTCAAACCAGTATTTTCTAAATTATTTTGCATTCCATACTAAATCAATAAAACTGAACTATTTTGTAACTTAAAAGTAGTGCTTCTATAAACAGAATGAACAGACCAATGAAACTTTCCTCATAGCTAAAAAATACCATTACATAAAAATATATATAATACATCCTCGGCTACAGATTCCTTGCGACATTTTTCAAGTTCCATTGAAGGAGAGAAAAGATTAAAGAGAATATATTGAAGAAAAATATTTCATAGCTGTGACAGATTTTCGAAACTGATTTGATATCTCTACCGGGGACATTTTCTTGCCTCAGGTAAAGAGAGAGTGTGCGTCATGCATTAGAAGAGAGATTTATGAAAGCTAGATTCAAAGTACAGTTTTGCCCTGCTTCTCAAAAACTAAATTCACAGTTTTGATAGCTGACAATTCGTGATTCTTCTTTGAAGCTGTCAGTTGTATATCTAATTTTTTATTCAAAATAAAATCCCTGACGTGTCGGTGAAAATTTTTCAGGTTTTGAAACCTGTCAGCATCTGAGATTGCTTTTGTAGTGAAGAGAAGATTCCTGCTTTAAAATGTTTGGAGTTTTAAAATTGTTTCAGTTGAATTCGGAATTTTAAGAAGATTTCAGAACTTTTCGAATAAACTTATTTAATTAGTCATTTAAGTAAGATTAAGTATTGACTTTTCTAAAAAAAATGTAGCCATGAGTTTTGAGAAAATTTAGCTAGGTTCAGTTGAACGAAACTTTAGTTTAATTAGATTTGTTCGGATCAAACTGTAGCTAAACGTCTGTAATTGGACTAGAAGAAAAGGAATTATCTGAAATTGAATTTTAAAATTAAATTAAGCAAGTATCTTCCACTTTTTCCTTTTGAATTTTCACCGTTTTCTGAAAATCGCATTCATTAGATTAATTTAAAACAATATTACTAATGATGTGATTGAAAACTTTTTTCTAAACAGCAAAATTGCATTTGAAGCAGCATAGTAAATACATAGACTTAAAACTGATTTTGTAACATACGAAAACACTTTATACAAATATGAGTGATACGTTCTTAATTGTACTTACCATTAACATGATCAATTTATAAGTGAAAACTATTGGTTTGAAAGTGAGTTATAAACAATTAGAAAATATTTCATAAAAATACTTTTTATACTCTTCGCTTTTACGCACCAGAGTTTGCCAATGATTTCAGAACTTTCTTAGCAGGAATCTACAATTATTTCTGTCAATTCATCTATTGTTACACGCGCATTTGCAGACAATGAAGGCAAAATTACTTTAGTTACGCAATGGGAAATTCTGCAATAATTTGTATGTAATTTGGTTTTTAAAACATTTTTTCAGCGTTTGAATTATTATTTCTTCTAAATTTACATAGACTCACGCTTCTTTAAATTTAAAAATGCCACTGAGATTAAATAGAATTCGCCATGAAAAAATTCTCCCATGTTATAGTGTCCCCTTTAGTGCACAAACGTCTGTCAATTTGGTGAATTTATTTCATTTCATACACGCTAAATTGCCAAAACTGCTTCGTATTCAGTGCGGCAAAGCATGGAAAGAAAATTAAAATTGCGTAACTATAATAGTAAACCTAGTCTGATTGTGATAACCTGTCAAAAGCTGGATACAAGGGAACAAAAGAGGGCCTTTTTCAAACTTCTGCAAAATGCCCGTATCTTCACAAATTCTTGCTTTGAGTATGAAATTTTGAACTTTTGTGCTGTATAGTCAATTCTGACTCGCGTGCTCCTAATGTCTACATTCCCCTCCTTTAATGGCTTTGAGAAATTCTACTTTTCAACTGCGTGAATATTTTTCCTTTACTTGAGAATGATTAATAAATTATTAACTATAAATTTGAAATATACGATTTGCTGTATTCTTTTAAAAAAAAGTTTTTATTCTCACCATGTTTTAAATTTATTTGCAATGTTCGGCAAGAAATACCACTGCTGATTTAAAAATTTAGAGTAGCAACCATCTCCAGCAACTGTGTGGCGCAGTTTCAGAAAAAAACTAACACTTGTCCTCCCAAAAATGAGCTCACATGCCATAGAATAGATTGTTCTGCTTTTTTCAATGAATAGCGCCACCTTTTGGGGAAATTTAAAATTAATTTTAAAACTTGGTGTGAATAAATTCGATAATTTCCTTTTGAGAGCATAAAACCGTAAGTTTTAATTTCCTATAATTATTCTTTAATTGATTTTTCAAATCGTTGGTCATTCTAGTGAACTCGGTCAATAGAGTAGCCTTTAAATTTGTTGAAGGTAACAGGTGAAAAGCTAATTGTAACTTTTGTTGGCTTCGTATGTTGTTAATTTAACAATAATAAATACTCTATGGAACAAAAAAACGATATTTATTGATAATATAAGTGCACTCGTAACTTACTATATTCACGTACATTTCATATCGACGTTCTACAAATGTTTCATCACGAAACAAAACTAAACATAACCACTGTTGCCATTCTTAATTTACAATATATTTGCGCTTACATTCTTATGTTTTAGCTTAACTTTCACTTCGGAAACCAGGAGTATGCAGGACACTTAAATATTCTTTCGAAATCTGAAACTGCTACATTTTGGTTTAGAGTTTACAATAAACTTACTTTATAACTTTTTAGTTGGAGTTCGAAATGTTGTTTGAGTTTTGGCGCAGTAAAGTCGATACCGACTCCACTCCTGTTATGGCTTTACCTTGCAATCACGTGATTTTTTTTTCTTCGGAAATTTGATGCACATTCAATCGAGAATGATTGATGATTTACACTGATTGTAAATATATTAGATGGAATATGGTCTGATATGCCGCAGAAAAGATGGCACTAGTTTTTCCGTCAGTAGCACCATCTCTTAACGAAATTTATAATAAATTTTAAAATTGTGGTTCATTCGCAGTCCTTAAGCAGAACACAACTCCCTTTACGTTTTCCGCCACTCTGTGATTAATTATTCAAATAATAATTGGTCATTCTGGTAAACTTTGTTGTCTTTGAAACTGTTTAACCTAACATGAAGGTGAACAACTAATTGCGTCTACCATCTTTAAACTTAACTTTTAGTACCTTTGGAAACTTTGTATATGTAAGACACATCTGAATATTCTTTCAAAATTGGAAACTGCTACATTAGAGTTTAAAGTTCGTAATAAACTCTACTCAATGTTTTAATTACAAAACTTTCAAGAGCATTTTGAAGCTATTTTTAGCAGCCAAATCGCCTCCCACACTTATCTCTCTTAAAATCCCAGCCAATTTGAGAAGCGGGCGCCAAAATATTCTCCCATTCCATGCAAAAATGTTATGCTTTCGTTCTTGACTTGTCCTATCCTTAAGATCGAACTATGGCCTTTTATTATGTCTTGCCTCATTAAAGTTGTTGAGGTGATTGATTGTCTTGGGGGAAAAAGAAGTCTTAATTAATTTTCTCTCCGCCAACAGGACCTTGTGGTTGGAAATGGTTTTCGCCAAACTATTTCTTTTATGGTAATAATCTCAATCTCTTCGATTTTTAGCGCAAGATTTTATCACTTCGTGTTTTCGCCCATGTTAATTATCGAACTTTTTTGGTTGCTATTTTTCGAGGTAGGGTGCATTTATTATAGTTGGTAAGTAACAGAGATGTAGTGATATATTTACATAAATCATACAGTCAATCAAGAGTAAATGATCTTATCGCAATTATTAAAAAATAAATTTGTAACTAAAGGGATAATATCTTATATTAGTGTCATGGTTTCTACAGCCCTGATAATCCACAGACTGTTCATTTAATTGAAAAAAGGCTTAGCATAGTTGAAGTTTGGCGAAATTGGGTAGTAAAAGTTGTTTTTTTTTTCCTAAAAAAATTCCCGGGATGAAATTGATTAAATTTTTATTTGATTAATAAAATAGCTCTTTAACTCCAAAAATAAAAATTATCTAATGTAACATGAACTAATTCTTTATAGAAGCATACAGGCATGCTTAACTCTACCAGATAAAACCGGGTTTTAGCAATCTATTTAGTTTTTAAGGCAATGGTTCTATCGATTTTTTATTGCTGCATAGTTTTTAAATCCGATATTTTTTATGCAATATTATTTATTACAGCAACCTAATCTCGAAACGAATTTTGAACACGCATTTAATTAACCCCTTTTCGAGGAGTCCGATTCGTATGATTTCGTCGTTGATCTTTTTTCCGGCAATTACTACTACGGATTTCATGATTTTTAATTATTTTTTTTATTATGATGATTATTTACGAATTGCGTAGAAGGGAATAATTAGAACGCTCTCCCTCCTCCCCCCCCCCAAAAAAATGCGAAAATATCACCCATAATATTAGAATAAAATATTACATGTTCAATTATAGAAAAAATTATATATTGATTTATTTATTCTCTTGTGAACACAGCGTTTTTGTAATTTTAAATTAGGAACATATATGTTTGTTATTAAAAGTATGTTGCAGAAAGGTATTACAGCTAGAGTTTTGTCGCAGATATCTAGAAAAAATTCTGCCACAGGGCCTTAATCTTTAAAATCTTAAACCTTAATCTTTAGAAATGTACTTTATATTAATAAATTTAATCCCCTTTTAAAGAGGAGCGATGGCTCAGGGGATAGAGCGTTAGCCTTCCAATGATGCAAACCGGGTTCGAATCCCAGTCGATATGAATTCCGCATCCGACTTGCACCGACCACAGTGCTGACGTGAAATATCTTCACTGTTAGGATCATGGGTTAGAGTTCCCTTGTCAGGCTAACCGTGGGAGGTTCTCGTGTTCTTCCTCTCCATGTGCGGGTTAGCATCATCAAAAAGTCCTCCACGAAAGCAAATTTCTCCCAATACTCGATCCAGTAGTTCCCTTGTCTTCGGGATTGGGTTCAAAATTACAAAGATATTGAGTTGAACATTAGTAGCCGTAAACCCATAAAATTGGGTCGACTGTTCAACGACGGTTTTAAAATTATGAAATAAAATCACTTTTTAAAATAATCTACACCAAAAATGAATTTTCTAAAATAATTTTTCTTAATATAATTTTCTTCTTAATATTCGATCTTTTGTTATAAAGTGTTTTTTTGTTCTATTTTGACAAAAAACTTTCTTTAAGATATTAGTTTACATGAATTTCTACGAAGACAACATTATCTTTTTTTACTCTTCATCTTACAATTAAAAAAAAATACTAGTCATAATGTAATTAAATGAAACATTAAATTCAATACATCATCATCCCTTAATTCTTCTAAAATTAGACTATTCTTTTTTATCATATGCTTCTCAAAGGCTTAGTTAGAGAGAAAAAGAGAACAAAAAATCTGCAAGAGATGTAAATCATTTTCCACAGAGAATATTCTTTTTGAAAATCCTTGAAATGTATTTTTGTATTTATCTTGGTAATTATGTTATTTTTTTAGAAGTCTTATATTTTTTCATGCTTTCTTTGTCTTAATCTTTTCTTGAGCGCAAAGTTATGAGTTGATTCCTTCTTTTTCAAAACTTCAAATTACATTTTATGAAAGAGTAATAAAGACTAACAGAGTAATCAAATCTAATCCATTTTCACTTGCGATTTTTTTTTTTAAAAATTTACATTAATTGTTGTTTGTACAAGGTCTTAAAAAATGTTTAAAAAAATCATTTTATAAGAAGCCGTCTGCTTTAAGATCATTAAAAATAAGCATTAATGCCAGATTTTTAATCAGATTCGTTATGGTCGACTAATCAATTTCATTAATTTTCATGCCGTAAAAATCAAAAAAAAAAAATATCAAGCATTAAACTTGTTCAGAATCTAAATTAAATCAAAGTATAATATAAATGCGCATTAAAAATTAGAACAAAAATGTTTTGAAGAAGAAATTGAGAAGTGATCTCCAATTTTGAACCATATGGTGAAGAAAAAAAAAAGAATAAACCACTGAGACATTCAACAACGCGTGAAAATCTGAAAGAAAAAAGTAAGCGTAGACCAATAAAATCATTTAATAAACGTAACATAAAACGTGAAAATCAATATATTAAGCATATGAAAACGCTGGCAAAAAGTCATTTATTGAAGTATAAAAAAATTAGTAAATAGAAGAAATATTGTTACGTGTTGCTCTTACGTATGGAAGCCATTTTATTAAAAGCTTTTTAAATAGATATTTTATTTTCTTGTAATCACCAACCAGTGGTGCACTTTCTATTAAAACTCATAAATCGGCCATTTGTAACATTTTCCAATTGAGGTGTGTAAAGTTGGCAATCACCAGTTTGAATTTTGCCTCCAAACATTAGCCCATTTTAGGAAATCGTTAGCTCGTGTTAAGCAACTAAAAATTTCCGTTAGTCCACCCAGCAAAAAAAGTTGCAGCCAAAACAAATTTTGGCCAACTTTTGACCGAGAAATCACAAGTTTTTCCTTTCCACAGTTTCAAATTTTCAAAATCTAGGTATACCATGAGGAAAAAATTCGTTTAAGAGTGAGTTTCAGGCAAAAAAAAAAAAAAAAAATAGTGCGTGGAGTCCCTCCGCGCGGAAGAAGTGAAACTTCGTAATGTGGAAATGAAAATAGGAAGGGGTAGAAATTGATTTTTAGTGAAATCATATTGTTACTTTAAGACAAACTTTATCAACAATGCTTACAATTCACAATTGATCGCATGTTATAATTATCATTTTCGAGTGGAGAAATATCCAAATCTATAGCATTTACAATGGGATTATGATAACTAAAGTAAGATACTCACAAATGGACCAATCAGCGCTAACCTCTGATTGGTCCATTTGTGAGTTTGATAGTATACGTCATCCAACGCTCATCTTGAACTACAATTGCCGTCCAACTCAACTGCAGTTGGATTACAACGTGACGTTAACCATAGAAGCAATGGCGGACAACATCCAACAGCACATTGAAATCAGTCAGGATTTTGATTTTGACATTAAACATAGCTTCTTCATTAAACATAGCACTCTTCATTTAGCTCAGCTATAACGTGTTTTTTCTTGGACAAAGTCATTATTTGTTCTCTAAAACACTGGTCGACAAAAACAAAATCAATACAAATTCAAAATAAATATTTGTTTACGTTATTAACGCATGCGCAACGAGAGATAATGTCTGCGTTGGACCGACTGCTCACGCTGAGCTAACAAAAAAGTATTTTTTTGGCGTCAGCTCTACGTCAACTTTCCGCTGACGCCCAGATAAGGCGCTAGTTCTAAGAAACCAGTCTTGAGTTAACAAACCAGTATTTTGTTGGCGTCAGCGGGACGTTGACGTCCTGCTGACGCTCAGATAAGGCGCTTGTCCTAAGAAACCAGACCTTAAGAAGTATCACTTCAATAAGTTAGTGAAAATGATCAACCTGGAATTAAACAATATAATTATCACTTACGATCATTGTACTGTTTTTAACATGGGAGTTGTATTGATAACTCAAATCAATTATGTTGAGTTTCAACTTAGGGAGTTGGTATTAGTGTGAAAATATTAGCGCAGAATTAGTTTTAGTTTTTCTTTTGAAACAAAAATCTTCTATAATGAAAAGCATCTTACACCTTTATCATTTAACGTGATAAAACTCAAGATAAACATATGTATTTCTCAAGGATTTCAAAAGTATTTGGTTATCAAAGGATATGTTTTTTTTCCGGAATGACTTAAAGAATAAAATAATTAAAAAAAGGAAAAAGAATGACACAAGGAAATTTCCACACTGTAATTAACTATCAGTCATTTTATCTTTCTGCCAAGATAAAAGGTTACAAAATTGTTTTTAGAAATTATTTTCTACATAGGCGAAGAAATTGATATATCTCCCAATCAAATCAAAACTGAATCGTCCTAGGTAACTACGTGATTACGAACCTCGAGATTGCCTTTCTTCCTAATCTGTAATAATAAAAAGACTTTGAATATGTCTTATACCTCTTAAGAGAGAGAAGGCTTTCACACGGACCACTCTAACCCCTTAACGATCGGTTAATTTTCAAGAAAACGGTCATAAAAGTGCCAATTTTTTTATCCCTGAAAATTGATTAGTGCTGACATCCAGTTTAAAATAAACTATCTACAATTACCCTAAAAATATCCTGGTACTGCTATCTGGTGTGTAAAAGGAGAAATAAAATGTATTCCGGGCAAAAGAAATGAATTAGTTTTATTCTTATTGGCGCGTTACTACTGAATACTCCAGTCCGGAAATACCACAGGAGCGAGAAATAGAGGCCGAAACCTCACCCGGTCATTTTCACGTGAGCGAGATAGAAGGGGTTAATAGTCAAAAATAACGAACAGAACTGCTAAATATGAATATCCTAGTATTTAACTATTAAATCTAAATGTACCCTATTAATCTATTGTTAAATATAATTAGCAATTTGAATAAATTCCAAATTTTAAGAATTGATTTGTCAAATTCCTCCTTAAATTCTAAATCTTATTGTAAATTAAATATTCTTTTATATTTAAATTTCAAAAAAAATGCGTGAAAAATAAAAATCTTGTCTGATATTAAATTTAATGCAGTGATGGTTTAAGTCTTAAAGAATATATTATCTTTTTTTAACGTGGGTAATGTTTCTAAAATATCTAAAATTTTATTAAAATGCTTAAATTAATAACGGCTAATGTACTTATAAACATCTCTTAAGCTTCATAACTTTCTTTTATTTTCTAATTTAAATTTCTTAAGAAGATTGTTAAAAAGTTTTTAAGACTTGCTCGATAAGTTCTAAAAAAATAAAAAGATTAGTTTTCCCCTAATGAAGTGAAAGATTTTTAATCAGCAAAATACGAAGATAGTGATCAAGTGTAAACAACTTTGTTTTTGTAATGTCAAAGTTTCTAAGCAAAAGACATTATTTTATTTTAAGAAAAAAACTTCTTTTCGCTAACTATTCAAGGTCTTGATTTTCTCCTAAATTTTTTTCTCTTTACTGAGCTGATAATTTTTTTTTTTTTTTTGAATGTTTCATTCGACATTCCAGATAAATTAAATATAAATTACAAGTATTGTTTTACAGCTTTTATTTGTCTCATTATGCAAGCGCTCTAATTGGTAATTGAATGTATGTGTTACCGTGAAAGATTGAAATCTGGAGAATGTTGACTTTCACTGGTGAATGTCACCAATCACAAAGTCGCTTTGGTGAATGTCCGAAATATTTGGTATGTCCGATTTGATGATAAATAAATCATTGATAGTTTAATGTTTATTCGATATTTCAGCATCCGACTAGGATAGATTAGAAAAAAATCAGTGTTGGAAATACCGGGCAACTTTCAAAATCTTGAAATATTTAGTTACTCAACGCTTAAATAAGAAATCCAAACATCAACTTGCCGACACACAATGTGACCACTTCGGTCTTCAATCCACCGTTCAGTGGCATCACTTCGAAACTAAAGGGTTAACTTTTTTAGTTAATTTTAATTATTACATAAGCAATTGGGTTCTTGCAACTCTAGAAAAAAACGATCACTGATACACGTGACCTAAGATCTCAGCTCCAGCTGATCGCTTATAAAAAGATGGTGTGTTAAAGTTGAGCCAAGTTTCCTCACATAAGTTAGAATGTTAATTATCTCCAAGTTAATTAAATACAACTCTGTATCGCACATCGAATATGTTAAAATATAATTCTTCCTCGTCTACATCTTTTACTTAACTTAGATTTATTATTTATGTATTTTATTTCAACCCCGATATATATTTGTTTTGTGTACCAAGTAACTTCGGTGCGTAATTAGTTTATCTTCTACATGTCTTCGTTCTTTGTATTAAGTAAAAAATATATAGTGAAATAGTTGGAAAGAATATAGAGTGTGTCGCTTAAGAGGATTTATAGTTGGTGGGATTGGCATACTCGAAATGGAATGAAAAGAACTGTTGCTAACGTAAACGAATGTCAGGTTTCAACAACCAATCAGAATCGAGATACCCACACTACGTCATTTGTAGGTATCCCATTATGTACTTTAATATTTAGCATTTCGAGGATATTGAATGATAATTTTTATAATGTTCAAATTTTAGTCTTGATATTTTAGTTCGATATTCTTCATATTCTAGTCTTCATAGTTTAGTTTGATATTCTTCATATTTTAGTAGTGAAACAAAATCCATTAGACTCAAATAATAAGATTTATTATACGCCATAAAACTGTCCAAGAGGTTATTTGAATCGAATATCTTATTTTTCTAATGATTTTTCGTAGTAATTAAATACTTAAACCGACGATGGGTATACCCAAATATATTTTTTCTTTGTCAATCACTTTGTAAAAGTATAGAAATAGAAAAAAAATCTTAAAACAATATTTTTTAAGTGATGAAATTGTACTAAATGTTGTCCAACATATTGAATGTTGTGTCTTACTGGGTTAAAGGACTTCTAATTTCAGTCTTCTTGATATACTTCATTATACAATTTAACTCTTGCCACACTTATGCCATTAAATTATTAAATTTAATTTAATCCAATCCATTACTAACCAATCGATCGAATATTCGATTATCTGAACAAGGTTATTTTTTACGATTAATCTGAGTTATTCTACCAAACTTTGTTTTTAATCTTTTCTTTATTTGAGAAAAGCCATTGTAGACAATATATATTTCCTAGCTCTTAAAATTTCCTTTATTTAATACTTTTAATCATTTCTAATCCCTCTTTAAATAAATAAAACAATTAATCACTTTTAATTCAATTATATAAAGATCGAAAGTAAATATTTCTAATCGTAATGAATATAACGGCTAGCTTTTTATTTCGATACAAGTGTTGTTCAATGGCACGACAACTGAGCATCAAAGTCTATTCTTCTAAGTTTCTTTCTTAAACTATATTCAAAATTATATACGTTATTAGGTTTACTATAATCTCCAACGAACTTTCTCGCCTTAAATCTTCAGCCAAATTATATTTAAATATTAACATGAGATATCATGACGTTGGCTATATAGGCTTTAGTTTTGGCAGCGTTCTTTATCGATAACGCGCCTCTAATGGTACTCCGAAAGCGTTGATTAAATAATACTTTTAAACTGGCTTTTAATTAGGGGGGTTGGGGGGCGTTTATCTCCCATGGCCTGTCCCTATTAATATATTATGCAAAATATTATTATTCATTTATTTTACTATAAAATCAATTGGATAAAATATTCTTTCAATTTTATATCTCGAGCTCTATTGAAGCTGAATAAAAGTTTTGTCATGATTATGATCCTGTTTTCACTATTCACATTAATTTAGACAGGAAAATAACCACTCGCAACTCGCCACATGACGTAAGGGGACAATGGACGTTCAAAACCAAAAATTTTAATTTTCTTCCTAGCCATATGAAATTTTTATTGAATGTTGGTAAGCTCAATAGAAGCCTGTGTATAATTTTTTTAAAGAAAACGTTAATTATTTTTTAAGTTAGAGCTAAAAGTATATTTTTAATTAACGATAAATTAGCAATACATAAAATGTCCCTTGCGCATCAGTTTTGCTTTTTTCAAAATTATTTTTGTACAAAAAATGTGGTTATAAGTACTTTTATGTATTTAACTTGTTTCAGGTGCAATATAGAGCAATAATGTGCATCAAAAGTTTTTTTACACATCGCTCTTAAATTTTCATCAAAAAATTACTATTCATAAACTTTCGTTTAAATATTAGCAACACAAATTTTTGCGCAATGCTAACTAATTGTAGTTCTATCTTTAGAACAAACATCAAACAATCCCTGAAAAAAATTTCAGAGCAATAGAGCAAAAATTGATGCGCAAGGAGCTTTTCGAAGATAGAAAATCGTCCAAAAATCTTATTCTGAGAAAAATCTATATTTTTCAATGCAAATGATTTACAACATACAAATTGAAACTCTTATAATTCGTTAACAAAAGCTCCAATTTGAATTCTGTTTGCTGTATATTATTCAGAAAAGTATGAATTTTTTTAATATCACAAAAAACAAAAACCCAAAATTTTAAGGATTTTTCGTATTTTGAACGTCCATTGTCCCCTTAACAATAAAAAACAAAGTGGTGATTTAAAAAATGAAATAAGCAATTTGTCAATTTTTCCCATTGCTTTTTTTAAAGAAATCGTTTCATGATAAAAGTAACTTTAATGTAGAAAGTCTTTTGAAAACAGAACTTTCATTAAAATGTCCAATGTCTACCTACAAAATTTTGATTTTTCAAAAACCATCAATTTGTGATGGAAAGATTCATGTAGGAAGAGATTTTTGAAACAATTCACATATTTCAAAGCTGTAATGTATAGATTAAATGTATTTTGCTTCACCAGATATTTTTAAATTAAGTTCCTTAAAGTCAGTATGCTTAACTAAATTTGGTCATATATTTATATTATTTTTATTGCTGAATTAATTTTTTATTACAGTAGATTATTTCTTATATGATTTCTCGCTTTTTGAAAATATAGTTTTATTTAAACAATAAAAGAATTTTCAAAAAGTGGTTATTAAATTAAAAGGACCTATCGATATCGGTCACTCAATCATTAGGTTTGAGGAAAAAGTGGCTACTAAGTTATTCGAGTCTTCTGACTACTAACTGAAAATTTAAAATTTCAGGTTTATTCAATTAGTTATCTGCAACTACTGTTACGCACTGCAGAGGTAAAAAATATTTTCGATTTTTTTTTCTTACCGACATTTCTTTGATTTTTTCTCCTGTTCTTAATTAATAATGCACTTAAAAACAATCAAAGCTCATCTAAGCACATAATCATCAGAAATTTCCCATCTTATCTGAGAGAATATGTGGTAAAATAAAATATCTCCAATAAATGGTAAGATATTGCTTACCGTGTTTTTTTTCCGTGTTTCCAAGTCTACATTACAAGTCTACACAGTTGAACATTTTCAGTCCTGAACTCAGAATTGATTCGACTGTTCAACGTCGGTTAAAATATAAAATAAAATACACAAACACACATTCATATCCAAGCTTCAATTGAAAAAGAAATTTCTTTCGTATTTTCTTCAATTTCGTGAAAATATTTAAGCCTTATTATAATTCTTATTATAATCCTTATTAAGCCTAATGAGTTAAGCCTTATTTTGACCTAAAAGTGTTTTTCACCTACAGCGTTGACAACTAAACTCTGCTAGCAATATTATCTGCAATCTCAATATTTCATTGAAAAAAATAGCAGATGTTTAAAGGGGTTGAAGCCTTTTTCGAACTGTTTTCCTAAAAGTTCACATACTTTTCAGATGCACACAAAAAAAATTTATTTGCTTGCGTCCTTACTTGATAAATGCACTTAAAAACAATCAAACGCTCATCTAAGCGCAAAATCATCAGAAATTTCCCCTCCTACCTGAAAGAATATGTAGTAAAAAAAAGTATCTCTAATAAATGGGAAGATATTGCTTACCTTGTTTCTTTTTTCTCTTCAAAAGAAGAAATCCTTTTGACGTCAGTACTCAAGTGGAGTACAGAAATCAGCTGATCTGAGCAAATAATATCCGGTCAGGAACTGTCTACCTGATACGTGAGCTTTATTCCAAAGGCATTGTTCTAGATGCAGCATAGTGTCCAGAATGTCAACATGCGAGTAATTGATTGTGGATACATAAGATTGTATCGCTTATATTTTATTGATAGTGTATAACAGGGAACATTATTCGGGAAAACCACTTAATATTTTTTCCTGTTAATATTTGTATGTTTTGTTCTGTTTAGTACAGACTTGTTTATTTCAAATGTGTGTTAATAATTACATTAAATCAAAATAAGTTTGTTTTACGGTTTCAATGCTTTCAAAAGCAATGGTTTCATAAGGGAAAATTGCAGCATTTTTTGTTCTTAAATAGAAGAAAAATACCGTTGATAAATATCAGACAATTTCCTGGTAATCCTAGAGGTTCGATTTTATCCTCATTTAAAAAGAAAATTCAGTGAAATAAAATGATAAGTCATATAATGATTTTCTGGTTTAATGTCGTCACCTTTCAGTAACATTTTAAATTTTTTCTAATTGAAATAATTATAAATTAACATATAAAAATGATGATTAAAATGGCAGAGCATGCCGAGCTTTAATGGACGGGTGTAGCTCGATCTCCATATTGTATATTCTAAAATAGACGAGACTGAAAATTGACGATTATGTTGAAGTGCAGCTATGTTTAGAAGCAAACAAAATCTGAAAAATGTCATTTTGTCAAAGTTGCAAAAATCATCTTTTTTGGTATTTCAACGCACATGAAAAAAATTAAAATTTGGTAATGATTCAATTTTTGTTGGTTCCGTTCATAGTCGCATCAATTGTCCACAAATTTCGAAAGCGATATCAAAATCGATAGAGTACTTTTTCAAACTTTCAGCAACAAAAAACAGTATGATTTTAGAGAATTCGCGTTTAAAGTTTCACGTTTAACATTTCTTCACTATTTTTTGGGACTTACCCATCAATCGGCGATTCCTGGACCATGTTGCATGCCTTCCTCGAACTCGTACGTTTCGTTGGACTGCATTACTTCCTCCCGGGTCGCTTATCCAACTTCTTTTCTGGATGTAGACGCGCTGTGCTCCGAGCGTTCAAGGCTATCTGTGTTGACAAAACTTAGGCGTCATGTTAACAATTCGAAAACCTTTGACATGCTGGCAATCCCCTTAAAACCATCGTTGAAATTAATCATGGCCAAGTGTTAGACAATTTTAAACATATCTTTTTTGTAATAGGTATTGGAGAAAACGTTCAAATAAGCTAATTTAGCGATTAGTTATTGTTTTGACAAATCTTCGTATATAGGCCTGATTGTTGCCTTCGCCGTCCGTGAGCTCTCGACGACGTGGAGCAGCTGGTTTGATGATCGCGTTCGTTTTTCAATTATATCAAATAATTTCCGGGTAAAACGGTTTCACTAATTTCACATAACGGTTTCACTTATAAAACCTCATAATATAAAGTATCAAAATATGCAATAAAAAATTAGATTTCTTGAAATATATAGACTAGAAAACCTTTCAAGTTTAAAAATCAATTTGTTAAAAAGATTAAATTTATTCACCTTTCCAGTAATAAATATTTGATCGCCAATGGCGAGTTGGCATAATTTCTTGTCCCGTCTCAAATCTTTCCAACCAGTACCATACTTTTTTTGAAATATTTTTATCTTAAGATATTTTTTCTTTTATATTCTTTTTTCTATTAAAAACTGCCAGTCTTCTTATTTCTTTCTCTTTATTTTTAGCAGCTGTTTTTAGCCAACGGGTGGAAACTGTAATTTTACGTAATTTCTTTTTATGAGTTTACCTTATCTTATCTGTGAGTTTCTGCCTTCAGTTCCCGTAGAATCATAAACAAAAGATAAACCTGTGTGCACGAAATATTTAGTAACATTATGTTCTTGCCTGCCTTGTGCCAGGAAGTAGATTTTCGCAATTTGTTTAATATGAACTTCCGCAAACACGGAAAATGAGTTTTGTTTTCAAAATCCTTGATTTATTTAAGATCTTTATAAGAAATTCTCTTATGTTGGCGACTTGACATAGTTTGATATGAGAAAATATTTTAGTTTCAAATAAGAAGTTAGTACCGTATATCTAGGTGTATAAGTAGACTTTTCAAACCTCCAAAATTGGTATATTTATTCAACACTTATATGATTCTTATGTATACTTATATTCTTATGTATACTTATATAATTCAAACTCCCAAAATTTGAGTGTTTATTCAACACTTATATGATTCTTATGTATACTTATATTCTTGTATACTTATATTCTTATGTATACTTAGATGATTCAAACTCCCAAAATTTGAGTGTTTATTCCCCGGTAATAAAGTGGGACATTCATCGATAGGGAAATATCGATACGCTACAAATAAAGAGATAAATATTAATTCCGTATCGATTAGCCCTTTTAAAAAAACTACTTTTAATATGTTATTTACAATTATTCTTGCATTTTCTCTCATATAATTTTCTTTATGAATGAAGTTTTTTTTTCAGAAACAGTGCTTTAAATTATGTTCAGAAAAAATAAAAATAAAAGATAATTTATTGAAAAGTATTTCACAAAAGTATAAGAAAATAAAGAATGAAAACTTTTAAATCGTACCATAAAGCTGCAAAATTTAAAATGCTGACTCCCAAGAAAAATTGCCTCCCCCCCCCCCAATAAACTTTGTAACTATTTTAATGATTTTTATTTTTAAAAAAATCATTTTGGATCTTTTCATCTATCGACTTATACAAATTTGCTGTCTCGTAATCAAAAATAGGGTGTTGACTTATGCACTGGTATGTACGGTACTTAATAATTAGCGGGTTCAAAAAATATCTGCATTTCTAACCAGGAAAATTGCGGATTAAACTAGTTTTTTTTTCTAGAATAACTAACTGCCATTCGAAACAGTAATAAGCTTTCAACTTTTTCGACAAATATTAGAAAACAGTATTATCTAATTGGAGAAATTAGTATTTTTATTCTTAACAAAAAAAAATTTTATATGTGAAAAAAAATTTTTTTTGTTCCAATTAAGTCTAGTTAATATTCAAGAGAAAGAAGAAGAAGAAAAAAAAACGAAAAAAAAAGCTATCTGACTCTAACTTAACTAAGAAAGATGAGGGATCATTACTGAAAAAAGCTGGATTGAAAAAAATCAAAACCAGTTTAATTCCTGGGTTCAACTGGTAATTAATTCTAATAATTGCATTTCAAGTCCTCAAACAGGATTATAGGTTTTTAGTCCCATCTTCCTGGGCAGTGATCCGTTTAAGTCCGATAATTTTTTGGTTTCATTCTCACTTAAATGTCCTGACCTGACTTGCCTAATTTTGACTTCGCCTTTGACATAGATTTTAAAAATACATATTATGGCTGTCATTACTGAACCCTTAATGTCATTACTTTTCTTATAAATAATTGAAAAATTTTTGTAATTAATTTATTCAAAGTAAAGTTAATTAAAATTTTATCAAAAATTTGTGTAAAATCATCCTGGTTATACCCTATGGATTATAATATTTAAAATTACAGTATTTAAAATTACAGTATTTAAAAACATTTTTTATACTTGTAAGTATATTATTTAAGTTTATAAATTATTATCAACCATCTCGAAAAAGTTTTTTATTTTCATTACCCATTATATTCTATTCGTTAGAGCGAAGATTGCTAAATGCGACGAAAGACAATAATTAACCCGATTCATTTTTTTTTACAGTCAACAGTGTCTTATCAGCTTGTAACAGCCAATACATATCAGATTTACGGTTATGCCAATGTCCAATTCTATAACATTGCTATTTTAAACCCAACCCAAAGGACGAGACCTCCTGAACCCAGCATTTGGACGAAGTTTCCTTCGTGAATAATTTTTTTTTAATATTTAACAAACCCGCGTTAGCGTTATATGCTGAGCAAAACCTCCTAAAGTTAGCCCGATTGCAATGAGTCTCTAAACCATGATCCACATACCACAAAAAAACACCTAACAAAATTTTCCTTCTTAAATTATATTTCTTTTCTTTCTTCCCCAGCTACTTTTGCACCAGATTTAGCTGACACTAGAAAGATTTTGCTTTCTTCTCTGCCTGGTTAGCTTCTTCCTTTTGCCTAAACTGATCACCATTGCGCAATCTCCAACAGATCAGATAACACTTCACGCTTGCGCAGTGTGGATCTAGTGAAGTCAGAGAAAGATGCCAACCAGACAGATGACGATGAAAGTACAAAATTACTATATTACTAATGTAGTTTGCTACCATGCATACGTAATGACGTTTGTATTCAGACGGTTTTAAATCGTTTGCTCTTATGATTTTCAACTCAATATTCATTTAATAAATAGATTATTTTCAACAAGAAACCCCAATAAAGGGGGTTGTTTTTTTAAAAAAATAACATCCTGTACATTATATCATTTTTAATTAATATAAAATATTTTAATTTTAGCGCTGTTTTTTTCGATCAGTTGTCGTATCTCATTTGCGAAGGAATTTTTAAAGAACATTTCCAATACCCTTCCTAAAAAGAACATGAAATATTCTGTTAGAATAAAGAATCTTCGAAATCTCTGCGAAGGAAATAATAGGCTTTAAGTTAGCGTCTGAAAAAGTAAGAACGACCTTGCGCAACTTCCGTTTTTCAAACTAGGAAGAAGAAAAAAACTAATCTACGTTTTCCGAACAAATATCGATTATTTGATGCTCCAATGGCAAGATAAAAGATCTCGAATATTTTCCTTATTTTAAATAAAGCAAAAATTGATGTTTTTCAAATAATGCAAAATACTGGGTTAATCATAAAATTCTAAAAGTTTATAATAATTCATGTGGCCGAAGTTTAAAATGGAACAAATATTTTTTTGGAAAAATAAGCATTAAAGTATTTTTAAAAAATATCTATCTTTTGTCTCAAAATGGTGAATGAAAATTTTTTTTCCACCATTGATGAACAGCCCATTATAATGGTGTTATATCTATGATGCATTGTATTCCGATGCTTAACTCATCAATTCGATTAATTACTAATGAGAAAACAAATTTTATATAAAAAGAGGAGCGATATTTAAATTTTAGAATATTTTTCTTTTATTTGACAAAACTTCAGCTTTATTTGTAAAAGTAAAGTTGTAGGAATCATTGAATTCGCAATCTTAGTCTCAATAGATCTGTCATTGTTTAAAGTGAATATTAATATTAAAATACATTTGCAACCTTTCCAAAAGTACCTGTCGGTGCACCGAAAAAAAAAATCCTGGTACTTTTCAGCTAGCCGAATGCAAGTAAATTCAAGTATTTTATTTATTTATTTTTTGTTTAAATAAAAAAAATATTGAAAAATTTTTTAAAAAATTAAGAAAAAAATAGTTGTATTTTCTTACCCACAGGTAACCGCGAAAAACTAAAACTCCTATTAAAAAAAACTTGTCAAA